>NW_024524155.1:7412239-7935932 GCF_017590135.1 Pyrgilauda ruficollis | reverse complement strand
TCGGCGCAGGCGCATCCGGGGCGCGGGGGGGCCGGAGCGGCGCCGCGCCCTCGCTCCGCGTCCCGGGCGGTGTCTCAGCGCAGCCATGTCTGGCGGCGCGGGGCGGCGAGGCGCGCTCGGGCGGCGGCGCCCTCTGTGAGGCGGCGGCGGCGGACGAGCGGCGGCGGCGGGCATCCATGTCGGCGGGCAGGGATTAGCGCGGCGGGCACCCAGCCGAGCGGAGGGGGCGGCCGGCCCGTCGCCCCCTTCCCGCGGGGTCTCCGGCGGGAGCGAGCCGTACCCGGCTGGCGGGGGCGGGTGGACATGGCTGACCGGAGCGCGCCGAGCTGCCACCTGCGGCTGGAGTGGGTCTACGGCTACCGGGGTCATCAGTGCCGCAACAACCTCTACTACACGGCCGCCAAAGAGATCGTCTACTTCGTGGCGGGGGTCGGCGTGGTCTACAGCCCCCGGGAGCACCGGCAGAAATTCTACCTGGGGCACCAGGACGACATCATCAGGTACCGCTGGCGCCGCGCGCCCCCGGGCCGCATCCCGCCGCGGGCTCCGACCCGCTCCGGCCGTCCCGGCCCCGCGGCCCGGCTCGTCCCCCGCGCGCTCCTCCCTTCCCCCTGGAGCGGGGCGCGAGTGTCCCCCGGCCGCCGCCTGCCCCGGGTGCCGTCCCGGGCAGCGCCGGTGGTGCGCGTCCCGCCGGTGCTGTGGGGATCCGGGGGTCGGACCGAAATACATCAAGGACAGTCAGCGCTTCCTCACCGCCCCCCCCCCGCCCGGGCTTCGCCGTGGGTAGAAACAGCCTGGAAATGGCTTTTAGCTGTCGGATTTAATCAGCCGTGTTGTGTGTCCCCCACTGCCGCCGGTGTGCGGTGCCGAAACTCGTACGGAGTCGAGGTCGCCGCTCGGTCCCCGGCCGCCCCTGAATGTCAAAGGGCCGGCGGGAGGAGAAGCATTAATCGCGTGTGTTCCCGGAGCACTTGGGCTGCGGAGGAGGTTAATCTGTAGCAGGTAGACCTTTGTCTGGTGTTTAAAAGGCGACGATTACATGGGGAATTAGTGGCCTGCCTGTAACTCACGCAACTTTTAGGGTAATCTTAAAAGAGCAGCCTTTCTTGAGAAGTTGCGGCTTCTTTTGTAGCTCAGTAGTTCATTTGGCAGGGAATGTTACTAGGCGCTGAGTCCATTAAAAAAAAAAAAATTACAAACTGATGTTGCAAAAGAAGTGTGCTGGTATGATTTCTTATGTCTTTCCACTCCAAGGATGCTTTTGAAAGCCTAGTGGTGTTGTGAGATCAGTAAGAGAATTTGAGGAGTATGAAGGGCAGATGTGAGCCTGAGTCATCAATCTTTCCCCTTACAGTAGGTGTCATTGCAGATGGATTTTAAATTCTGATTTCCTTTGGTCTTCCTGCTGGGGTAAGAGCTAGCAGTAGATATTTTTGTAGATCTTTTGTATGTTTACAGCACAAAATTTGTTCTTATGATGCTTAGTGCTCCAAGGCATACCTCTGTATGTGTTACTCATGAGTAACAGGTATTGCCTGTAGAGAGCAGAGTAGATGCTATGTCTTTCATTTAAGCTTTTAGACACACTAGAAAACTTGGTCATAATGGTCACTTTTTTCCTTTGTTTAAATCTTTTGGAAGGAATTTAAATAGTTCTGAAGTATGGCTGTGAATGTTCCTAAGAAGGGTGTCACTTCCATAGTATGTTTCTCCTTGCTGCTGAATATGTGAAGAAAACGTAGTCAATGTACCACTGCAGAGTGTTGTACTAGGGGTGTTGAGTCAGGAGTGTGAATCGCTGTTATTTGCATTGCTTAATGTTTCAACATTCTCACTTTAATCCAGGAAAAACTGTTTTCTTAAGAACTGCTAGCCACCTGTGATGTCAGGTGCTGCGGGAAATCCAGATCTGCACCTTGCTATTGTGCTGAGGAAGCGGTGGCTCGCCGCTTGCTCTAAGGTCACGGCAGTGTAATATTACACATTTAATACCATGCACTCAGGAGTGCTTCCGAATGACTCTGTTTCAGTAGCACTTCTTGTAGCGCAAGTATTAAATGGTTTGACTTAACAACCGGGCAAGATTTTTGTTTGCATGTGGTAACAGTTTCTTGCTCAGTCTCTCTCAGTTTTGGTACAGTGTGCTACATTTGGCTAAAATGTGACAGAATTGTTTAGAATAGTACTAAACAAAAAAAACCCCGCAGAACCCAACAAACAAATAAACAAACAAAAATCTGCTGTAGGTCAGCTAACTGGAGAGAAAGTGTGTCTGGTTTGTGTATGTACTTTGATTTGAATGATACCATGGCCCATTCAAATATAGCAGTTTCTCCTGCTGTGAATTGTATTGATATTGCGAGAATATAAAAGTATTATATGTTTGCAGTTAGAATTCTGGGTGGTTCTTAAATGCAAAAGCTACACAGAAATATTAGTATGCATAAAGAGGAATGCTTGATTTAGAAGCAGCGTGGCTATTTCTCATAGTACAATTAGACTTGCATTGATAAGTCTTTCTCTTGCTACTTTCTCTAAAATGCAATGTGGTACCATTTAAATGCCATCTCACACTTTTGCTGACTAAACTTGAGTATCTAAACATGTTAGTTCTTAATATTTAAAGGAGACATAGGAAGGTCAAATATTTAAAAAACAAACAAAAAAACCCCAACAACAAAACCCAAAGCCCAGAAAGCAGGTGCAAAAATTTGATTATATAATATAGTAATCAGTGTTACTAAATTTTCTCTCTGAAGATAAACTTAACCGTTGTATTGGAAAAGAATGAATATATTTTGTGCTCAAGCAGTCTCAGCAAGTATTGTGAATGCTGACATATTTGGGATTTTTTAGTGAAAGCAATGGGAGGATTAAGTGTCTTTTTACAAGTATGGGGTCTAATTTGTGAAAGCAGTTCTGGAGTCTGAAAATCTTATGTATTTAAAGAATCAAACTTTCATGAACCTAGCTCCATAGCTACAAGGACTAAGCATAAATATTGCTCACTACATGGTGATATTATTAGTACTCCTCATTATGAGAACTTCTATATTGTTAGCATTCTTTGGATGACATTGTAATTGTAAACATCAGTCAGGAGAGAGGAACTGCAGTTCTGAAGTCAGACACCATTTCTTTAGTAGTAGAAAACAGTATTTGAGTAATGGACAGTCATAGGAAATTTCTAACACTAGCAGTTAGTTTTTGTTCTGCTTTGAAGTTTTACCTGCTTTGGTTAATGAAACCCTGTAAATCTGTTGTAATATTTTTTAATATGATTAGGTGTTTTAACATGATTTGTTTTCAGTATGAGTGTCTAATCTTAATTTTATTCATGGGGCCCACACCCCAAACTCCTCAGCCTCAGTTAACTGTATAGTAAGAGAGCTCTCTTTCAGTGTTTTGCTCCTCAGATCTATTGAAAACTCTTTTAGATTAGAAGAGGATAATTAGGATAATTTAAAATATCTTTTATTTGTCTGATTTGGTGGTTTGTTTGTTTGTTTGTTTTTAAATTTGAACTATCTCCATTGTAATCCATTTTTAAAAGTACTTTTCTTGCTTGCTGGTGAGCTTTTGCTTTTTTTTTTTTTTTTTTTTTTTTTTATCTCTTCTGAGAATTATTTTCCAGAAATCAACTCAGTATTCTGGAGAATACAGTTACATGCTTTCAATCTCACTTGTCTCCCATTTCTTACTCATTTGAATATTTTTATGGTTGAGGTCCAGGAATGTATGCAAACACTTGTGGAAAGTGTTAGATGCAGACATGCTTTGAAAATTTGCATCTTTCAGGAGTGCAATTAACTGAGTTTCTTATATTTTCAGGAGTAAATAAGGAGAACAATCTTGTACATAGAATCTCAGGTGACTGGCTTTGATCTGTTGCCAGCAGTATAACTTGGTTGTCTGCTGTGTTTATCTGGAAGATAAGTTCCCCTGTCCAACCATGGCTGTGTATGTGTAGGAGATACTAATACTGAATGAAAATGCAAGTTATTCCTGCAAAGCTACTGGTTTCAAGTGCATGCATCACCAAACTAGCTTGTGATCTGTAGAATGGTTTGCTTTTCTGGTAGCTGAGGAAGGAACAGTATCTTGGTGTTCAGGGCAGGTCTTAACTTTGTTCTCCATAATTTTATTGGTTTAGAGGATTGTAGGGTTTTTGATGTTGGCTGATCTTCCCATTTCAGAGACACCTTAGGGGGATTGTATTTAAATCTGATCTGAATTAAGATTTCAGAAGATGTCCCCTCAGAGTATTAATTTGTCATACTGTAAAACTCATACTCACATTGAGGCTACTTATTTGTTTGGGCTAGCTAAAGCACATATATATATATATATATATATATGAGAAGATTGGAAACCCTGAACTTATCCACCATTTTAAATGGCTGTCTACTGGCAAAAGCCTTTCGTGTCACTAGGACAATTCTCTTTGCTGATGTGCTCCAAGGAGACTGCTGACATGCTCCAAGGTGACTTGTAGAATAATTTTTCCTTTTGATGCATTTTTTTTTGCTCCTTCCTTCCCTTCCTTCCCTTCCTTCTTCCATACTTCTAGCCCTGTGACCATCTTTTTTTTTCTTCAGAGTACTGGAATTTTACTGGGAATTAACTTTTCGTATGGCATTGATGATACTATTGAAAAATAAAATCAAAACATAAGATTAAACCAGTGCCTCTTTTTGAGAGCTTTAGTAGACCTGGGAAGATTTTATATTCTGATTTTCATGATGTCTGTTCTTGATTTCCAACTTTAGCACTTGTTATTATCCTTGTGCACCATTATCTTTATGCTGACACAAAACAACCACACAACTGTGCCAGTCACAGAAAGAATTATCTTTCTCTGTCAGAAGGAAACAAATGAGGAAGAGCTGTTATCTGTCCTACTTTTTTAATATCCATTATGTCAGCTAGTTGGCAAATAATAATACTTTTGTATATTCTTCCTAGAACTTAATCTCTGTGACTACTTGATTAAGATGTTTGTAGTACATTTAGGTTTTATTGCTTGAGATAGCAGCTGGCACATTTTATGCTAGTAAGAACTCTTGAATCTCTGCTGATAATGGCATTTATGGCTCTGCTATTGAGCAACTCTAGGCTGTGTCTAAGTTAATTTCCCTTCTCATCTGAAGTCTGTATATTTCTCCTTGTCTTGAACTAAGTTGGGGGAAAGAAATCATGCCTCATCTGCCCTAGGACTCATGTAGTGTTCTGGTTTTAGGGCAAACATAACTTAAAAGATTATTCAGAAGCCATTGAAATTCTTCATTATTAGGAGTTCTAGTAACAGAAACTAACCAATACCATGCTACAATGACAGAGGAGAAATAAATGGTTGTACTTTCAGTTTAGTTAAAACTTGGTTCTTTTCCACCTTTGTGCCCCTCTGTATCCAAGACTGTAGAGAGGAAAGTTGCATGTTTACAGAGAGCAGAGGTATATGCAAGACAGGTAGAAAGAATGGCAAAGCATTTGTCTCTGTTCTCACAGAGACAGGGTTTGGCTGTTTCCAGCAAAATAATTTGCTTGTCTAAATCATGGCTTTTCTTAAGACAGTTTTTTCTTGTTGCTGTGAACTCTAGGAATTACCTGAACTTTGTTTCCCAAGGAATAAAAACAGTCAAACCTCTGGCCACTAAACTGTGATCTTTTCAGGCACTTTATTTAACACTGTCATCTTTTTATATTTCAAATTTCCACTTAATCTCCTGCTTAAGATACTCTGGTTTTGATCCTGTATTCCAAGGCAAAATAAACCATTTCATTTTAGTGTCAACATTACTTAGGTTCTAGTGAGAACCAAAACCACTAAAATCATCTCTTCTCTCTGGTGTTAGTGCTGTCTGCCAACTCTGATTTATCTGTTTATTGTCACACTCTGAGTGTTAGTCTAGCCATCAACATCTAAGGAACTGTTGGACTCTGTCGGCTGCTTTCTAAGACTGCTCCTAGATAATGCTCTCTGGGAGGCAGGTCCAGCCTTCCTCTGTGTGCCTGTCAGCTGTGGTTTGCAAGCAGAAATTCTAGCAGTGCAGTGATTAGTCACATCCTGGTTTTGAATGGCAACAGATCTTTTCCTCGCCCTCTCTTTTCATTAACTATGCAGTGTTATGACTTTGGATGACCTGCTGTTGGACTTTTTTAGTAAAGATGCTGAGTATTTCTACCACCTCATTGTATCATTCTGCCTCTCTTTGATCCCTTTTCATTAGATTCTAGTAATCAAAAAAAAAAATTATGAACAAAAGAGGATATCTTCTCAGAAAGAGACAAACAGGTTTCACAAGAACGTAGGGGGAAGTTAGTTTCTTTCCATGTTTTGTGTTCCCCCAGTCGTCTGACACCTTAAGAGTTCTCGAAGAACCTCAACAAACAGTTGAAGCAATTGAATGTTGGGGTATCTGCTGTCAGGTTTATTGTCTTGTTCTTGTCTGGAATAAATGGTGTATGTTTCTGACCTAACTCCAGATGACAGTCAAGCACAAATATTAGGGAATGGATACTAAGCACAGCTACAGCATTTTGTCAGGTGAAATTCTGTTGATTGGTTTGGCAGCAGATCTATGAATTTTCACTTGGAATTTAATGATTAGTTGTGTATTTTGGATTTCAGGGAGTGTAACAGAATGAATACTAGGTTGCCACATAAGGAAAAATTTCTAATTATCATATGTAACCTCTTGTGTCTTTTGAATTATAAATGTGACAGAGGAAAGAAAGCTTAAGCAGAGAAATTCTTTGTATGCACTTGAATTCTATACAGTCCATATTTTCTTTGTAGAAAAGAAATCTGTTGTTTATTCATTTGCAGAAAGGTAATCTCCCAAAATATTTCAATAATTATAGCCATCAAAGAAGGCCAGTCATCCCTCTTTGTAGCCTCTAATAACTGGAGGAAAACAGGAGTAAATTCCATTTTATAGTTATGCTTCAAATGTGAAATGGATCATGCGTAGAGACGCCTCAAAATGTAGCTTGACTAATACTTAGGAAACATACAAGGTGCACATAGCCTGGATTATTAGGTATAGTGTTGGGAAACCAGTGTTTGTTTGGATTATTAGGTGTGGTGGATTATTAGGTATGGTGTTGGGAAACCAGTGTTTGTTCTCAGTTCCCAAGGAAGGTCCTTGGTATGAGAATTTCCCCTTGGCTCAGTGTGGTGCGGCTGTCCCTGGAGTACTCTGTGCCATTCTGGGCTCCTCAGGACATGAGGAACTATTAATGGGAGTCCATGGAAGGGCCACAAAGATGATGAAGAATCTTGGTCATCTCTCCTGATGAGAGGCTGAGAGAGCTGGGACCATTTGGCCCAGAGGGAAGAAGGCTCAGAGAGCATCTGATCAATGTATATAATAAATTGATGAAGCAAAAGTGTGAAGAAGATAGATGGATCCAGGCTCTTTTCAGTAGTGCTCAATGACAAGTCAAGTAACTTTCCAACCAAAAATAAAACCTGTAGGCCCATGTTGAACAGTAGGAATTTCCAGAACTGGTGGTTCAGTTTGAAAGTTTCAGTGTTTTGACTACAAACATTATTTGTTACTTTCTTCCGATGTGAAAATTCAAATAAAAATGATTTTATGTAAATCTGGTTAAGGAAATAATTTTCCAGCTAATTTTTTCTTGAAGAAAATTAGATATGAACTAGAGATCGTGGGGTTTTGGTATGCAATAGAATGTTTACTGTGAAATTAAATACCTTTAACAGTATTTTCTGTAACAAAGAGTGGACTTTGGGGTATCTGCTGGTAGGTTCCTGCTGAAATGTGGCAGCTGGGGTTCATTCTCTTGCACTTGATGAGGAAACAATGTTCTTGCTTCAAGGGATGAAAGCAATGTGATGCTGAAGTCATGTGATGTACCATTCTGTCAAATACAGGCACCTAAATCACTTGAGCAGGTTAAATCACCAAGCTATTGCACTTTGTTAATAAGCCATTAAGGCATTTTTCTTTTCTGAATATGTTTTGAGGAAATGATTTCTCTTTTTCCCCCGAAAGTTTATATTTCCAGCTGAAAAATCATGTATTCTCCTTAGCTTATTCTTAGGGCATATGTGGTGTCATGTTTTTTTGTTTATACTTACAATAAATCAATTAACTCACTTTACCATTTCCAGATGATCTTTTTGAGTATAGTCAGTTTATTTCCCTCCATGAAAAAAGTCATGACTTAAAACCTAAATTGTCTTGTAATTAAACTAAGCAGTCCTCCTATAAGCCTCTAACTTCAGTATCTATTGTCTATCAGTAAAAATGGCATTTCTAACAGCAGAAGGTAAGAAGTTCTTCTTACTCGGTGAGATAATTATCCTGCTGACCTTTTTATACTTTATATTTGTGGTTCACAAAGGTGAAGTCCCAGTTAAACTCTTTGCAGCTTTTCATGCCAAGTGGTCTCAAATTGTCAAATGTTTAAAAGTCTGAAGGGAAGATTTGGGTTCATATCTTAAACAGATCAGGGGGAGAAATGAAAGACAAAATTATGTGCCTTCTCTCTCAGGAAAACCAAGTTTTGTCAGTAGTTTTAGACCTGTTATACTATCTGAAAGATGTTTTTTGAGGGATTTAGTGTTGAAACTTCATTAATATATATTTTTTTAAATCTACAGTTTTGTACAACATCTTTTTAAAAAAATATTTTTCTTGGATTTTCTGATAAAATGAAAATATTTTAGGAATACAGAATAAAAACATTCCTGGATTCAGTTTGAAGTATGACTAGAATAAGCCTGTTTAATACACCTGCATACCATTGAAAACTTTATTTTTTCCTAATTAAAACTACACAAATAGAAATACCAAAAATATCAAACCAGAACTGAACGTATAAAACATACTAGAAGTTGATTAAAGTAGATCAACACAGCAAAGAGCTAGGCTTAGGAGCTTGCTTTCATGCATTGTGCTTTTCATAGCCAGCAGTCACATCACCTTCTGATCTGATTCTGTCAGTGCTCACAGGCAGGGTCAGGTCAGGTCAATACTTAAATGGGAAAATGTCTTGGTGCTGTAGAAAATGCTTTTCTTCATTTGGTAGTTGGGTCTTCTTTCTCAGAACTATTGCAACAACATGAGGCTCTAGGACAATGTCTGAGAAGAACAGGCAAGGTACCCAAAAGCTTAATAATTGATTCCTAAAAATTTTGGAGTATTTCTGCAGTAATTTTGAGGTCTTCCCTAATCTTTTAGTTTTTCCAAATTGCAGTCAAAGAAGTTATATTTCTTCTTACCTGTGTTTTCAATGGTTAAGTATGTTAGTTATTCTCTTGATATAGGGAGGAAAGGAGGCTGTGTTCCTGGTTGTTTTTTTAACAGCATTATAGGGTTAACATACTGTGTTTGCTGTGTTATTATGGTAGTGATAGGCAGTAACTTAGCATGTTTCAATAATTTTGAAATGTTGATTTTTTTATCCCACTCTAATTTTTTTTAGATTGAAAAGGTAGTGTACATGTTCTGTATGACATACCAAAAATTAGTTTAGACTTTACTGTAATTAATAACACAAGCATTCATTGTAGGCTTTTTTTAAAAGATGTGTGCTTGAAACAGAACCTGACATAATTGCAAAAAGATATTTCTAGTTTCATGTCATCTACATTTTGAGGTTTTTGAAGTTTAAGCTGACACTGACATTAAGCTAAAAAATCCATAGATTTTAGTAGTATCTTTTATGATATATCAAGGAGATTTTTTTAAACTTCAAAATATAGTTTACCTAGTTTTTCAAAATATTATTACACAGTTTGCAGAGTTGTATTTGTGATTTAAGACAGCACTTCTGTTTAGCATCAACAACTTTAATGGAAAAGTAATTTGTTATTCATAAAAGTGGCAAAGGTGTCTAATCTGTACTGATAAAGATTAGGCATATGCTCACATTAAAATTTAGATTTGTTAAGATATACTTAAATGATAATGCTGTTATATTATGATCAAGGAAATTTACTTATTCACAGTATTTTTTTTGACTTGACATAAACTATTGGTTTTGCTACATTCACATGGTAAGCAAAGCTACTGGGCACTTGAAATACCTTGAAAAGAAAAATAAAGCTGTAATTTTCCTTGAATTTATGTAGCAGAATGTGAAAGCTCCCATAACCATCTTAATAATTTGGTTGAATATTTGACCTAGGTGGTGTTGAATGTTCTCTTCAAAATACATGTAGTGAAGATATTTTGCCCAATGAGATTCTGGTGTGTCATCCGGTGTAATATGAATTTCCCCTGGTGTAACAGTGAAGCACTTTACAGAATGTTATAGATACATACAAATCACCTTCATTAGAGGACAGATTGCTCTGATTACTCCACTGGCTACAGAAGACTTCCATTTCTACAAGAAATAACCAGTATCATTATTTGCGTTGCTGTTAGCTATTACATAGTAATAGTAATAGCTGGTAGCTATTACCATAGTAATAGACTTTGAAAGTGCAGTGCTTGATTTGCACAAAAAAGGTCAGAATCAGCCAAGATTACCTTAACTTTTGGTAGCAAAAGCTATGATTGAATTTTTAGGCCAGGTTTATGATTTCTATCTTTTATATTGCAAAAGGTAGAAACCACAAAGAATTTCAGTGTGTACCATCTGATACCACCACTACTACTCTGCATTTAAAGCAAGATGTCTTTGTGAGACCACTTCAGTTTGAAAAGCAGGGTTCCTTGTTATTTTACCTAGCTGCTAGAGGATACCTGCATTATTAAATCACCAAAGAAATACTATGTATTTTCTTCTGAGTAGCTGTTGTCAGCCTAGTTGCAAAAGACTTTGCTTTAACTGGGAATCCTCATTACTGTCGAGAGGCTTCCTGCTGGACTCCTTTTCTTTTGAAAGAGTTCTGTAAGATGGTGCCTGATGCTTATTCTTCTATGAAAGCCCTGGGTATTCAGATATTCCTTCAGAAAATACAGTGAACAATCCTTCCAACCATTTTTCATAGGTTTCTAATTTCATTTCACTGCTTGATCTTCCAAGCTGTTTCAGAGGAATTCCTTTGTAGTGCCTATTGCTTTGGGCTGCAGACAGGATGAATCAAGCCTCATAACTGTATGCAAAGGTCAGTTTGATTATTTTGCTTTAAAAGAACATGCCATTTTAGCAAAAAAACCCAAAAATTCCACATAAATCTCCCAAAACCCATCCCAAAACTGAATCTTCCAGTCTAACAGTAATGTCCAAATTCTAATTGCTCAAATATTCATGGTGTCATCTTTGATAAATATTTTTAGAGGCTCCTTTTTTGAGGTTTGAATTCAAGAACTGAGAGAAATGTGTCCAGAGAGTGTGTGGCGTAACTGGAGAGAATAACATCAGTGTGAACAAAATGATCAGCTCTAGAGGTACCTGCAGTAGTGCTTCCACTGGTGGTTTAGCCACATTGGTGACAGATTACATTTAGAGAAATCATTCATTTGCCTTTTACACTGTGTTAAATACTACAGAAAGTATTACACTTTAAACTTCCTTTGGCTTCATATGAAGTATATTGATGAGATATTTGGCATGAAATTATTATGTAAATAAAATACTTGATTCAGGTGAAAAATTCAAGTGAAAGAAAAGAAACTCAACTGAGGCAAAGGACCAGACCTAATAATAAAGAAAATGTGTCCAAGCTGAAAGTCATGTTTAGAAATTGCTCATAGTTACATTAAAATCATTGTGTTCTCACAATGCTCATACCTTTCACTCCTGATTACTTAATGTATGTTTTACTTTACCCTGAGAATGAAATTTGTAGATATGACATATTTTTATGACAATGTTCTAAAAGAGTGTTTTACTGCTTTGATTCTTTCTATTTATGTGGTACATTTCTTGTGACTAAATCTAGTTGGATATTTTAAAAATAACAGTGACCCTTCAATTTTTTGAACCATAGGGTAACTTATTTCAAGAGCAAAGCTCCTGTAAATGTCAGAGTGTGACAGAAGTGCATACAAATATTATATATACATGCCACTGGGGAAAAAAAAGAAAACAAACCCAAAATGTATTTAAATGTAAAAATCACTTTAAAGAAACTATGCATTTTAGTTGTGGGGGTGAGATGTCTCCATTTCATCAAGACAGCTTGCACGCAGAATGAGTGGATTAGTTCTATGTTTTGGTTAGCTGACAACAGTATAAACCTTCTTCTGACTTTTAGAACTATGCTAATCCCTGTTCCCTGCTTATAATCCCTCCACAAGAGCAAGCAAGGTGAATGATGCTTTATCTTAGATCAAGATAAGGCATCTGACAGCATTTGGAAATTGCCTGAAGATTTATTGTGGTGAGTGTGACATTTTAAGTAAAAAAGCCTTCTGGAGTACTTGAGGAAATAAAAGAAGTATTTGAAGAACTGGTAAATGTTTGGTTTGGGTTTTTTTTTTTCAGATCAAGTTTGCACATTAGATGATATTTGTGTTTTTTTAGTTACAGGTTCCTCTTTTGCTCACTGTTTTTTTCAATTGCAGTTTCTTCTGCCATATAAATTAATACCACAAAAATGAATAGCCTTTGAAATATTATTCAGTAATAATTTATAAATAATCATGGTTTTGTCTTGTACAGGTTACAGCATATGCTTATGAGTATTAGATTATGTTATGTTCCTCATTAGGATTAGTCAACTGGATCAGTATTCTTGAGATAAACATAATTTTTAAGCAGAAGATTTGTATTTTCTTGAGAGTGTTACACATGAATGCTCCTTATCCATCTTCTCCTTTTTACTGGTTTTCAGTAATTAAGTTTGTGAGCCTACATGGGTGACATCTTTCATTGCCTACTAACTCCACATTGACTTCTGAGTCCCCTTTAATATTCTCGACTTTTCCTATGATTCTTTCCTGTTTTATTTATGGTTCTGGTACATGTGGGGATTTTGTTTGTTTTAGGAGACAGTCTTTTGTGTAAATACTTTTGTGGCCTCTATAGCGTATTTATAGCCTTTTTCTAAACAAGAGTTCAGATGTTGTCCCAGTTTTAAGTAGTATCCTGGTTCCTTTCACTTTTCTGGTGCAAAGTTAGGTGCTGGGATGGTCAATTTGTGACCAGTGTTAGAGATATCCATGACTTTTTTCTGTAGGAAAACACCTCTGTCAAACACCTGCAGAACACCTGTAGGCCTGATACTCAAGAACTCCTGAAGAAATCTCGTGTATCTGCAGTGTCCATGGCTGGCAAGATGGTGTTTTCTTCTGCTCTAAAGCTTCTTTCTTATTTTTCTTATTTTCTTATTAATTCTGTGCTTCAATTGACTGTACTTCATTCTTTGGTTGGCAATGAAGTGCAGTCAATTGAAGCACAGAAGGGATGTTGTGCTTATCTCAGCTTTTTCCAATAGCAGCTCTGCCACTGCCTTCTCCTCACCAGTCCTTACATTAAACCAACTCCTTATTTTGTCAGGATAATCTTTCTGTATAAAAGAAGAACTTTTCAAAAATTGTCACTGGTTGTTCTGTGAATCCACTCAAATATTCAGATGATAAGTTCCTGCACATTGAGAGATTTTCATTAATATTTCATTTTCTCCCATAGGACAAAAGACTGAATTGCTGTTTAATATACTTGTTCACAAGTATGAAAGAAAATGGTACATTCTGTGATTTTTTTTTTCTGTGTGATACTAGAAGATCTAGTATAAATTTTTAAAGTAATAGATGAAGGTTAATCTAGTGGTTAAAAACTGTTCTAAATCTCGTAGAGAAGAAGCAAATCGTAATGACTGGGTAAAGGGATGTTCAAAGAGTTTTAGTAGTAGTGAAGATTTAGAAACAAGAGAAATTTGTATGTCAAGCAAGTTAATTTAGTTAAGTTATGGTCAGAAGCATCCAAAATAACCTTCCTTTGAAAAGTAACTTTTGAAATGGTCTTGGCTGAAAAATTTGGCATAAATGCTTCTTTGACCTTAAATAATTTATTCTTTAGATTTCTAACTCAGCAATGGAATGAGTCTTTGTGCACTGAAAAATGAGTAATTTTTAGACTGTATTTCATTACAAAAATTATTTGAAATTAATTCTGTTCATATTTTATAGACGTGTTTGTCTCAGTTTCCCCATGATTAAGTGGCTATGGCATGATAATTTTTAGTAAAGTAGCTTGTTATCAACTGGCTAGAATGGGAAATAGATGTTTCCTCTTTAATTTTAAACTGCATTTTTAAAAAATTTGTGATTACTTTGTAGGATTGTATGGTTTTCACCATGTGTTCAGGAACAAAGGACTGCTTTCTAACTTTGTGGCTGACACATCCTAACCAAATCATTTATTAGTACTTCTTGATTTGTTAAGGGATCTCTTTTGGGTCACCAAATCTAGAGACCCAAAGGAGCTGAACAGCTGCACTGTCTCCTGAGTTACTGACAGCTGATTGCACTGTCTTCTCTCCACAGATCTTGCACTTCTGGTTTCCTTGTTTCTTTTTCTTTTTTCTCTCTTTTTTTTTTTTTTTTTTTTTTTTTTTTTTTTTGTTCCCTTGCTGCTGGTTCTAGGAGAGTCATATTTGACACTTCATATGTAATAATAGTTTAAATAATTGGTCAAGTCTGTGTATTGTCTTGTAAGGAAAGAAGGCCGTTGGATATTTTTTTAGGTGGGATTCTTACTTACCATCAGGGTCTAGTATGTCCCATTACTGGACCACCAGTTCTTTAATATTAATAGCTGTTAAAGAATAACAGGACATTATCTTAGCAAATTTATCTCCAAATGAATCTGGAGTATATGCTATTTCTAACTTTCATGTGAGAAGATTTTTTTAGCTAGGAACATGTAAGTAATTTTGCTGTTTTCTTTTTCAAGGGGCATATTAGAAAAGAATTTTGTTCCTCAGATTGTGAAAACCTGGTGATTAAATTGTCACAATCATGTAGAATTTGTAAAAATCCAGCAACTCCACTCAGTCAAAGCATGAGTTCTCCTGTTGGCATTGGCAAAATCATTCATATTTGAAAAGAAGGGGAGTATATTTATTTTTAATCCGTTTTCTAGAGATGATGACTTACCAGAGAGCTGAAGCCAATCCCTTCCTCAGCAGTGGAGGATATGACAATGCAAGACAAAAATGGACATCTTCATTTAGGGCCATGTAATTCCCAGAATATTTTACTCAGTTCTCATATTTGATGATGTGGGAACTTTGCATCAGTGTTGCTTTAGTCACTCTCTGACTATTTCCTTCTATTTGAAGTACATGTGGTTTTTTATTTTTGTCCCTCTTTGGAGTTCAGGACAAATAGAAGCCCAAAGCAATCTTTAGCAGTCTCTGGGTTGTTTATAAATGTTTCTTGTTAATCTAAAAACATTCAGATCCAATGGGAGAAAGAATGGATGGTAATGAGATAAACTGCACCTGGGAATGACCAACCTACAATTTGAGTTCACTGTCCCTGTCTCCACTTCAGCCTCTCTTACTTTGAAGCTGGATGCTTGTGCAATTTAAGGAAACTTCAGAAAACTATATTTGACATTATTGGCTCTGGGGCAATAACTGCATGGAAGGCTGGTAGTAGTGGTGCTCCATGATGAATACTGCTTTGTTTTTTCTATGGAAAATACGTGTGCTCTGACTTGATCTGTATAAACTTTGATGAGAGGTGTTTGCTAATTGCAACTCTTTCTGCTTTAAGATCTTAAATAGTGTGACAGAAATGGTTTGTAGCTTCCCCTGTTATTCTTTCTGGAAAATATGGATAATTTACAGCAAATAAGAAAATATTCTCAAGTGTATGAAAAATGTCTGTAAACATATCATGAATATATTTTGCTTTATTTAAGCATAGAAACAATTTCACACTTGAAATTAACTCTTAATTAATAGATGTCTGAGATGCTGTTATTTTACTGCAGTATTCTTTTGTGCATTTTTACTGGTGCCCTAGTTTTATGAAGCTCAGGAGTAGTCACATGAATGTATTCTTGGATTTTCATCCAATATTGTTGCTAAGGAAACATCATCTTTAATACTGTATCCTTGTCTGCAGCCTGTCTGTATTAATCAATGCCTGGTAATCCTCAGCACAAACCAAGTAAAGATGAAAAAGAATCTTAATTTCTTTAAATATCAAGTAGTTTATTATTGACTATTCTCCTTCAGGATCCCCTGCCACTTCAAACCTCACACAAATTGGAGGATCTTGTCCATGTCTCTAGTCTCATTCCTTGCAGACACAACATGGACAGATTTTTTTTTCTTTTCATTGGCTGCCATTAGTATTTAATATAATAACCTAACATTGGTCTTGTACAGTGCATGGATCCGGTCAGAATGTTGGGGAATGATTACATATTGCTCTGAAAGGGAGAAAGAACCTTTCCTGAATGTGTTAAAAAGAGGAGCTTGAATGTACTAAAGTGAGAAACACATCCTTTTTCAGTATGCTGCTAAAACTCTACTACTGCATTTCAGCCCAATTGGAGTGTCTGGCTAGAGAAAGACCTGTCATTCAGATATGGTGGTGGAAACCTCAGCTTAATAGTCCAGCTATTTGGTTTGTTGCAATAGTGACAGACAAGTTTTTTTTAAATTTTCTATTTCTGAACTCCTCTGAGAAGTGTCAAGTTCTAGAGTCAATTTAAAAATTAATTTGACTTAGCAGTTTGTTAGCTCAATACCTGCTTTTTTCATTATAAAGTTTGCCTTTTGGACATGTTCTTACATATGTTACATGTTACTGCATTAGATCTAACATCTGTTGTGGAAGAGCCCAGGTCAGAAAGGCCAGAGGCAAACAAGAAGAGGCACTGAGGAACTGCTCATTAGGAATATCTCTGGACAAGCACAGTATCTCATTCATCAGCTTAGTCATCCTTCAAGGACAAGAAATCAAGCACCCTTTTACAGTCTAGCAGTGTGGGCTAGATGCTAGCACAGTTCCAGCAGGCTAACCTGGATAGGTCATACCAGCTCTCATTACCAGGATAGGAAAGGGAATTCTCTCCTTCTGAGTGCTGTAAAGGGAATATGTGTCCTTTACTTGAGTGCTGAGCTTCTTATGCCACTAAGCAATCTCTTCCTTCTCCCTAAGAAAAAAAATGCAAGAGAATATTTGTGAGGGACTGTACCTAAGCCCACAAGTCCCACACCAAGAGATTTGAAAGCTGCCTTTAGAGCTGAACCATACCCATACTTTTCTGCCTGATCTCAGGAACTGAATGGATGAATGGCAAGCAGCTATTGCAGATACCATCCCAATAGTTGTATGATTTTGACACCTCTGTAGAGGTGTGTTGAAGGTCATACCCAGAGTACCCAGAGAGAGCTCAAAGTCATTGTTTGATCCTGTTAACTGCATCACACCCACAAACTCCTATAGTCTATGGGAAGTGTTTATTGTTATTTATTTCTGGGCACTCATTCCAGTTAAGATCTTTCTGTCTGCACCAGGAGGCTATTTAAAGTGAACAGCTCAGGACTGTTCTAACAATAAAGGTTCTTAAGTATGGTTGGTATAAATTGTTTTTTAAGTGTGGTGTGGGTGTGCATTTGCATGTATGTGTGTCCTTACACATACAGTGAGTGTTTTTTGTGCTTGTGGTGTGGTTTTGGCTTGTCTAAAAATGCACTATGCGCTTGTAGCACACATCAGGACAGGGTTGAAGAGGTGGGGAATCAGGCATGAGACTGCAGTGTTCTTCCTATTTTCCTCTTAGTTTCTGTCTCTTTTTTCTTGCTTATTCTTTTCACTTCCTTTTTCACATTTCTTTATTGTCCATTTGGTCTAATTGCTCCCTTTCTGTGGTGCCATTCTAAAAGCATAGATCATTTTGGATGCAGCATTTTGTCTCCCTCCAGATGCTTTTCCTTTGTCCTGTGAGTACACCATCTGCCTTTGTGTGCTCTGGGAGATGTGCAGGTGTTAGTCAGGATTAGGTGGCAGAACTAAATTGAAATGTGGTTAAGTTTTGCTGCCAGCTCCTTTCTGCAATGTTTTTTAATTGTGAAATTGCTCTATCAAATAAACAAGAAGGGAAGAACTAAAGAAACAACTCTGGAAGTGTTGTGAAGCAAAATGGGGAAATTGGTTACTTGGTCCTGTTGCTGAGGGTAACAGGGAGAAGCCAAGAGCAGAAATTCCCATAGCAAAATGGAAAGGTTCAAGGCTTTTTACCTTTTCAACTTTGAAGTTAGGAGTTCTGTTCAGTTTTGCATGTGGAATTCATCAAGCAATATCAACAAACTGAGCTGCTATTTTAAAACAGAAAAAAATATGGAAGTGTATTGTGTACTGTAGTTTAACTTCATAAAATATTAAGCGTCTTCTAATGTGGTTTCCTCTTGCTCTTTCTGTATATAGAAAATGTATGCATCTTTTGAATCAGAAGATTTTTCTGGTAATTTCCTGGCTAGCCTTAACCTTGCTGTTTTTGTTTATATTTCTCTTGTTTATACTTCCCTTGTCTCCACCCTTTGAACTTTATTTATCAAAACCTGTGTTCAAGTTAAAGATCATCTTACCTTTGCAAAGTGCTCAACCTTTCTCCTTCCCAAACAATTTTGAGAAGATAAATATACTTACTGTGTGTTGTTAGTGATTCTGTCTACCAGTCTCTCAAGATCATTCATTAGCCTGGCATTCATCAGGCTAGGAAATTTTTTAGCCAAAATAAACAACCAGCTTTAGAAATTATGTCTTCCTGACTTCTGTGTGGTATTTCTACATCATTCTGGACTGCTGTACCTACTATGTGTGGAATGTGATCAAGTAATTTGTTTGGGTTTCTGTTAGAATATATTCTTACTTTTCTCTATTATGAAATCTGAGCCCTCAGACCTCGTGTTCTCCCATACAGCTTGCTGGCATAAACAAAACAAAGAAATAGCTTGCTGACTAGAATGTTTTCTAGCTTGGTCCCAGATGTAGCAAAACAGTTCTGATGAACGTCTAGTGCACTTTGACAGACTGAAATAAAAGCTATAATAAAAATCTCTACAATATTAGAAATGTGAGAGTTAATAATTATTCAAACCCAGCTATTCCCAATTGTTCTATATTAAAATGAAGGGCATTTAAGATAATCTTAATTGCTCATAAGTTCAGTCATCTGAAGTGTAGTCATTGCCTCTAGTCTAAGCTAGGCGTGCTTTGGGTTGCTGCTGTACAATCAGCAGACAGACAGCTCCAGAAAGCTGTCCCCTCATAAAATACCGTGTGGAATAAAGAACTTCTGGAGATGTGCATCTTGATGACTGATGTGTAGATAGTTAAACACCAACTTCTGTTTTCCATTGTTTGTGTTTTTGAGTTTTAAGAAATATAAAGAAAGGAAAAGAGGTATTTCTCTCAGTGCATGAAAATCTGACCAAATTTAGTAAACACTTTTGGAACAGAGGATTATTGACTATTTTGCAACTAATTTAAATGTAGAAGGCTTTTGAAGGCTAAATTCAAAAAAGATGTTGGTATGTACTATATTTAGAATTTCGCAGCTACTGTGGAATCTGTGATACAAAATGACTTTTTGTTACCTAGTATCCATAGGAAAATATTGTAAAAATTTTTAAGGAAAAAAATAATGCAATTAACTAGGCAAATAACAAAGTTTCAGATTCAAAAAAGATGTTGGTATGTACTATATTTAGAATTTCGCAGCTACTGTGGAATCTGTGATACAAAATGACTTTTTGTTACCTAGTATCCATAGGAAAATATTGTAAAAATTTTTAAGGAAAAAAATGCAATTAACTAGGCAAATAACAACGTTTCAGATATATATATATGCAGATATATTTTATATCTTTTTTTTTGGCAGCCTTGCTTTGCACCCCGAACGTGTGTTGGTGGCAACAGGTCAAGTTGGGAAGGAACCATACATCTGTGTGTGGGATTCATACACTGTGCAAACTGTATCTGTCCTGAAAGATGTTCACACACATGGCATAGCTTGCTTGGCCTTTGATTTAGATGGTCAGGTATGTAATTAATATTCTTTTTTCAAGCACTTAAATAAATTGTTTATCTATTAGAAATCTTGTCACATAGTTTTTCTTAAAAAAAGGCAGTGTATTATCTCGGGTTCTATCTGCTAATTCTCAAGTTGAGGAAGATCAAGTTGCATATACTAATGAATGACAAATATTTACATTTGGCAAGAAAATTATAACTTCAAAAGCTTTTTGAATGGAGATGAGGTGATAGGGAGGTTCTTGTGGTCTGTGGGCCATAGTTCAGAGTTAGACCAAATAACGGGGGACAGCGGACCTCCCCTGTGCAGGGACGTGTCTTGTGCCCAGAGTGATGGTGGCCCTGTTGTGTTACTCACCTTGGACTCCTTCAGGCAGTATCGCCTTCTCTGTCACGCATTCTGCATTCACTGCTGGCTCTCCATGTTTTGATTGTTTATTCAGACTCATGTATCCTGTATCTAAGAGTCAAGAAAAAGGTTTCATTGGATTATAATTTTGTTGCTTTTGAACATTTTCTGAGTAGTAAATTAGTTCTCAGAGCTGCTACCTATAATGGAGATTGTTTTTACCAGACTCTTGCTCCTCTGAGTAAAGAGGCTTGCTTGACTGATGTATTGGAAATGGAAAATTTAATGGTTATATTTACGTTAGGTAGCAGCTGAAAAGGTATTAGCTGAGAAAATCCTTTCTGGAGAAGTGCTTTCCTGGTCTATGAAACACTTCTTTCCTTCCCACTCAGCCTTGCAATGTGATACCCAGATTTAGCTGTATCCCCAGCTCCTTTTGCTTGCTGAAAAGGTCAATGTCTGTTAGTTACTGCTGTTACTCAAGTGAGGGTGTATTTTAGAGACCACTTGCTGTCCTTAAGAGAATATCAAATGGAGCTGAACACAAGAGGAAAGCCTACCTGTAACTTGTTTCTGTTCAACATGTTGTAATTGTTGTAGGAAAGTTCTGAGTCTGTTGAAATGACCTCTCACTGTTTAGGCAGTCAGCTTCTAGACAGCTTCTTTCTAGAGCATCATTTCTACTTCCCAGCAATATCTTTTCTCTGCATTGTTCTTGTTGTGTAAACTTGTGTCACTCCCTCACTTAAATGGTCTTCATAATTTAAAGTCAAGATACATCAAATTAGGATTGAAATACCCTGACTTTTCAAATATGGAATAGAAAGGTTAGATTTTGTAGTATTAATAAGTAGGAAGCATGGATAGAAATTGTATTTAACTTGGTTTTTTTTCTTCTCATAATTTTGGAGTTTTTCAGACAGTAAAGGAATTATGTTATTTGGAATAGGTTTCTGTCTTTGGGAATAAGGATTATAATTCAAGGTTGGAGTCTGTTTTTGCTTTTATAAACTCACTTAGATAATCTATGTAGAAACTGAAGCTAAATTTGTCTTTAATGTGTGTATTAACTGCTGAAAAGTGAAAAAAGCTTTGCCCAAAAGATTTGAAAAAATTTCATTTATCAATGTCAAGATGGCACAATTAATGCAAAAATGGAACAAAAATACTCATTTTCTTTAAAAATTAAACAAATCACTCAGCTTTTTTTTTTTTTTTTTTTAATAATTCAATCCTGTTAGTCTTTCTGTTGAGAATTTCTATAGGAAAAATAGCATTTTGACTGGTTAAGAGATACCGTACAAGTGGCTAATTTAGTCAATCATTTGTGTCAAGAGTCAAGTCAAGACAAGAGATCTTCACAGTCAAGACAAGACAGGCTGCAAAGCATAGGAAGATCTCAAAATTTTATTTTTCTTGATTTTTTTGGAATATTTTTTTTTCTGTCCTAGTTTTACAGTGTAAATGGCTTCAAGCTCTTTCTGAATTATAAGGACTGCATGAAATTATATTTGGGGCCTTTTTAGTCCTGGTTTGAGAGAGGATTTGGAAAGAAATATTTACTCATGTGTGTCTTGAAGAATCAAGCAAAAGACTTTTAAAGCATTTAATTGTTTTTGATTTTTTGTGTGTTTTCAAGAAGATTGAAGAAAATATTTTTGTGTCTCTTTAACTTATGAAATAAATCCTACATGCTGCAAATTACATGTAATTAAAGGTAAATACATAAAGTTTCATTAAGTTCAGTGATTATTCCTTTTTTGCAAATGTCTCCTGACCACAGCTTGCCCTGTGTGCTATATATAATTATATATATATATATATATATTAAACTTTATTGATCAGAAATACATTGTTATCTAAGAAGACCTTATGGTCATAATGTTGTACCTGAAAAGACTCATCTATGCTGTGGTGTAAGATACAGCTTATGTTTTCTTCTACATCAAAATGAAGCTATTGCTTCTATCTCAAATATATTACACATTTTTTTGCAACTCATTCAAAATAATGACTTTAGATTTCATTAATATATTGAGTTATTTTTATTTGAATTTGGACACTTCTAGCGTTTGGTCTCGGTTGGTTTGGATTCGAAAAACACAGTTTGTGTGTGGGACTGGAGAAAAGGAAAATTGCTATCAATGGCTCCTGGTCATACAGACAGAGTAAGTACAACTAAATAGTCTGAGCATCAGTGTCATTTTAGTTTGTTAAACCATGTCTGTATATATAGATGTCTGAACAAAACCCATTCTGTTTTAGAAACTGAATTTGCCTAAAGGTTGATATGCATAAAGACGTGAAGATATTTAAGATGTGTGCATTTATTTCCAGAATAAAATGTGTAACTCAATATTTATTTGTATATGGTTTGTCGAGACAGAAAACATGTAGGAGAAGTGCATAATTAATGCACTTCTTAGACCTAATCCCCATATGGGAAATACAAATGCAAATAATTGCTTACATTTTTTAGTCTGCAAATGAATCTTAATGTTGTTTTATTATGTGTTTTAATTACTCTAGGGGAAAAAAAAAGTGAGAACTATATTTGGTATATATTGAAATTTCAGTATGGAATGAGAGGACAAAAAAATTCTTTCTAGTAGGTCCATTTAAAGCATTTCAGACTCCCTGTTAATTTGCTATAAGTTTTTACTGTTTTAACTGTCCTGTGCTAGAAGGGCCATCTCTGTTGACATCCTTTGGTTTTTTTGTGCAGATATTTGATATTTCTTGGGATTTATACCAGCCAAACAAGCTTGTCAGCTGTGGTGTAAAACACATCAAGGTAATGAAATAACTTTTCATTTATAAAATATTTAAGCTGCAGTAATATATGCTCTATAAAATGCATAAAAATAGAATCTAAAAGGAATATAGAATGATAATATGGAATGTCTTAAGAACAATATTAGTTCTTAGAACTGCAATCATGAATCACACCTGACTACACTAGATACGTTGTAAGATCTGTATAGTGAAAAACAGACCCTCTCTGCTCAAAGACTTAATGCCCTGGCAGAAGTAATGTAGTAGGAATGGAACAGTTGTCAGTAGCATTGTATGTAATGACTGTAATTTAAAATTTAGGTTCTCTAAAACACTGTTTGAAATCCAAAGTTGTGTAAGACATGATGTACATGTTTAAGGTGACTCCAGGTACTCAAGTTCTTGAATCTTGAACAATGGATAAATTGCTGCACTACATAGGTGAAATGAATTGAAAAACCATTTGTTACCATTTAGAGAGAGTATGGGGAGACAGTGAAAGAGAAAGAAAAATGCTGCTTCTCTGCCTTTCTTTTAATTCTTTTCCCTGTTTGTATTCATACCTTTGTCATTTGGAGTACTCTGTACCTGGTACAGGATTCATAATTTGGACAATTCATGTATTTTTCAAGCATGCTGTGTTTGATCCATCTAGCAAATTCTGTGCAGAAAGAGCTTTTTTTTCAGGTTTAACTTTGTCAGCAGGATTATCAAAGGTTAGGAACAGTGCTTTTCACGTCAGTCAAAAGTCGCCGTCTTCTCCCATGCACAGTTTTCTGTGTTACCACATCACAGCAGCAGATGGCAGCTTGAAAGTTCTGTATTGCTGTTGTGTGGAGGTTCCCATGGTGGGGAAAATATGTTGCTTTTTATACAATGAACTTGTAGAGTAATATATATTAATGGCCTACAGGAAAAAGGCTTAAATCTGTTCACTAGATTACATAAGTCTGATTTAGCATGCAAATATTTAGCATGTCAGTTACAGAATTCCATGAACTTGTTTAATAATGATCTTTTTTTTCTACTTCTCTAAGACACAGCCCCATACCAGCCATTGTGAAGAAAATTAACTCTCCCAGCCCAAACCAGCACAACTAGTTAAGATACTGGGATTTGTCTAATCAGTACTAGTTACTCTAATCAGTAATGGTAATTTCTACTTATTTCTGAATTACAGTATTGCAGGTACAAAAATCTATTCATGGTAACTTCTTAGATTAACCCATTTTAATTGAAGTCTGCTCAGAATTTTGAATTGATTATTGGTAGCAGAGAGCCTTGCTATGAAATGCATACGTATGTGTTTAGTTCCCTAAACACATATGCAGGAAACTCTGTATGCTGAGACGATGTAAGAGTAACCTGTCAGCAGTGATGCTTTCATGTTTTACGTTGGATTACTTCAGCAGCTTCACTTTCCAGTGTACACTTACATGTTTGGACAGGAGGGTTTGAAAGGAATATGCAAGTGCTTCTTGTTTGCAGAGATCTCAGAAACTACAGTGTTTATCTGGAGACTTAGTTGGCAAGTGATGTGCTCTGACAAGAGACTTTGCATGTCTTTAGTTCAGGATCCATTGGTACATGTTGGGTGACCTAGGAGGGAATTCACATTTGTGTGATTGCTGCAATTACACACAATTGGTTTATTAGAAAGTTCTTAAAAATCTCTGCCTCAGATGGCTACTCCGTGTGATCCATGGTTCTGATGAGAAACACATCTGCAATAAAACCAGATGCCTTCAAACAGAGCCAGTAGAGTCTTATCAGAAATCTGCATGCTTAGGTGGCATCTTTAAATGTATAAAGTAACATAAAGTGCAAATGCACCACTTTCAGCATAAAAGTCTTACATCAAAGAAAGATAATATAATTCTATTATGAAATACTTTTCAAAAATAACTGAAAATACAACTGACTCACAAATTATTATTTGAAAGAATTTTAGTTTAATTTAATACTGATATCCCAAAATTCCTTCCCAGTTACTCTGTTATGATGATTTTATGGAAAGATAAAGTTGGTTAATAACATAAACCACTGTTAAACTGGAGAACTAAGGCATGGAAAAGGGGGTGAATGGTGATGTCTTTTGCAGGCAAGGTACTTCTCTTTCAGATGTGCGTATTAAATTATAAGGTTTTAGCAAAATAGCCATTTCTAAATCACTTTGTGTTGCAGTTCTGGAGCTTGTGTGGCAATTCCTTGACACCAAAACGTGGTGTCTTTGGGAAGACCGGTGATCTCCAGACTATCTTGTGCCTGGCCTGTGCAAGGGACGAAGTGACGTACTCGGGTGCACTGAACGGAGACATTTATGTGTGGAAAGGAATTAACCTCGTACGGACAATACAGGGAGCACATGCTGTAAGTATCTCTTTCTAAATTAATGTTGAATGTTAAGTAGATTTCTGGAAAGCCAGAAAAAGCAACGCGAGGTCACCTTGCCTGTGTTCCGAAATGGTTTCAATGATACTCAGGATGTCATAGTGGAATGTTTTTTTAGAACAGTATACAGATTTGAAAAGTGAAGACATCAGTGAAAGTTTAACAAAAATTTTCCAAAGTGTTTGGTAATATCTTCTTTTAATTGGAATGTTTAATATGAATATAAAGTGATTATACTTTGCTATGTAGGTTTTAATTACATTTTCCATGTTATTTTAAAGAATATGAGTTTGTGATTAAAGTAGGCAGCAAAAAAACCCACTTTTTGGTTTGCATTCTGATTTGTGCATACTAAACTGTGAAAATCCTCATTACCTCTCATTTGGTAATGGGCAGTATTTGACTTCTAATTGTCCAAGTATCACTTCAAAACAAAGCCAACCAGTTTGTGTTGGTTTGACCTATGAAGCATGAAACTACTAAGGTCACTTTATGAAGCGATATGATTTGCTGGTTGAATGTTAATTTTTGTTTTGAAAAGCATTGTATCTTCTTGATAATATTTGAAGTTCCAATCTTAGCATTTTAACATGGTGTGAAAAGCAAGCATATGAGTTCTGATATTGCAACTTCAAAATTCTAGATAAAAATTAGTAACAGTTAATGATTCTTGCTTGTAAGAATGTGTTTGCTTTAACTGGCCTGTTGTACTGGGTGGCCTGACATTTGTAACTGAAGTAGAAGAGTCACTCTTTGATTTAATCAGGTAGGCTGGAGGGGACAAAGTGAGGAATGTCATGTGTGTGGGAGAGGTTGCAGTCAGTTGTGGTAAGGAGACTCTTGGTTTACCAAAGATTTAGAAATACACATTCAGGATGATTGCAGCTTGTTGAATGAACTAATAATTCAAAAGTGATAGGAGTGCTTATTCTGTCAGTTGTATAATGACACTGTCTCTGGTTATGAACAAAGATAATGTTATGAAGAACATCTGTGTGTGAGACTGTATTTTGCATTTGAGATTTCTTTGTATACATGGAAGTGTATGTATATATAAATTTAAAAAAAAAATTCAGATAAACCCAGACAAGCATACTGTCATGTATGCATCTGTAGAAATATAAAATGTATTCAAGAGGGCCCAAATTATGAATCAAGAAGTATGAGGGGATATTTACAGTGAGGAGTTATTCTTTCTCTGTAACTTCAGATCTGGTTTCAGTCTTCACAGTAAGTGTTCAGTAGCATTCTGTTCTTTTCTGTGTTTTCCTGAGAGGATTGGACATTGGGAATCGAGGTCTGCATACGCAGAGGAAAGAGTGCACTTAGTCTCCTGTTGAAAACTGATGCCAAAATATTCTCCCATCCTGTTGGTGCTGTAGGAGACAGCTGTCCTGCATATTAACATACTTGTTACTTGGACTATTTAGACTTGCAACAGTTTATTTTTCAGAATAATGCAGTGTTTTCAGCTATTTGAGTGTGAATTGACACAACTGATAAACATAAGATGATGAGAGCTTGTTGCTCCATTCCCTGATGTGCTGTGTCAGTCCTGAGTTGACCATAAGATCAAATTTGAAGTGCAGTAACATCCTTATCTTCAGTAACATCAATGGACAGAGCTCAGGTGACCTTGGAGTAGGTCTCATCTAGCCTTCTATTTTTGGCTCTGTCATCTAGGCTCAATGGAATTGTACTTTGCAGTTCTGAAAATTAAGTAGGGACACTAGTTCATGTTTTTGAAATTCATTTTTACAAGAGTCACTAAAAATCTTACAAATTTCAGGGGGAAAAACCCCAATAAAATATGGAAACTTCTTTCCAACAAAATGAGACCTTGTTTTTTAATAAAAAATTGTCTTAAAGGATAATATTGACAGACTACCCTAAGCCCTACATATGGAAACTTGGAATGACAGTATCTCATCAGCCATACTAAAATATTATCATGCTATTTTATGGCTACTTAATTTAATAAATTAATGTGCTTAATTTTATAAATGATAAATTGTGTCCTTCTTGTCCAAAGGAAATGCAAGTGCAAACAACAAGATTTATGGTGTGTGAATTTATGTCTATTGTTGAAGGGACAGTGTGCACATAGCAGGGAATTGATACAAGTTTCTCTTCAGTGTGCTAGTGTTGGAATTGTCATCCCTGCATATCTGTTCATCATCCTGCATCATTACTCCTCAACAGGTGTGACATAAACTGTAATCTTGAGGGAAGATGTCTCATTATTTGCATAAATACCATTCTTTTCCTGCAGCATAACCAGCTGAGATACTGGAAAGCAGTTTCTAAAGCACACTAGTGATGTGGAGAAGTAGTCCAGCCCCAGATTTATTAAGTTATTATTAAGACATTGTCTGCATTAATATAGAAATCCTGTTCTTTTCAAAGGTTGGTTCTCTTTGTTGTGGTTTCCCTAGCTGAAAAGATATTTTCATTTTAAGAATAATTCAATGTGAAAAATAAGCCATGGTCTCCCAGTATGAGCAACCAAGGAAACAGATAGCAACTTTAAAACTAACAAGCAAAATAAGAATTCTTAATTCAGACAGATTATCTGTTTTCTGTTATAGCAATACTGACAGAGAGGAAAGTAGAGTTTCCTGCAGATTTCTGTCTCAGTTTGAGTAGAAACAAAAAGTTGAAAGCACGTAAGTTGGGGTGACCAGAGAATTAGTTGGAAGAGGATTAGGGAGTTCACTTAAAATAGAAGTAGGAATGAAAAGAAAGGAAAAGATGGAAATGAGCAGGTTTTAGGAGTAAAGGTACAGAGTTCATGTGCAGGGAACAGTGGATATCAGTGGGAAACATCAATGCTACATTTTCCTCCTAAATAATAATCTTAGTAATAAAAATTTTAAAGGGGAGAAAGAAAACAATAACATGAAAGCATGTATAAATTCACTGGCAATGGTAATACTCCATGAGGTTATTTGTCGGTGATAGATCTGGCTCTGGAAAGGTAATAAATACCTTGACTAATAAAAAAATAAATAAATTAATAGTTGTCTCATTTGTGTACCAGTGCAAAGAACAGATTATAGAATCTTCCACTTACCACCTTATATGTTCTAAATTCAAGGTAGTCCATGACTATTAAGATATATACAAGATGTTACTTGGATATGAAAAGGAAATTGTATGCTTAGTGAAACACTGTATGTTTTGAAGATTCTTGTGTGCTATGCTTTTGCCTTGCATAGTAAATGTACATAAGACGCTTTCTCAGCAGATGAATAATTAATTTTGAGATAGTCTTTCAGAGGTACACATTAAAGTTGTGTGGATTGATGTCAGAAACTGAGGTTAAATAACAAGCTTGAGGTTAAATAACAGGCACTCTGTTAAAACCATTGCACGCCTATGTCACTGTGCTGGATACTAATTAAATATAGATGGAAACAATATAATGAACTTAAATGAATGGTTTTAAACTGGTATCATGTACCAACACCATGACCATTAAGTCATGCAGTATTTTCTCCTGCTGCTTAGTCATTGGTTTCAAAGGTAACTGTCCACTTCTTTTAGCCAATGGGAGGTATATGGACAACTACATTTTTATAGTAGTATGCACATTTTTAAACTGTTTTCTGGATTATTTGTTAGACAGGAAGATCACATTTCACAGCAGTGTCTCTGCTCTGTAAACTCACTGACACCTATCTTAAATGTTTGCAATCCATTTCCTTCCTGTGCAGTATGTGTAGGGAGAGACAATGTCTCAGGGTGAGTGCCCAGCATGGGTGATGCTTTACATTTCTGTGTCCTGTAGTGTACCTGGGAGTAAAAAGGAGGCACTGGAGTTGTTTTTGTGTTGGTGTAGTGCCTCTGTTCTCCGTGTTGCTCAGTAGTAATCAGCTGCTCCTAAGTTTCCGTATGATCTTCCAAGCGTGGTCCTAACTACAGCTAGCTGCAGTCATCATGTGTTTTAGGAATTGCATAGTCAGAGTGGTGGATTTTATACATTAAGATAAACTGACACTTGATTTTTGCACACTAGGGGCAAGATAGGTCCAGCAAAAGTAAAAAACCAGTAAAGCAGTAAAAAACTGCTTCAGTATTGGAAACTTCTTGGATTCAAGTAGTGGCTAAGTATTCTTGCAGAAGGGATCATCTTTGTCAAATTCTTCTTGTACTTCTCCAGCTTTCAACTACAATTTCTGGTAGATCTGGGCATTTATTTTTTTATTTGCTCTCATTCAACTATTTTTTTCCTAAAATTTGAGGGAACACAGATGTGATACCAGCTGGTTATGTTGGAAAAACAGGAAATTTTCAGCATTCTGAGAAAATGTTGCTAGATTTGAGATATTATTTCCAGAATTTTCAGGTTCATTAGGAAGCACAATGAAGAATTTGTAAAAGAATAATGCAGTCTGTATGCCAAGCTTCATAAATCTCAAGACGGAAC
The DNA here is from genome assembly GCF_017590135.1 of Pyrgilauda ruficollis. NCBI lineage: Eukaryota > Metazoa > Chordata > Aves > Passeriformes > Passeridae > Pyrgilauda > Pyrgilauda ruficollis. Next base: position 7,906,063 of record NW_024524155.1, on the reverse strand, counting down.
TCTTTGATTTGCACCTTTTATTTTCATTCAGAAGCAAAGTCTTTGTGGCTCACATTCATTTGGATCTAACAAAGTCAGTGCAATTGTTTGCCTTTCATTACTGCTAGAGGGTTTTTAAACATCAAGAATCAAATTATGTTGATGACAATTTCAGGCTGAAGTATTAAAGAAGCACGAAGACTCCAAAGTTGATTTGCATTAACAATCCTGTCAGTTTTTACAAGGAATGATTTAGTGGAGGATTTACTGGCCAGGCTACCCCACTAAAGAATCTGTCTTTTTCCCTTTAATTATGAGCCTAACAATTGTATGAAATGTAGCAAAGCTCAGCTTTTTCCATTAGATACTTACAGTCCCCATTACTGAGGGGCATTTTTATAGTTTTCATCTTGTTCTCTTATTCCAGTGTCAGAAATGAGAGTGTCCTATTGCATTTCAAGAGATTGAGCAAGCACATCTGCCAAATCTCCTTGACAACCACTATGTCCTTTTCAAGATAAGGATATTCTGTGGAATGGAAAACAGATTAATGCTGGATCCACTTGATTTTATCTTCAGAGCATTCTGCCAGCTCCCACATTGCCAAATGTCTGATTATTTTTTTAATACTGACTAATTAAATAATGGATTTTGGAAGGAGTTAATTAGAGAAAAGAAAATAATTCTATTATCAAGATTGCATTCTAAAAAGAGCTTTAAAAGACTTAAACTTAGACAGAATTCAGCATGAGCTACAAAAGGAGCTGAAATTCCTCTAGATTTATATTTATTCCATGGCACCTAGAATGATAGAATCACTAAGGCTGGAAAAGGCCTCCAAGATTAGAGTCCAGTTATTAACCTGGTGCTGCTGTGTTCACCACTAAACCTTACCCACAAGTGCCACATTCCAGCTGTTTTTGAACACTTCCAGGAATTATCCCTCTAGGACTTCCCTGGGCAGCCTGTTCCAGTACCTGGCAACCTTTTTAGTGAGGAAATTTTTATTCGTATCCAATCCAAACCTTCTCTGGTGCAACTTGAGGCCATTTCCTCTCATCCTGTCACTTGTTACCTAGAAGAAGAGACCAACCCCCACCTGGCTACAGGCTCCTATCAGGCACTTGTAGGGAGTGATAAGGTCTCCCCTGAGCCTCCTTTTCTCCAGGCTAAACACCCCCAGCTCCCTCAGCTGCTCCTCACAGGACTTCTGCTCACAATAGTAAAGGTTAATGCAGTGAAACAGATAGACACACATGGAGAAAAACAAATACAGTTTGTGCTGTATTTTCAAAAACCTCTGGGCTCCTAAAGAAACAGAAGATTTTCAAGATGTTAGAGATAATGAGAGTTAGCCTTCTAATCTGCTTATGACTTAAAAATTCCACTACATTTCTTTTTATACACATACTGCTCCTGAACTTGTGGCTTGTCATAAAAGTCTCTTTGTTGAGAAAGGACATGACATGCCCAAAATTTTAGTTCTGTCACCCAAGTCTTTCAGTTTTCATTGCCTTTTGACATTCTAGTAGGCTTCTTTTTTTTGTGAAAGCTGAGAGATTTCTTTTTTTGTAACATTAAAAATTATATCCTTGTTACCTGATGCTAGAGAAACAAACACAATCCATATTTCATTATGACCAGTCCATTATGATATTTTTCTTAGTTGTAATTTAAGAAGAAAAAGCATATTGGTAGGAGATAATAGTCATGAGTACTCCAGAATTCTCACAAGTCACATTGTATCCTAATTTGTTCTGTGAGTGTACAGCTTTTTTTTCCTGCAAAAGCCAATCTCTCCTTTGCAGATTGCTTTCATCTTTGCAGTTAATATGCTTCATTACTGTAAAATCTAGACCCTATCTAAAGAACTGTTGGAACTTTACCATTACTTTTTTTTCAAAACTGAAATTTCAGACCTATATTATATTATATTATATTATATTATATTATATTTTAATATTATTTATGTATTTCATATACACATATGGTCTACTTTCTTTTGGACAGGAATTAGAGACAGATTTTATTTTCCACTGTTTCTAATGCTCTCTTGTTTACTTTTGTCATAGCTGAATATTACATACTTAAATACAGAGCAATTTTTTAAACTTCTCATAGGCTTATCAGCTAAAGTTGCCCTTTCAGTAGCTTTGCTTACTGAAATGTGTGAGTTATTTCTGAATATAGTGCTAGTGAGTTGTGGGTAATTAAAAAAACCCAATAGTGTGTGTGCCATTTAGATATATATCATGTTAAATCAAATATAGTGGCTATGTGGCTATAGTATCTTTATTTTAATACTACATGTATCATCTTTGCCTATTTGTTATCCTGAAGAAAACATGTATCAATGAGTTGAAGAAAATGGGTTAGGTTTTGTTTCCTGATGTTTGCCTTTACAATAAGAATTTCTATTAATTTTTCGATGGTGTAGCATGATCATTGTATTCCTTAAATTTTATTTCTAAGTTTAAATTTTAAATCAATCTTCCTGGGTTTAAAAAATAAAAAAATCCCAGATGTTTTTTGCATTGTTGTATAGCAGTTGAGTGCTAGTAACAAAGGATCTAAAGCAAGCCTAATAGAGACCATGGGAAATCTTCATGCTGACATTTATTAGAGTGGGGCCAGGTCCTAAGGCAAGAGGATACAAAACTAAGCTCTTACTAGGGATTAGAAGCATCACCACCATGATGATGATCATAAGAAGGAAAGCATTCTTGCAGCAATTCACTTTCTATTTATCACTTGCTAATTCTGCTTGTTGTGAGTTAGTTTCCATGTCCGACTTTCTGATATTTGAAGCTTGTATTGGTTGCATACTGTTTTTCTCCAATCTGTGTATGTTGTTAAAAGTAACTTTCTTCTCTCTTTAGGCAGGAATTTTCAGCATGAATGCGTGTGAAGAGGGGTTTGCCACTGGTGGCAGGGATGGCTGCGTTCGCTTGTGGGACTTAAATTTTAAACCAATTACTGTGATTGATCTCAGGGAAACAGACCAGGGCTATAAAGGTAAAGAGAAGTTTGTTGCTGTCAATATACCAGTAAGATAGGAAATTTATCAGTGTTTTGAACAAGAAAAGGCTTTAAAACCCAAAGTGTTGTTTCATGTACGTTACCATGAGCTATTTGCTAGAAATATAATAGGTCATGCCCACTAGTATGGTCACAATTACTTTTACAAACAGTACATATGATGAGGATGTAGACACAGATTTAATTTTTTCATGTGCCTTGTTTCTAGAGCACAGCAGTTTTTAACAAGGAACAGTAATGCTTTAAGAGAACTTGAGGCAGTGAGATCTACAGTGTATAGCAGTGGAGTATAACAATTTCATTCACTAGTTACCCAAATTTTCCTTAAAACTATTTGTATGTTATCTAAAGTTCTGTGAAACTTAGAACACTGCTTACTTGTAAATATGATTTCAGTTACAGTTCAGTTACTTTACATAGAGTGTTTCAGATATTGTTGCTGTAATGATTTAGGATAAGAATACAAATATGTACTGAAGCACTAGTGTCACTTGTGATATTGCTTTTGTTGGCATTTGGTTTTCTTCACCCCCAGTCACTTTTGTTATTTGCTAATACCTTGCCAAGGATTTGAAAATGTGCTAGAATGTCTGATAGCAATGAGATACTCGGGGTCAATACATAGCTGGTTACAAGTGAAGTCTTTGTATGGTGTAATTGACATGGCATTCCCACCAAGATTGTGAAGTATTGAACAAGATGGAACACATTTCGCTTTAAATATGCCCTGCAGTAGAGTGGCTCTGTTTAAATTTAAATTTACTCAGCTGCTGCTTCTCAGTTCTGATGCATGTAGCTGAAAGCTGTTTCATTGTTTCATTCTTTCAGACTTGTTCTCACCTCCAGCTGCCTCCTTTACTTCTGATGTAATAGACTCTTGCCATAAATTTTGGCTTGTCAAATGCCCATGACAGAGCAAGCAGATTTTTAAAAAATCTTACATTGAATAAAATGAGTTTTCTGACTCTTTTCCCTTCACTCTTTTTTTTTTTTTTTTTTTTTTTTTTTTTTTTTTTTATAATATACTTCTGAGGATTGTCTCTATGAACTGTCCTCTTGCTCATTTTCTTAATTGCATTTTCTGCTACTGCACTGTCCTACCTCTTGGTATAGCCTATATATATATATATCCTAAAAGTAGTCATGAAAACGTTTGTGTTCCAAGGACAAGTATGCCACTATCTATGAAACAGATAAAAAGAGTAAAAGAAGCAGATCCAGGAATAAGAGAAGAAAATGTCAAGAAGTATGGATACTTCTTGACATTTTCTTGCTTTTATGCTTTGTTTTTTGCTACTTTACCTTTGTTTAACAAGTTCTGAGGATGTATCTCTCAGTAACAATCTCTTCTACAGGTCTCTCTGTAAGAAGTGTTTGCTGGAGAGGAGACCATATACTCGTTGGGACACAAGATAGTGAAATTTTTGAAATTGTGGTGCATGAGCGTAATAAGCCTTTCCTGATAATGCAGGGGCACTGTGAAGGAGAGCTGTGGGCTTTGGCTGTCCATCCTACAAAACCCCTGGCCATGACTGGAAGTGATGATCGATCAGTCAGGTTAAATTTTGTTTCTTTGTTAAACTGCATACAGTTTTAGACAATCAACTCATTTTGTAGGTAACCTAATTGAAATGTATGCATTTTAAAGTTAGCAAAATGTGCATTGATGTACTCCTAGAGTTAAGTTATGCAGGAAATTAGTGCTCTTCAGTAATAAAATACAATGGAATGTATTTTAAAAAATACCCATATATGAAATTTGAAAACAATTTGTTTGGGCTAACGTTGAGCACTCAGAGACAAGGACAATCCTTGAAGTCTTTCCTTTTCAGGAGTTATGTTAAGCATGAACAGCTTGCAATGAAAAAAGACTGTAATAAAAACTTACACATTTTACTCTTCTGTATTTACTTTTCCAAATGCTGCAAATTAACTTTTAATGTGTGAATTTCATCAAACCTAGTCCATGCATTGTAAACAGAATATAAATGCTCAGAAAGCCCACCAAATTACTCCCTCTTACATGTTCATCTCCATCGTTTTTTTGGTCAAAACCACCTTTTCTTTCTTATAAGTTAAATGTGTTGGCCTTTTCGTTAAATATCTTAAATGCAACACAGTTAAGCAAATCAACAATTCAATTATTAGCATTATTATTACTCTCAAATTTCAGAGATGTTTGTAAATAATAGATGTAGTCTACCTTGTTATAAAAACTCACATATTTGAATATTATTAGTTATAAGGATCTATTAATAATGACTTTTTAGTAGGAAAAGTTGTTTATACTGATCAAAGTCTTTAATTGTTGTTTAATGTTTCTGGCTAAAATGATTAGCAAAATAGTGGAATTTTTGCAGAAGTGGTCTAAAAGTATGTATTGTCATATGCTATAATTTTTTATATTCAGAAAATCAAAATTAATCTCTCCCCACATTTTCTCATTAGAGAGCCTTTTACAATATAAGAATCCTACCTTTTAAAATACAAGAATATTTCTTACTGTATGCATAATTCACACTTACGTCTTAGATTTTCCTTGTGGAAAATTATTTTAAAATAGGGACACTGCCATGTCCAGCATTGTACAGAAACTGAGGGCTTCATCTTCTCTGTGACAAAGATGCACACCCATTTTCCATTAGAAATAATGATTTAATTTCAGAATCTGGAGTTTAATAGACCACGCTCTGATTGCCCGGTGCAACATGGAGGAGCCCATTCGCTGTGCTGCTGTTAGTACTGATGGAATCCATCTGGCTCTTGGAATGAAGGATGGCTCTTTCACTGTGCTTCGAGTCAGGTATGTTACCAAACTTAAATATAGATACCTTATTAATATTTTGATCTCTTGTGGCCATGCATGTTGTCACTTGTGTTTTTGTTTTAAATTGTGGAAGGTGCTCAGATTTTTTAAATGTGTGCTACGTATGTACATGTTGTTCTATAACACTGAAAGTATACCGGTCTATTTGCAGAGAGTGGCAGTGTTCTAGGAAATGTTTTACTTTAGGTTTTGTATTTATGAATTATCCTTGAATTACTAAGAAATAAATTTTCATTACTTTGTAAGTTGTTTCTATGTGTTGGAATTCTGCTGTCAGCACATCATGCATACAAAATGAGTACTGCCTTGTGCTGCTGTGATCCCACAGTTTCATAGGGAAAATGAGATTTGTGTCTCACGTCAGTGAAGTTTCCTTCCATGGGTGAATAAAGATCTCATAATCTACTTGATGAAATTTTCTTGTGGACCAAGCTTGAACGGTTCCTTTTGTTCACTGTCCTTCAACCCAGTGAAGCACCTTTTTCTGTCACCATTTCCTTCTTTTATTTTCTCCATGAAGGCCTAACCAACTCTAAAAACAGCAGTGTTGTGTTTGCACACAGGATAGTTAGGTTCAATATATAATTTCACATTCTATTTAGATTTTTAGACTGGGAACATGACATTATGATGAGGCTCTTCTCTACTTATGACATGCTTTCTTTCATACTACAGAGATATGACTGAGGTTGTTCATATCAAAGACAGGAAAGAAGCTATTCATGAACTCAAATATTCTCCAGATGGGAATTTCCTAGCTGTTGGCTCCAATGACAGCTCTGTGGATATATATGGAGTTGTTCAGCGATACAAGAAAGTTGGGGAATGTATTGGATCCTTAAGCTTCATCACACATATGGATTGGTCTTCAGACAGTAAATACTTGCAGACCAATGATGGCAATGGAAAGAGACTTTTTTACAGAATGCCAGGTAAAGTTCTGTGTTGCCTTTGTGCCATTTGTTATTTACAACAGAAATAACATATAGTGGTTTTGTACAAAAAAAAAAACAAAAAAAAAACAAACAAACAAAAAAAAAAAAGAAGGATGATTTAAAAAAAAAAAAAAAACAAAAAAAAACAAAACAAACAAAAAAAAAAAAAAAAAACCAAAATGAGCCATCCTGGTTCAAAGCATGGGGGTATACATGAAGGGTTTTGTAAGTTCATAAGATTATTTGCCACATTTGAGTAAGTACAGCATTTTTCTGGCAAAGTTCCTGAAATGCTTTTATCCTTATATGTGTAGTCTTCTTTCCAATGTACATTTTTATACTAGAGATGCTGCCTTATAATTTATTTTGTTTCTCAAAAATAAATTTTTGCTCCCCCTTTTTTTAGAAGAATTAAAGTGCAGCATTTAATTTAAATTGTGCAATAGCTTAACAGCTTTGTTCTTATAGAGCTTGGATATTAAACAAATTGTCATTTGATTGCACTGAATGATAATTAAAATATGTGGAATAATCAGTATGTTGCAGCTCAGAAGTCTAAAACTATGCAGCAGACTGAGAAATTCAACTTAAAAGAGCTTTTACTGTGAGGAACTTTGTGATAACCCCATTATTGGAATTGTTTTCAAGACATTTTCCTGAAAACTTGACTGAAATGTCCCACAGTTTTGAAATAATTTCTGTTAAGGTAGTTCCCGCTGTAGAGGACATACGCACATAGTGCTATCTTAAAGCTTAAAATTGAAGTAGTCAAAGTCAGTATTTATCCCAAGGCTTGACTTCTGTCTGTTCCATACACTCTTTACATAATATTCTGTATTCTTCCCACTCATCTTTGTAGTATTTTTATTTGTTTAGCTGTGTGTTATCACTACTTTTTATATTGTCCCTTCATTCTTATACAGATTTATAAAGATTTATGCTTTGCACTGTACATTATTCACAGATTCTTGGAGGTTTTTATGATGCTCTGCTGAAGCACCCCATTCATTCTATGCACAACTTTGATTCTGAGCACTGAATGCAGCAGAAGATGTGTAAGAAAAGATAGTGAGAATTTAATTAGACAGTAACAAACAGACACAGGAGGAGCAATTTGAAGTTATAACACAGCTTTCAACCTGGACTTCCTTCGTATGTTAGAATGTGGGATTGTGAAACCTTGTTTACGAAAAAGAGTTTATCAAAGCCAGTGGAGTTAGAGGAATCTCCCAAATATTTTAAAGTAATGATCAAGTTGTGCAACACTTGAAATTCCACAATGAATTAGGGAACTTACAGTTGTCTGGCACTAGACCTGCAGGACTTAGTTATGGATATAAACAGTATTGTTAATCACAGTTTACATGGATTAGTGATTGAGGGGCTGAGAAGGGGATTGTTGTCCTGCTCGCCTTCTGCAGGTGTGTGTTCAGTCTGACTCACAGCTTTCACCTTTGCTTGCACTGCTCTTGCATTGCTCCAGCCCTTGGCTTCTGGCCTTTCCAGAAGACACAGCCACTGTTTAATGGGCCTTTGGTCTGACTCAGTTCCTCAGCTCTTACCTTGTGGGATTGGATCAATCTCATTACAGATAGAGCTGGTGTGAAATAATGTAACAAGGATGAACAAGCACAAAATAGGTGGTTTTAGTAATTTGCAGTGGCCAGATATGAGTTCTTCAGTTCTTGCTCTAAATAATCCAAGTTGCTACAATCATTCAGCAACAGAATTTTTAATGAACTATATCTTAGAATGATTAAATGTATTTTTAATAAAATTTTAAAAAATAACACAGCCTCAAGCAGATATCAAGAAATGATAAAAACTATAAAGTGCCAAAACTATGATCTTCTGTTAAATAGTCTTGAGAAGTCTTCTTACTGATACTGTTGGTCATAATAGGCAATACTAGAGCAGGACCATTTCAGAAGTCAGTTCTTAATTCTGTGTTACTTGGTTTCAATTTTTAGAGAGTTTTTTAAAATGTTGCATTCTTTAAAATTGCATGAGCGAATATTGAGAAATGGCTCTTTATTTTTTGCTTAGGTGGAAAAGAAGTAACAAACAAGGAGGAATTGAAAGGCATTCAGTGGGCATCATGGACCTGTGTTTCTGGCCTTGAAGTTAATGGAATCTGGCCCAAATATTCTGATATAAATGATATAAATTCTGTGGATGCGAATTTTATTGGTCAAGTTATGGTTACAGCTGATGATTACGGAATAGTAAAGCTCTTTCGATACCCATGTCTAAGAAAAGGTAGTGCCTTTTAAATTCAATTACATGCATATTTTTAAATTGTGACTTTTCAAGAAAAATGTATTAGAAGACTGGAAAATGAAATGGTTTATAATATAACTTTTTTTTTCAAAAAGAGTTAAAAAAATGGGGTACACTAGTCTTTAAAAACAACACCTAAAACATTCATTTAAGTACATAAAGATTGAAGACACATCCTAAGACCTATCCATGCAGTTGTACCCAGCATTAAAATTGAATGGTGTGTTGAATGAAATTCTCCAAATAGCTCTGAAACAATGAAGCCTTTCTGATCTAAAAAGATTACTTATAATGGAGTGCTGTTAGGAGCTTCATTTCAGTAACTCATCCAATGACTGTGTTGTGGTCATGTAGCCATGAAAACATTAGCTGGATGTAGCTGTACTACTGCTACCAGTTCTACTGCTGAACCTGGGAGGGGATGAATTGCTAGAGGTGCTTAGCACTGACACTGTACATTGGGAACCCGTGCTGCAAGCATGTATATGGGGGTGTTTTCACAGACTTAAATATACATTATTTAAATAACTGTATTTTTTCAAAGTAGAAGTAATAATTTTACTTTGTAAAAAGTAATATAAAATTAATACAGGAAAATTTTAAAAATCTCTGGTACACCTCACACACATTACCATATGTCTTCTGTTCTTGTGTTTGACTTGATTAAGTTATTATATTTTGGAATCTAAACTAAAAAATGTGTCTTATACACACATTAAAATTTGTGAAAACTGAAAAAAGTTGTTGCTATGGATTAAAATACCAGTGGAAATTAGAATATGTTTATTAAACACTACTTTTTCTGTGGGTTCTTTAAAATGATTTTCTGAGGTGCTTCTGAAAAATTTATTTCACAAAAATTGAGAGATATTTTTATTCTTGTTCTAGGAGCAAAGTTTAAAAAATATCTTGGTCATTCTGCTCACGTGACGAACGTCAGGTGGTCGCACGATCACCAGTGGGTTGTCTCCATTGGGGGAGCTGATCATTCTGTCTTTCAGTGGAAGTTTGTCCCCGACCGCAAGCTGAAGGACACTCTTCATATAGCACCCCAAGGTAAGGAACTAACTGAAAAAACACCAAAAAAAGGGTGGAAGGCAGGGAGGCTAAAAGAGAAGTAAAGTTCTTTGGTGACGGTATTGAAATAAATATTCAAAATTGTCAGTCTGCTCAATTACCACATTTGTTGTTATTTAAACTTTGGAGATGCCTGAAGCACCTGATAGGGTTGTTTAATACTTGCCAGTACCCTGTTGTCCTGGTTTGGCATTAATTGGTGAAGATGAAAAAAATCTGTGCACTGGCATTTGGCCAACGGTCAAACCATCACACCTGTGTGTTCAGGCTAGCAAGGGTATGAAAAACCCTTCTTTTGAAAAGAAAAAATTTAAAAGTACAAAGATAGATACGAATTTCTGAATTCTGTATATATCACCCTTTACTAAATTGACAGCAACTGGATGCTCAGGTGTCACTGGAAAAATATGGTTTTATACTAATTTGTTTAAAATTTTGAAGAATTTAGATAATAGTTTAAGTATTATAACTGGTTATTTAATTGTTTTTTTTAAAACAGAATATAGATATTTAGTGTTTGGGGAAAAATGAAGATCATGTTTCCACTAGTGACTAATTAAACAATTATTCTCACGTGTTTCCTAAAATCAAAACAGTTAACTGAGTGCCTCCCTTAGAAATTCCTCAAGGAATTTAGAGAATCCTCTGGGGAAATGAGAATATAGAGTTACAATAAAATAGGCTGTTTCACCATTTAATTGCTCAGATCAGATGAATATGCAATATGGATTTAGCAAACAGGTAAATAAATACAGATGCAGTGCTGAACTTGTCAGTGATAAATGCAGAAGGGAACAATAACAGGTTCTTCCTACATGTCAAACTTTACGTGACTACCCTTTTTCTCTGCAGTCACAATAATTTTTTCCTCTTTCTTCCCATCTGTAATTTTTTTCCCTTCTCCCTAACCTACTTGAAGAATTTCTACTTGCATTAGTGGCTCACTTTAATATAAGTTTCTCTTTGGACCCTTTGTTAAATTTAGTGCAAGTCTTAGTTTCTGCTTTATACTGATTATTTAACTATCTTCTTTTTAATTTCCTCCTAACATTAAAGCTCATGAAATTATTTTAGTTAATGAAAACTAACTCACTCCAGCACCCAAAATTATCATATTTGTGGCTTATTTCCTATGTAACAGCAGAATTGTTCCTGTCAATTACTAGCATTTTATGTTGTAGCTGATATAATCATTGATTATAAAATCAGAAACTTTAAGCAGTTAGTTTAAACTTTCTGGCTTTTATTTTAGGTTGCTAAATTTTTTATTTCTGTTTTCTTGGTGACAGAGAGTCTGGTTGATTCTAATAGTGATGAATCAGATTCAGATCAGTCTGATGTTCCAGAGCTGGACTCTGAAATTGAACAAGAGACACAGATCACCTATCGTCGACAGGTAAAGATTTTAGCTTTAATGGCAGTTGGAACCTTCCTAGGGTTTAAGCTGGTCATTTATGAAGACTGTTGAAATCTCAAAACTGGGGAGACTGCATGGGAACTGACGAAAACATTTAGGATTTTTGTTACCTGATGCATTCAAAAGAACAAGTTTATTAAAATATAATGATTTTTAATTTTTAAGTATGCTTTTTCTTTAAGGTTTACAAAGAAGATCTACCTCAACTTAAAGAGCAATGCAAAGAAAAAAGAAAAAGTGCAGCTTCTAAGAGACGTGAGCGAGCCCCAGGGAACAGTATAAGACTACATTTTGTTCATGGGTATGCAAACTGGCGTTCTTTAAAATATACAAGCACTGTTTGATTTTGTAGACTGGTGTTTATAATTTAATAATCTAATTAAAGGCTTTTATGTCTATTGCTTTATGATTTGCTATTTATTTATATCTGTAGAAATAAATTTACACTAAATAAATAAAAATACAATATTTTCATGCCAGCATACTAGTTCTACACATGAATTCTGAAGTGAATTTGAACTCAAGCTTTAGCTGGTACTTATTGCTTGAATACAAGTGGCTAAATAATGTATTCAGTAATCTCACCCATACTTTTCAGTATCTGGAAAGCAGTAGTTCTCTTTGATGTATGATTTTGATAGCTAGAACAGAAACTTTGTGTAGTTGAAGATGACTGGGTTCTGGACAAAGTGGTGTTTCTAGCAGTGATTTATTAAAAAAAAAAACTTGTTTGTACCTAGTCTGAAACAATTTACAAGTTCCTTTCTTAATTTAGGAATTAAATGTAATTCTTAATAGGTCTTGTGAGTTTGTTAAAAATGACTTTATTCTTTTTTTGGTGCTAATTTGAGTAGCAGAATGACGTTTGGATGCATCTTTGAAATCTTACGGTTTAATCCTTAGAATTAGTAGTTTCCCACAATTCTTCATAAGTGAAGAATTATTATCAGAAAAAAGAGGTGGTGTTTTAAAGCAAACTGGTACTAGATCTTACTACATTAGAATAATGATCAGAAATATAAATTCTCTTGATGTAAAGCAAAACCAAAGCCTTTATTCAAGTATGATGTTGCAAATCAAGTTTTCCTTTCAAAAGATACCTTTTTGCAGGAATACAGCTTCTTCTCAGATATAACTAAATGCAGGGAGAAGTTACTGATAACTGTCTGTACTTACAATGGCACTCAAACAATTTTAGTAGGGCTCCACATGGAATGCTTAATAAATTAATTGGCTAAGAGTAGTTAATATTCCAATCAGCAATTTTGTCTGCAGAAGACATAGTCTGAGTAGTAGCTTTGGAAATAATGACAACTGGGAAGCTTGGTACAGAGCTGGGGTTTTTTATTTCTCTTTTTGGTGCTCCCGAATTCTCAGTTGAAGATTTTTATATCTGTATAGAGAATGCACTAAGGTGGGTAGCTGCTGTATGTAGTCTTTAAAAGTTGGTCTAAGAATAAAACCAAATGATCCTGAAGAAGATGTAGCACAAGCAAGGGCCCTGGATCTTTGGTATATTGTTATTTCCTTCAAAACAGAAGTGAAGCTTGACCAGAATATCCAGGAATGACCAGAAGTAGAATGTCCTGTTGAGTTCTGTCTGGTTACCCTATGGGCATCAAGAAAACTAATGAAGAATCCATGCTGAACAACAGATTTTTCTCAATGTCCAGGCTGTTAACTTTAAAGTGACCCACATCCAAGTGAGTAATAGGCATATTCTCTGATTCAGGAAGTCTGCTTTGCTTCATCTTTCTTTAGCTGCAATGGAAATGTCTTGGATGTTCCTTGAAAATGTAAGAAGTGGTGTTTTGGGTTTTTTTTTAATTAGGGGAATCAGAAGCTCTTTCTCTTTTCTTTGTTTTTGAGCTTGTTGGTGTTGTGTTTTGAATTTGTCAACTGCTGTGAAAGACGGACTTTTAGAAATCTCTTGATAACCTGTAAGAAATCTCTTAAGCCTCTGGTTACTTCCTGTTTTGGAAGAGAATAAAATTCAGAGTACATGAGCCAGCTTCTGACTAACATGGATGAGGAAAGAACTTCTATTAAGAGGTGCCATTGTGTCTTTCTCTAAGACAGCTGATTCAGTCATGATCAGAAACACTTTGTTAAATTGGTGTACAAATTTAGCCTCTTTTTGATTATTCCTGCATTTTAATTCTGCCATGTATTTGGCAGGGTGGTGGTTCAGAAACATGAACTATTCAGAAGAACTTTTTTCTTGGACTCAATGCTTATTATGCTTTCTTTTTGCTGGCAGGAAATAAGGATGCACATCTAATACTCATGTCTCATATTCTCTCAGAGCTATGCTGTTGATTTCACAAGAATGTTTTTTTTTTAAATATTTTTGAATATTCATAGAATCATAGAAATATGTTTCAATATTCAAAGTATTTAAACACAATCTAGTTTGAATTTCACGATATTCAATAAACTAACCTTACCATAAGATCAAATTAGGTAGCAGTTTCAAGATGACATGGGAATGCTCTTAAGGAGAGCCTTATAACATCTTGCATGGATTCCTACAAATACGTGAAAATATCATCTGAAGGGAATAGCCTGTGAGTGGGTTCTCTTGAGAAAACCACTGCTATGCAGAATATTTTTTTAAAAAAATTGAGTCTCCATCTTTGTATTAAAGACTCTGTTCTCAGTCATGTTTGTTTTGACATTTGGTTCTTGTAGAGATTTTGGGGGAGGATTGGACTACATGTGGAAGCTTCCCACATATATTTTGAAAAGTAACATGCAAATTTTTAAACTCTTATAGCATTAGACAAGCAATGGACATTGTCTCTTTTCCCAGAGAGGACAGTACTTGTGAAGTTGCCTGTTAGCTGGATATAGATGTGTAACTTGCAAATGTGGGTGGGGTTCAGCTTCAGGTTACAGAGTTCACAGAGATGTGCCCAAAAGGAAATGGTTTTATGTGTATATCTAACCTTTCATCCCAGTCATTGGAGATTCAGTGGAGCATAAGGAGTAATTTGGCTCAGGTAAAATGCAATGCTGATGGTTGGCCAGCTGAGCAGCCCTGCAGGTTCAACTGACTGTTGACTACAACAGTGTAGATTAAAATGTAGGAGTTCATGTATCTAACAGGCATGTGAACATCTATGTTTACATGTCTTAATCTCAAATTGAATGCAGCCTCTGCTATTCATGACTTTGGTAATGGCAATTTCTTTTCCCTCTGTAGCACTTAGGAAGCTACATCTTCTTCTCATAGTTACTGCCACATTAACTTGAATCAGTCCTGGATAATTAACTATGGCAGAATGCAGTCTTATTTTTATTGTGCCTTGTTATATATTATCCAGTTACTACAATACAGAACTTGCTTTCATTATTATTTAATTTATAGTTGCTAATAAAGATGCCTTGGAAATTTCTTTGGCTTGTTTTCTGCATGTGAATAAGTTATTTCTCCTAATGCTTTCTCAGAGATCAGCTAGTAATCTCAGTTCTAAATTGGTTTAGTAATATGGAGATGTAAGTATTTTGGAACAGTGTAGAATATTCTTAGGGAATGATCTGCATTGAAATATGCTTCTTTTCATTGCTGTTTAACCTAGGCCCATCACTTTCACTCTGGTGAAAAGTACCTGTATTGTCAAGGAGTTATTAAACTGGCATGTGGGAAAGACCAAATGTGTTTAATTTGGTGACAAAGAGTCTTTGTTGGCACTGCTTGATATTTTGGTAAAATATGTTGTATTTTAATTGTAAGCAATTGATTGTACTAATTTTTGTAATAACAAGAGGAAATTAACTAAAATTAACTTCTGTCACAAGAAGTTATGAGTAATAAGAACTAGTTTTCTGCATCCTAGATACATTTTGGATATTTTGAGCAGTCCTGTGATACATGGCATTAATGTACTCAGTTTCCCTAGGTTTAATTAATGGTATATAGGCAATTGTTCTGATGATCTGGGAAAATTCTGAGTTTCTGGGTTGTGTGTAGGAGGACCTGAAGCCCTTTTGGTGTCTTTACACCTTTTGTAGGTGACTGCTAAACTTACAAGAAATTCCTCAATGTCCAGTATTTCTTTCAGCATGTGTGTTTTCACAGACATTGGTTTTTGTTTGTTTGTGTTTTTAATGTTCTCCTTTAGGGTGAATATTTGTCTTTTTTTTTTTTTTTAATTACTTTGTGCTTGCAAAGAAAATCCAATGTGTTTAGCAGAGTACAGTGCAGAGTGAAGCACAGGAAAATGATGTCTGAGCAACAATAGGTTCAGGTATCTTCTTTGGCACTGTGCCTGCCTTTATAATCCCTACCCCTCACTGAGTGTTGTCACGTACTTAAAATGGTGATGTTCACCATTTGTATGTATCACATACTGTGACAGGTTATTTTTGTTTCCTTTCTTCATAGTTACTGTATGTCATTGTATATTCTGTTCCTTAAAAACCTAGTGGCTGTACCTCTGAGAAGGCTGCAAGCAGACAGCACTCTGGGTTAGGCAGAAATCAGCTTCCAGACATCTGCACGTGCTGCTGCAGGGGAAGGCAGTTAGTGAAGGATGCAGGGGGAGGGAGAGCAAAACAGGGCTGAAGAGCCTGCAGTTGTATTGTGAGTCTAAATTGTTGGTCACTTAGAGAAGAGCAGGGAGCAGACATAGCTAGAGACCTTGAAGGGACAGTAACTCAGGAGACACTGAAAAGTTGCTGGACGAGGACCAAATCTGAAATTAAGAATCTGCCTGAGAGCACCAATCTAAACAGTGAGCTGAAGGGAGCCTTATTTAAAAGTTTTATTTCTGTGCTATCACAATTTTTGCTGGTTTAAGAAGTTCACATCTCTTTTTTTTTGTGAGAGACCCAGCTTTGGACTTCACAGTATGGCAGACACTACAAAGCTGGGAGGAGAGGCTGGCAGACCCAATGGCTGTGCTGCCATCTGGAGGGACCTGGACAGGTTAGAACTGGGCAGGGAGGAATTTCATCATCCAAAAGTTTGAGATACAGGTTCATGAAACACAATATTCTTCTTCTGGGCAGCAGTGGACCTGGACTACCTGCTGATCTGTTTAAGAACTTTGTGTGGTGACCTTAGTAATTTTTCTCTAATCCCATAAAATGACATAAATACCATTGTGTGTAATGTAGGTGAGCCAACTGAAATACATCATATTAAAATCTGTTCCAAGTATGTGCTCTGTTGTTGCACAGATCTAGTGTTTACAAACATGGATTCATGGTGTTTGGAATATTCATTAAACTGAAGTTGGTCAGCTGCCTTACAGATTCATTACTTCCCCAGTGCCTATGGTTGCACTGTGTACATAAGGAAGGATGGATGTAACTTCATGATCTTAGTCACACCTAGGAAGAAATGAGTGTGCTGAGATAGTGTATACAGACCTTAGCTGGGAATTGGCCTACTCATGCCAGCTCCTGTATCACTAAGAAAGCAGACAGGTTTTCCTTCAAAAAAAAGAAACTGTTCTATATATAAAAAAAAGCATTTATTTTCTGTTATCAAGTTTCCAGAAACTGTCATGTTTTGCTTCCTGATTTTTGAGCAGTAGGAAATAGCCAAAAATAATACTTTGGACATTTTCTACTTTTTTAAACTACATGTTGCATGCTCAACTTCTCCATGTGAAAAAATGACTAGCTATTGCTTTCTCTTCTAAACTAGCTGTGGAAAGTAACAATTAAGTGCCACTTATAACTATTGCTCATAGTACTGATGTCTGAGTAATAAATTAGATGGATAAATTGATGTTCCTTTAAGAATGAGAAAGTATAGTCATAATTTTAAAATTGTAATCGGTAAGTAACGTGAGTTTTACACACACAAAATTAATCAGCATAACTTTATCTCAGTTTCAGTGTACATGTTTATGGCTTTGGTGAGCAAACCTCTTTTGTTGACTTAGTTACAGAGGCTACGACTGCCGAAGCAATCTCTTTTACACGCAGACGGGTGAAATCGTGTACCACGTGGCGGCAGTGGGAGTGGTGTACAACCGCCAGCAGAACACGCAGCGCTTCTATCTGGGTCACGATGATGACATCCTTTGCCTTGCTATCCATCCCTTAAAGGACTACGTGGCAACTGGCCAGGTAGGATTCATGTTTATCTGCAATAACAATCTGAAGTTGTTACTACTGAATTTAGAAAGGTCTTGGGGGAAGAGCGTCCAGACTACATTTACTCAGATGAAGGACTGCATTTTTGTTGCAGATGGAATAGTGGTAAAAAACTGACCCAGAAGTGGTTTTTACAGTTATTTATATTATGGTAAGAGTATATACTCCGTAGTTTTTCTGAACATCATTAAGAATAGAGTAATATTTTTTTATTCAGCATTATGTTGCAGCTTCTTGATAACAGGTGGAGGAAATGTTCAGATAAAATATATTTTTTTAACATCTTGTTTATGACGTTAGCTATATTAGCATTGCATTCATTTACTGTTTTGCAGTATGAAGTGAGCAGTTGTTGTTACAGTCTGGCATCCCATTTTAATACATTATGTTTTTCATTATCACCTTTACACAAACTGTGTACTGATTATGCATACAACAAAGGGATGTATGTTGCTCGAGTTCATTTTATAATACTAATAATAGTTAATTTTATCTTTTGCCATACAGTTATTTTAGATAAATTATTTTCACTCATGTTTCCAAACAGCCAAATCTTGTGGTAAATACTTGTACACTAGGACTTGAAGGTTTGAGCTGATGTTTCATGGTTTTTTATTCATGCTTATAATTGTTAGCATTTTTGCTCATTATTGTATAATAAATTGAAAAACATATGAACTGAATTAATAGAAATAAACTTGTGTTTATTATGCTCTTGATTTCTATAAAAATGTTGAGATTAACATAACTCTGTAGGTCAGTTAAGAAATTAGCCCTAAATATAAGAATTGGGTTGATTCAATTTTGGAGTAGTAAAGGCTATGAATAAAAATGTCCCTGAATTTACAATAATGTATGGTATCAGCAGAAAGATAAACTGCATTATATACTGTTTTATACATACACATTGCATGTTGTTGTATACTATGCTACATGAAGAAACTAGATAATGCAGTATTCAAATTCCTCATACCACCCTGGTTCAGATCTTCCTGACAGTGGATGTTCTGAAAAGCTATGAATATTTCATGTTAGGTTTGTGACAAAACCAGAAATAGATCCTAGTTTTTCTGAGCCTTAAATGCAAGGGAGTTTTGTTCTGGTTTTGCAGCCTTTTTATTTGTGCAGTGTGGTGCAAAACCCTTGGAATAGCAAATAATCTTTTAAGTGCTGACTAATAGTGCTTTTGTAAATAGTTGAAAAGAATAAGTTATATTGCATTTCTTACCAGATTTGTTGCCTACACTAATGCATTTTAGTGCCACAGGTATCAGTTAGAATCTGCCTTGTAATGACACCAGAGTAGCAGAAGTCACCTTGATTTCTGAAACGTAGACAAGCTGACATACTAGCAATAAAAATAACCTTTTATTTTTAGACAGGGAATGATTGATGAAAAATTGATGGAATAAATATGCTACACTCCAATCAATGAAGGGCTTTTTTTCTCCCCCCCACAGGAGGACTTTAGTTAATTGTGATTAATGTGTCTAAGTCAGCTGGGAAATGGTCTTTGGGAAGCAGCAAAAGGAATAATATTCTGCTAGCCAGCCAACAGTAATACTAGGAAAATTCTATCACTGTAATTTTTTTTCAAATATTTTTTGAAATATTCTTAATACTTTTTAAACAACTGTGTAAAATAACTGAGAAATGAAAAAAAATGGCTATGAATATGTATACTTTCAGGTTGGTCGAGACTCCTCAATACACATTTGGGATACAGAAACAATAAAGCCACTCTCAGTATTAAAGGGCTATCACCAGTATGGTGTTTGTGCTGTTGATTTTTCAGGTAATAAGTATTTATTTATTTATTTATTTATTTGCACTTTTCCTTTTCTGTGTGAAAATACAAGATAATCAGTTCTACCAAGAAACTGGGGGTTCCTTTACACTGCAAATTTTGTATTAAAAATATTCTCCATTGTTCAATGTCAAATGAGAGGCACTGTCTTATAATAAACATTCATTGGAAAGACCTCTTTGGAGTCTTGCACATGGAAAATGCAAGAACAGCTACTGTCCTCTTTAACAGCTAAGCACTTCTGAATTTCTTTTGGTTGTACGAGGCAGGTGCAGAGATCTGGAGTGTTGTGTCTGCTTACAGCTGTGTAAGAAGCTTTTCTGAGCAAATTGATCGGGTGTGCAATTTTTTCTTTTTTAGATGAAATCCTGAAAGCCATGTTGGTAGCACACTGATAGATTCAGGAAGTCCAGTCAGGGAGTTCTGTTCAGAGACACAGGCTCTCTCTCCACCTTAAACTATAACATAAGGCTATCAGTTAAATCCCTTGAGATTTTTGCACCCCCTACATTGAATTACTGTACCAATATTAAATTTCCTCTGCTCCACTAGCTTCTATTCATTCTTTAACTGTTTGGATTTCCTGAATAAAATCTCTGAACTCACAATGACGATGTGTAATCACAAAGATGAATGGTTTGAGGTTTTTGATGTCTCTTACTTTGATTTCTCCTTTTTCAAGATATGAATCTCATTTCTCAAATTCTGGTATGGATATATAGCAATTCCAAAAATAGATACATGTCAAAAAGTCATCTTGAGAGAGCACAATTTGTTTATTGAAGGTTAATTTGGAATATATGTCAAAACTTTTCCAAGACTTCATAGTACTGCTAAGTTTAAGGGCATTTCTAGAATTTCATGGTATGGCTTCAGTACTTTCCTGTTCAGAAATAAACAGAGATTTTCCAAATGAACATAAAATTTTCACAAGAACAACCTGAAGTGAATGTTTTTGTGCAACTAGGTCAGCAGCTAACTGAACAAGGGATTTAATATGAACAGAGAGCATCTAAGTTCAAATTTGAGACAGAATATTTTAAAGTGCTACACTTCATCCAAGTTTAAAAGCAAATGGATGAATAATATGCCTCTAAAACATCATGTGCTTATTTGCTTGTTTGTAAATTCTTATTATATTTGTGAAGTTATAATATTTTTAATATGGTTTCTTATTATTGCAACATAGTTATCCATCTACTCTCTTAATAATAAATGTATTATTCTAGCGGATGGGAAACGATTGGCTTCTGTTGGAATAGATGATAATCACACTATTGTACTCTGGGATTGGAAGAAAGGAGAAAAGCTTTCAGCAGTAAGGTAGGAATTTAACTATGTTTTAAAATCTATGCCTAGATTTACTGTCAGATGTCAGTAAGAAAAATATATTAATTAAAGAATAAGAGTTCTCTAATAAATCAGCGTTTTTTGTTACATGAGTGATGCAGACAATTACATTTATGTCATGTTAAAAACTTTCTGTTGAAGAAGTAAATGAAGGTCTGATAGTCAACGAGAACTACGGCAGTGACTGCTCAACTGGTGAAGAAAGATGGCACAGAAGACATTGCTGTGTTCTGTAATATTTTCTTTAAAACTCCATGCACTTGTGTTTGCCCTCCTAAAGATGGGGATATATGGTATATTCAGATCTTTTGCATCAGAAGTCACACCTTTCTTGGAATAGTTATTTGCAGTTGTTTTGCACAGTTCTTTTTTCTCCAGTCTTCTTTCCTTTTCCTTTCTGAGTTACCAGACTGATCTAACTTTGAAGTCAGCTCTGCTTTGAACAGGAAAATGGTCTAAGTAACATACAAAGGTTAAATATTTCAAAAGTTTCTTTGTGTCTGCACAGATAATTTATTATATGTTTATTAAGTTGTTTTAATCTACAAGATAGAATCCTATTTCTAATTTTGAGTAATGTTGTTTAAACCTTTGACTTTTTTTTCCCCCCTAAGGATCTATTGCTTTAAATAGAGCAGTAGTGTGAGTGGGTTTTGTCCCATTCTGTCTGGATTCAGTGCTTATACTCTAAACATTGTTCTAGGTAGATTTTAAAAAGATTTATTACTCTCTGCAGTATAATTTGAAAAGTGTCAGCTTCCCTTTCATCCATTATTGCTCTTTAATTTAATTGAATCTCATTTTATTTTTAAACACGTGTTGAATTTCTTATCCACTAAGGAACAAAAATTCTGAATAGATGATGTAGATAAAGAAGGGTACTCTGTTCCCAGTTGCTTGTCAGAAGCCAGTTACCTTGGCTTCTCTGAAGACATTTATCTGGTTTTCTCCTAATTTTTTTTTTATTTCCCCCACCCACAAATCAAAGGAATTTATTGGAATTTTTGAGATCAGTATCTACTTTGAAGATGACTGTGAGTTTGGAAAGAAACTGTTTCATGCATTCAGCCATTAGTTCATCTAGTGGTGTGAAAGGACAGAAAATAAAAGATTATTGCCACTTTTGAACAAGGAGCAAAAATTAGGGATTGGGGGCTCTTCTGCATTTTAAGTAAAGTAAAACAGTTTATAAGGATTTCTTTGCATAGATGGCAAACATAGTTGAAAGCTGGTTTTTCAAACTGTAGGACTGAAGCAAAGCATTAGTTTTATAGAAGAAGTGTAAGAAATCTAAAACACAAGAGGTTTTAATGTTTTTAGAACCAACTGTAATTTCCATCAAAGATGTAATAGCAGCATAATTTTTTTCTAACAAAACCAGAAAAATCAGCTAAATGGTGAATGACAATGGCAGTTTGCTTTCCATATAAGCAAACTTCAAATAAGATTATTTACTTTACTCCTTTAAGTGTCATTATGACCTGTCAAAGATCTAAATGCCAAATACCCAAACTTAATGCAAGTACGTTTTCTTTTGCAAAGAAAATGCCTCCTTGTGCCTCTTTGAAGTAACATAATTACTAACCTGCCTTGGAAACTGAAAATAATGAAAATAGAACAGGACTCAGTATGTTGCTTCTTTAGTTTTCTCCTTCCTCATTATAAACTGTTAGTACTGATTTGAAAGTAAATGTTAGCAAGATAGAGCAGGTATACATAAAAATAAACCAAAAAAACCTCTCCCAACCCTATTTAAAAATATTAAGAATTACACTTGTATTTGCATTATTTTGCTTTGCATTTCAGGGGAAGCAAAGATAAGATTTTTGTTGTTAAGATTAATCCTTATATGCCTGATAAATTGATTACAGTTGGAATTAAACACATGAAATTCTGGCGGAGAGCAGGTAAGAACACTTTTCAGAATTAGAGCATATTCTGTTACTGACAGTATAACTATTGCATCTCTTACTGTATGCTTCATGCATGAAATGCAAGTGTTTTCTTTGTCTGTCTCTTAGTTAGTGTTGCCCTAGCAGTAATAATGTTAATTGGTATTATGGCAGTAGTGGAAATTCTTTCTAAAGATCAATCTGCCATGGAGCTAGAGCTACATAAGAAGAAAAGACTCTCCATTTTCTAATGTCTGTTTTTATATCTAGTAATAATATGAAAATTTTACGGTGCTGCTCAAAAATCATAGAACAGTTTTTGGAAGAAGAATCTTTACAGCACATGTGCTGTAAAAAGGCATAAATAATATTAAGGTATAAATAATATTAAGGTTATAAAAATATGCATACAAAATTCAGACAAAGTACTTGAAGAGGACACATCTGCCAGTTGAGAGCTCTTTTTCTAGATACCTCTATTGATCTTGAGAATTAAAAACCAAGGTTAATTCTGCTTGAGAAATTTTGAACTGTGAAAAACCCATTCCCTGATATTTGTGTGAATGTGATTGTTTCACACCTCAATTCGTATATAAAGACACATGTGCTACAGAAGACTAGTTTATCTGCTAAGAATGTTCTAATTATTCAAGCTGAATTTATGTACTTGAACTCACACGAGTCCTGATAAAGATTAATTGTGTAGAGAAAACTGTGTCGTGAAAAAAATTACGCTGTTTTTCTCAGTTCTAGCTCCAACAGAAATTAACCAAGATGGCCTGAGAGCAAGGTGTTGATGTCTATGTAAATTATTAATTTCCACAATTGAGCATGCTATCTATATAAAGAAAAAAGTGTCTCAGAATATTTACTAAAAGAGCTACTAAAAAGTCTTTAGAAAGAAATCTTAACTATGATAAAATCTTGGAGATATTATTTTGAAGAAAGAAAAGTAGCTAAGTTAAAAGTAAGGTTGGGTCTTTTGGGTTTTGTTTTGTTGGTTGGTTGGTTTTGGTTTTCATTGTAGTGAAAGTTGACAGATAAGAAAATTTATTTTGTGAAATCTCAAACTCATTTTTTTGGGGAGCATGGGTGGACTAAAAGAAAAGGACTTGTTGCTCTGGGTATGGTTATATAGTTCTTGTACTATAGTTCCAAGCAGATGTCTAATGACTTGTTTTTGGTCTGAACCAGGAGGAGGACTAATTGGGAGAAAGGGCTGCATAGGTGCATTGGGAAGAACTGACACAATGATGTGTGCAGTGTATGGCTGGACAGAAGAGATGGCGTTCTCTGGAACCTCCACGGGGGATGTGTGTATTTGGAGAGATGTGTTTCTCATAAAAACTGTCAAAGCACATGATGGTCCTGTGTTCAGCATGCACGCATTGGAAAAAGTAAATAAACTGCTCATTGCTTTTTTTATGTCTGGACAAAAAAAGTCTATGATAAAGCCAAACCTTTCCCAGACTCAGGAATCCATGTCCTTATTTTCATTACAGAAAAGTCTCGTGGGTCTGGATTCAAAGTAGTGTTTTATGCATTAGTGCAAAATAGCAAAATAGAAATAACAGGAATTGATTTAAGCATCAGTATGTTCAATGGAATATGTGAGCTTGTGAGAGAGGAAGATCATACTTGTACTATTTTGTAGTGTAATTACTGTCTACCAATAGATAAATTCAGTCTGTAAATCATTAAGTACTTTCTCCAGATTCTTGGCTTCTTTTTAGCTCAGGAAAGCCTTTAAACATGAGTGTTCCAGTTAGATTGTTTTTGTCTTTAATGTTATGTATATGTTGGTGTTTTGCTGTGTTAGACCAAGTCACTCCACCTCCCATACGCACTTTGGAAAAGTAGCATTGAACAACATGTGTTATTCATATTACAAGAACTGAGTGCTCCAAGGGAAAGAACTAATGATTTCAGTATTAATCATACCTGTTGCTTCTTTAAATACCTGCGTGTCATTTTTAAAGACAGAATGGCACAAATGCACATATATTTAAAAAATATAAGCCCTAATCAAATTTTTGCAGTACTAAGTCTTGTTTTGAGTAATGAGAAGATATGCCAAAGGAATATGGAGGCTAAACATCAAGGAAAAACACTATAATATGTTGGTTCTTATTTTTCTAGAATGGTAGAAGCATATAAGTTAGAACTTCTAAATCTGTGCTGCCTTCATCAGGAGGAGAAATCACTCATTCTGTTGCTCCTGTTCTTTTCATCTCTAACATCTGTAGTTCTGTGCATTACAGTGTTGTATATAGTCCATTTTCAGTAGTGGCAGAAATCAGTGAAGAGTTAAGGAAATATAATAATCAGTTATAAATAGTGATCTTTATTTCTTTTCCAGGGATTTGTCACTGGAGGAAAGGATGGGGTGGTGGCTCTCTGGGACGATACCTTTGAACGCTGTCTCAAAACCTATGCCATCAAAAGGGCTGCTCTGGCTCCTGGATCCAAAGGTAACACAGACTTTATCCTATGTTTTGTTCTATTTTTAAAGTACTTTCTTTAGAAATCTTTGTGAAATTGCTTTCCACAGTAAGAGGGAATCCACATTTGACATAATGAATACTAAAGTAATTTTTTTTAAGCTTTATTGGTTTTTAATAATTTTTCTATTGGAGCTGGAGTTGTGTGTTGTAGGGTCCGTTTGCACATGTGGTGGGTGCAGGTCATAATATTTAGTTTACAATCAGCCCAAATTAGTTGATCTAGCTCTAAGTTTCTTATCATCCAGGTGTTTTCTTGCTTTGTTTTGTTTTTATTAAAGTGGCAAGCAAAAATCCTCTTTTATTTCTGATCATGAAGTATCTTACCTGATCTTTTTTTGTTTTGGAGAAGGGAAGGAATTCAGAATTGTGGTTAGTTTTGTAAGGTATTAGTAGTTAATTTTCTGTAAATGCATATGTCTTTTGAAACAATTAGAGAACATTTTCATTCCTATTTTTCCTTTTTCTACCACTTATTCTTGATCTTAATGCTAATTTACAGTTCCCTGTATTTTAATTCTGGATAGTTTTTTCTCTTCCATCCCTTTTCCTTAAAATGATGTTTGCTGTGTTCTAAAGTACATGATTTGGTTTTCAAACATGATGGATGTAAATACTCATTAATGAAAACATTGTACTCCAGAGTGTCTCGTTCTCATAGCGTGTTTAGCTAAAGCTAGAATTGGAGGTACCATAATTGGTAGCAATATAGTGTTATAGTTGATAACTAACATGCAGGCCTATTGAACTTCTTGATGTATTGCTGAATCCTCACAAATGAATCCAGACATGTTGTGTCGTGCAGGAATGTTTTCTACAGTAAGAGAGTAGATTTTTCTACAGTGAGACTGTAATGTGCCAAAGTGTGAAAAATCCTCTTTAAGGCATGCTTGAGAATTCTGTCTTCTAACATTTTCATGTTCTAGGTCTCCTCTTAGAAGATAATCCTTCTATACGTGCCATATCGTTAGGACATGGTCATATTCTAGTGGGCACAAAGAATGGTGAAATATTGGAGGTGGATAAAAGTGGACCAATAACTCTGCTGGTTCAGGTATGTGTTAAATAGCAGTCAAATATGTCACACCACTAACATGATTTTATTTCTCAAGTGGAGACTTGTGCAATAAGAAGCACTTTAACTACTAATGAAGTTAGTGAGTTATTATCACTTTTAGTTAGAGTAGACCATTATGACTCAATGAGCAAGATAGGATATAGAATTTCATAACTAGTTTGGTCAATGAGTTTACCCTTCCAAACAGACCAAGATCATAGATCTGTTTTGAAAAAAATAAGAAGTGTCTGAAATAGTGGATCCTCCTCCAAATTCCTTATTAACTTCCCTTGAGTGCTAAATAAAAGTTGTCATTTGTTTTGAGATTTTACTTGTAATTATGTAAAAAATTTTGCCATACCAAGCAACTGCATTGTTTTAAGTTTGACTACTAAACAGATTTTTACATTGCATCGACATAGTATTTTCTTTCATATTTAAGTAAAATCTCTGGACTCTCTCCTTTCTGAGTGGCCAGTGCAATACATAAAGAACTGTAATTTTTAAAAGAAAATATCAGAACCTAAGGTAAAGAAAAAAACCCTAGTTCACAGAATAGTTTTTGTTGGAAGGGACTTTTAAAGGTCATCTTGTCCAAACTCCCTGCAGTAAGTACATCTTCAACAGATCAGATTGTTCAGAGCCCCATCCAGTCTGACCTTGGATGTTTCTGGGGATTGGGCATCTGCAACATGTCTGGGCAAGCTGTCCCAGTTTTACTGCCCTTGTCATAAAAAATTTGTTTCTTCTATCTAGTCTGAATCTACCGTCTTCTACTTTAAACCCATTACCCCTTGTCCTGTCACTATAAGCCTTACTAAAAAGTGTTCCTGTATTTCTCATAAGTTCCCTTTAAGAGGCTGCAACAAGACCTCCCTGAAGCCTTCTCTTCTCTGGACTGAGCACCCCCTCCTCTCTCAGCCTGATTTCCTTCAGAGGAGAGGTGCTCCAGCCCTTTGTCCCTTTCTGTGGTCCTCTTCTGGACCCATTCCAACAGATCCATGTTTTCCTGTGCTGAGGACTCCAGAGACAGACACAGTGCTGGAGTCTGACCAGAGTGGAATAGAGGGGCAGAATCACCTCCCTTGAGCTGCTGCTCACGTTTCTTTTGATGCAGCCCAGTTTGCTTTCTGGGTTGCAGGTGCACAGTGCCATGTCCAGTTTGTTGTCCACCAAATCCTCAAAGTTCTCATCAGGGCTGCTTTAAGTCCATTCTCTGCCCAGCCTGTGTTTGTGCTTGGGATTGCTCTGACCCACATGCAGGACCTTGCACTTGGCCTGGCTGATGTTCATTGCATGGGTGCACCTGCCCTGTCCCTGTGGATGGGATGCCTCCCTGCAGCCTGTGGGCACCACTCAGTGTGGTGCCACCTGCACACGTGCTGAGGGTGCGCTCCGTCCCACTGCCCATGCCACTGGCATACACCTGTGTGAGGATTATTTTGCAAAAGCTTTCTGTCGTACAAATTACTATAATTTCGCACAAGTAGCAGATGCCTTCTGTGTTTTTATTCAGATATTTATTATCCTGTAAATAATGCATATTCTTTCTCTCTCTCTTTTTTTTTTTTTTTTTACTTTAATAAATGTATTATTTCATATTTCAATTTAAAATAAAAAGAAATCCAATTCATTGTGTTTTTTCAGGGTCACATGGAGGGGGAAGTTTGGGGTCTAGCTACTCATCCTCACTTACCTATATGTGCCACTGTAAGTGATGACAAAACCTTAAGAATATGGGATTTATCTCCTAGCCATTGTATGTTAGCTGTTCGCAAATTGAAAAAGGGTAAGATGCTTAGTATGAAAAAATATTTACTGATGCAATTGACATTTAGAAGCTTTATGAATCCTTTGAAAGCAGGACTTGAAAGCAGAATAAATTCCTTTCTTTGCTCAAATTATTTTATTTATGCTACGTTCAGGAGTTATGTAGCCCTTAAGCTAATGAATCTGCATAAAAAGGTCTGTGTAGTGCTGTTCTGAAGATTATTTGCAATTGTAACTTATTTAAGTCAGTGAATTAACAATAAAAGTTGAGTCAATTGCACAAATGCTATGTTGCTTATAATATTGCAAGACATTTTTGAGACTTTGACTCTAGAAATTTTTGGAAGAAATCTTAGAAGAAATGTTGTCATTTTCTTTGTGAATGTTTGAAGGATCTGGAATGTCAAAAAAAGAGAAATCATAAAATTTTTACTTGTTTAGGATATAAATAAATTCTCTTTTGACAGATGGAAAATCTGTTCTATGTGACATCATATAAGGTGATTTTTTCAGGATTAGATGAGACTGGCCCTGACAAGCTTCTAATTCTATGTATGCTTTGCTAGATAAAGGAATACAGTAGGCTTTATCTGAATTTGGCATTCAGCAATGCAGTTTGATTCAAACATAATGGGAAGCTTAATTGAAGATGATTTAGATTGACAAAGTAAATGTAGAAGAGTTACAAGCTCACATAAGCAGGGATTAAACAAGAGTTTCTAGTTGGTGAACTCTGCTCAAGTCTTAAAGCCGATATTTTTTAATATGTTTAAGAGGACTTTTGGCAAAAAGAGTCTCTGATGACTATTTGTTGATGAGACACATTTTGAGATGCTTTGGCAATCTTAAAAAGATCCTGTGTACTGTACAGAACAAGATTTATACTTCTGGAGACTGAGTAATGGAATTGGAATAGTACTTGTTAATGATAAAAGGCAAATACAGTGACTGTGAGAAAAATGTGTAGGTCAGGAGTAACTTAAAGAGCAGAAGGCTCAGGATGTTGTTGAATGCAGGGTGACAATTACATGTGATAGTGAGGTATTTTCCCCAAGACATAGTGAAGTATTCATGTAAATTACAAGACAAAAATCAGGATATATTTGGTGTGCATGTCTCATCTGTGTTCAGCTGAATACAATTAAACTAAAAGTTGAGAATGGAGAAAGGAACTACAGGATAATGAATGCAAAGC
Source organism: Pyrgilauda ruficollis (assembly GCF_017590135.1). Lineage (NCBI taxonomy): Eukaryota > Metazoa > Chordata > Aves > Passeriformes > Passeridae > Pyrgilauda > Pyrgilauda ruficollis. The sequence goes on along the minus strand of NW_024524155.1, from coordinate 7,876,826 downwards.
CTTGTGGTGAAACCATCTAAGTAGAGGATTGCTGTCTACAGACTAATCAGAGGAACAAATAGTAGGGTAAAATATATATATGTTAACAGAAAATTCTGGCGTGAAAATAAATCAATATAAGTTGACCATACATAAATTTAAATTGGAAATTAAACTGTTTTTCAAACAACGCTGGCATGTTTATTGGGGGGATTCTACTACTTAGTGTCTTATTGTTTGTGATAGCAAATGACTGAATTCTGTGAATCCAGAGGATATTTGCCAGCTGTGTTCTCCTTATCAGAGCAAAGGGTAACAAACAGGCAGCACCACATACAAAGAAGGAGATTAAGTTAGAAATATACAGACAATAGTGATTAATCTCGATTACTAATGTAGAACAGATATCAATTAATATGCAAATTCTAAGATTCTGGGCCCATGAACCTGTTTGTATGCTGTCACATCTTGGAAATTATTTTGGCAGCATCTGGAAAACTTCCTTGGAAGTTTTCTAGGATGAGAATAGCTTTCCTTTACTAATGGAATAGATCTGAAAGAAGGATAATGCACTGTAAATGTGTCTGAATGCAATTTGTTTATTTCTCATAGGAGGCAGATGTTGCTGCTTTTCTCCTGATGGAAAAGCATTAGCTGTTGGTCTCAATGATGGAAGTTTTTTGATAGTTAATGCAGATACCCTGGAGGATTTGGTCTCTTTCCAGCACAGAAAAGATGTTATTTCAGAAATCAGGTTTTCTCCTGGTGAGTGATTTCTTTTCTAAATGAAAATTTTAATACCAAGGTTGTTCAAGTAAGTCTTATTACATTTAAGAGATAAAAGTAGTGAAGATTTGTAGTACTTTTAGATGTAAAAAATAGGTCAGTAAAACTAATACTAACATTTTGAAAGACCGTGGTGGGATATCCTGTGTTGCTTGTTTGAGGATGAGATTATTGGATTATGTTTGCCTATAGTAACCTACAGAATACAACAGCCAGTTCGAAATTGTGAATATCCAGCAGCTCCCTAGGGTTACTCTTTATGACCTGCATAAGTTTGGCACATCACTGATGTTACTCTTATCTAATAAGAATACTTGAAACTGATGTGTCAGAAACTTCTGGCAATTTTTTTTCTTATTTTTCCCCTCTTAGCACTCTCAAGTGAAGCTAGGTCTTTTTTCCAACATTATAGCTCATATTTTAGGTACTCAAAATGCACAGCCTACTTTAGTTAAAATACTCATCTGTTGGAAAAATTTCATGCAAATTACTGATACCAATTCCCCTGCAACATTACTTTCTGATTCCCTAAGCTTTATCATTCTCTGAATACCATAAGTGCTTAAAACTTCAGCAAATGGTTTTTATTGTTTGAAAATGCAATGATATTATAGTTGTAAGTTTCATGCTGATTATGTGATATGAAAGTCAGTTTGTTGGAGAATATGTATAAATTAGCAAGCTGATGTCAAAGAATTCAAAGTTGCACCTAGCTAAATTCCAGAATTTACTTGTGTTTGATATGCAGAGCACTAAAATTTTTTGAAGATATTTTATGTTTGTACTGATGTGTTTTAGGGGCTGGGAAGTACTTAGCTGTGGCATCCTGCGACAACTTTGTAGATATTTACAATGTAATGAGCAGTAAAAGAGTAGGAATCTGCAAGGGAGCCTCCAGCTATATCACACACATGGACTGGGACATAAGAGGTAAGCAGCATTCATTGTAAAAATGTACTGGAAGACTGATTACATTACAGACTAATAAAGAACGTGGATAGTATGGATTTATGGTAACACTGGCAAATTTGATTCTTCAGCTTATGGATATGCTCTCACAGCATCTGAATAAATATTAAACTCATGATTTATACTGCCACATACATATGTAGAAGTTGTGCAATTTGAAGTAAAATGGTTTGTCTCTATAAATTGGTTTGGATTTTTAAAAAATCCTTCCTGTTTATCATTTGCCTTCACAAGGGCAGTTAGTGACAGAACAAGGGATAAGGGCCTCAAGCTCAAGGAGGAGATGTTTAGATTAGATACTAGGAAGACATTTCTTACTGTAAGCGTGGTGAGGCACTGGAAACAGCTGCTCAGAGAGGCTGTGGATGCCCCATCCCTGAAGTGGTCAAGGCCGGGCTGGATGGGACTCTGAGCAACCTGGTCTCGTGTCAGGGGGGTGGAACTAGATGGTCTCAAAGGTCCCTTCCAACCCCAAACATTCCATGATTCTGTGTTTCTACTCCGTTAACAATATACTGTACAATGTGGTTGTATCTGTAGCTCAGAGTACATATTCTTGTCAGACTGGATTTCCTGTGTTCCAGGGTATTAATATGTGATTAATTAAAATACTAAATTTAGTCCTGTTTCATTAAAAAGCAAGGCTGTGCAATTGTGCAATCTATTTGTTCATGTTCTTATTCCTCTACATAATCCCTTCTGAAACAGTCTGATTTATTTTGAAGGAGTGTTGTAAGTTAGCTTCCTTTGAGGATTTTGAAAAGGAAGAGCACAGGAACACTGGTAAGAATTTCCCTCAGAAATGAAGTAATATAAATGTGTAAAGAAGTCACCTGCTTGGGAACAGCTGGTGGCCAGGCAGCATCTGTGCTTCTCCATCCCAAAAGCACATGCATCAACAGCCAGTAATCATAAACAAACTTTGAATTATCAGTACATTACCCAGTACATTTTGTCTACCATCTGATGGGACAGCCATAATAAGGAGAGAAAAGTTAGTACATTAGTACAGTTTTCAAAGAGAGGAGAAAGGGTTGTGGATTTAAGGGGCCAAAGGACTTAGATCTCTTTAGAAGACTATGCTTCCAGATCCATTATTTACGTATGCAGTTTTTTCCAATAGAAACAAATAATTGATGCAATGCTGTTAGCAATAAAAAATTCAAACTAACCTTTATTTTTTCCTTCTGTAAAATGGAATCTTCTACATTAACTTGCAATATCTATGTCCTATGTTTTATAGGAAAACTTTTGCAAGTCAACACTGGTGCTAAAGAGCAGTTGTTTTTTGAAGCCCCTCGGGGGAAAAAACAGACTATTCCGAGTTTGGAGGTGAGGAATTGTACTGCCTTCTTAACTTGCTGGCTAATTAGAGTTATGATGCAGCCACCTATACTACATAAGAGGGAATGATGTATAAAACTGTAATTTTAAACTTTTAAAATAATAAAATATGTAGGGGATTTCACATTTTTCTCTTCTATTACAAAATAGACATTTGGCTGATTAGTCAAGAAAATATCACTAGTCTTCTGTGTGTCTCTTCTGGTACCTAAACACCTTTGAAAACTTATTGCAGATTACTTAATCTTGCTGTGGAAACCCTCATGTTTGTCTTTATATAACAAGGTATTACAGTTTACATAATACATATAGGCAAGAGCAGTATATTGTAATTGCTTTGTTTTCTCAAATATAAAGCATTGTCATAGGACAGAGAGCAAAAATGGGTAATTTCCAAATGATATTTTCCATGGTATTGAAAGGCATGGTTTGAAAACATAATTTTTTTCTTTAGCCTGAAAGGGCAGCTAAGGTAAAAATTTTTAAAGTACTTCTTTAAATGTTGGAATTGAAATTTCATTGAGGGAAAATTGCAGGTCTCAAATGAAATTTTGAATGGTAAAAAATAAGTGATTAATATATTAAATATTAATATATTAATATATTAAAATACTATTTTTTAGATGTGATATATCTTTCAGTGCAAGGACTTTTTCTCAAAATCGGATATGGAAGAAAAATGCCTGAGAAGAACTCTCTGTCTCAAATGGGTTGTTTTTGTAGGTAGAAAAGATTGGCTGGGCATCATGGACAAGTGTTTTGGGCTCTTGCTGTGAAGGGATCTGGCCAATAATTGGTGAAGTCACAGATGTAACTGCTTCATGCCTCACTAGTGACAGTAAAGTATTAGCCACAGGAGATGATTTTGGATTTGTGAAATTGTTTCGATACCCTGCTAAAGTAAGTAATTTTCAGCTGTTTATGGAAAGTATTTATTAATAAATCTGCATTTTCAAAACTGTGAAAATTCTTCGCTCAGAAGAAAATAATGCTTTTATATTTTTCTCATTTTGATCAAAGCAAGCATTTGGTATTGCATTGCAGTTGGCAGTGCATTAAACTTCCAATGAGTAAGAATGATCATTCCAGGTCAGACTGTAGATGCATATCAGGCATTGTCCTGCTGCTGACTGTGGCAAATGAACAAGAAAAACTTTAAGAATGAGAGTGCTTTGGAAGATAATGAACATGTCTTTTTCACCTACATTGCATTCATGATTTTAAGGACCTTCATTCTGTCCAATATTAGTAATTTTTTTTCTAAGACGAAGACCTTTAATAGTATTTAATCACACATCATAGAAAAGCCATTCCAGAAGCACATTACATTTTTACTGCTCTTCAAGTACCCATAGTTTTCCTGTATATTTGGTGGAAAATGTGTCTTTCAATTTTGAAATGTTGCCATGCTAAGGATTGTTACAGTGCACAAGTACTGATTCAAAATATTCTATGTGAATTTTGTTCCAACTCAGTTAGATTATTGTCTCACTTAGAAAAAATGATCAAGTGTTTATTGCTGGGGATGTTTCTAGACTAACTCTTTCATGCTTGATATGAAGATAAGGTTAACATTTCCTGAAGTTTTTATAGGAGAAGCACTTGGCAAATCACGTGTTAAAATCATATGAAATATTAAACAGCTGAAGCATGAACTGTGAAGAAGTTAAGATGAATGTCATTGTGCTGGCAACTTATTTCAGTTCTGTCTAGCAGACTGGGTAAATTTGATCTTTGCCTTCTTTTTTCCCTTCTCAGGGGAAGTTTGGAAAATTTAAGAGGTACATTGCTCACAGCACCCACGTGACAAATGTGCGCTGGACCTACGATGACAGTTTGCTGGTCACTGTTGGGGGAGCAGACACCTCCTTAATGCTGTGGACTTATGAGATGGAAGGACATCGGGATAGCAGGCAGTGTGACAGCGAGGAGTCTGATCTAGATTCTGAAGAAGATGGAGGTCAGTAGTAATTTATACAACTAGCTGGATTGTGCTATTTCAAGAAGACTTCGTTAATGGAAAACTGAAAATTTAGAAATAATTTATGGATTTTTTCTATCTTAAGTAGCAAATACTCTTCAAAAATATTAAATAAAATTTGATTTTGGGGAAAGGACGGATAAACTGCTGTGAAGAAAATTATGATGAAGTGTTTGAGTTACTGCTTTGAGTCAGAGTACATAAAGAGACTCGATACCTTCTAAATGAAAAATATTAAGTATCAATTATACATAGCTTCCCAAAATCTTTAAAATAGATTAAAATCTTTAAAATGTTTTAAATGGAATCATCACAGTTGGAATTTTGTCCCTAATTCTTAAGAAATTATATTGAAATCTGCATAATGTGAGATCATAGTTATCTTGATGTTGTAGCATCTGCTTCCATAACATGAGAGATTGAAGTAGACTGTTTATGTATCTAAGGTCACAATATCAGTAGTTATAAAGCGTTAATTCTATCTTGTAGCACTAACTTCTGCACTTATGTCTGTACTTATGTTTTCCTTTTCATGTTACAATTCCAAGGGTCTATGAGCTTCCAGACTTGTTTTCTCTTCTCCCAAGTGTGCCTTTTCCTCCTTGTCAATTCCTCAAGAATTTTTAAACTATCACTGCTACTCATTAAATAGTTCTGTGTAATAAATTAACTTCAGCTGTCACTAAAACATGCTAAATGACCAAAGAAATAAATTAAATATTAAAGACATATTAAACATTCATTGGAAAAGAAATTTTAATCATTGTCTTTCTTCTTAAAAGTACTGAAGAATACACAAAGTAATTTAATTGCCTGTAGGAGGACTTGTCAGCCTTAACTTTCTTAGTCAAAAATTGCAATCTTCAGAGTTTCTGTTCAGCCTCTGCTTGAGGCCTGTTAGAACATCTTAGCCCTATCATCTTCCCTAGGCTCTGCTGCTTTACCCAGAACCCTCTTAAGCCGTGTGTTCAAAAGTATTCTAAAAGAGAGCAAGGTGTGTGAAGATTTACAAGAAAAGACATTGACATCGTTATCCACAAAGGTTTCTCTAGGTCAGGTCCTACTAATTTCAGTTAGAGTTAAGAAGTATCACCATCACGTTGTTGGCTCTATTTTTGAAAAAACAAAATAATGGAGAGTAAGTAACATCCCTGTCACAACTTAGCTCATCCAACATTTTTATTTTACTGTAGTAAACATCATCTTGATGTGCCTTGCTGTCCTTAAGCATTGTGTAGGAACCTTGTGCAGACCAATAGATCCCATGGTAATGATGGATCCTGGAACTGAGAAAACCAGGCACTGAATCTTACAGGTCTTAAGAGCAGGTGTCAGGTAGTGAGGTTCTTTGTTAGTGATTGTAGTTAAGGCCATCCAGGCAAAAATGGGGTAGCTTTTAAAGTCCCTTGACTCTTTAATAATTTTTTTTTCTACAAAGATATTGTAGGGAATTCTTTTTCTTTGAAAGTCTTTTATTAACAATGTTCATGATTCCCAGCTACTTTCTTTCTATTGTGTATTTATGTTACTAATAATCCATGCTATAATTGTTTTTGTAATCTAGTACATTGTTGAAATCTGAGCAAATTAAATTGTTGTTCTTGTATCTTATTTTGGTTTGATACTCTTCCCTCTGGGTTTTTTTTTTTAGGTTATGACAGTGATGTGACAAGGGAAAATGAAATTAATTACACCATCAAAGCCTTATCAACAAACATTAGACCAATGTTTGGAATTAAGCCTCATCTGCAGCAAAAGGAGCCAACCTTAGATGAAAGGTAATTACTAAATTACAATTCTAGCCAAGAAATCAACCTGAAAAGACAATAGTAGAACAAAATTATGTTGGAATATATGATTCTTAACTTAAAAGGATATGTATAAAAAGAATCTAAATACTTTGAAGAAAAAAAGAAAAGTGATCCAAAGGTTGTACATATTTTCAGAGAGCCCAAAAGACTAAAAACTATGTATACATATTTTTACATTTGGGGGATTCCTTGAGATGATTATTTGCTGGTGTTTAATAATATGGGGTTTTTGAAACTGAAATACTGACTGGTAGTTAGCAAGATAGGCATGAGCCTGTACAATTGTTTTAGTGAAGGACAGTGCTCTGTTTTTTGGTTCTGCCAACAAACTGCTGTGATGAATTCAGCTCTAATTGCTCCTTGCATTGCTTCAGTTTCCTCATAACTTCTACCTTTCTTTGAAAAATTCTGTCCACAGTAGTTGTGCAATTTTTGTTAATGAATCCTGGAAAATGGAGTTGGTTGCTTTGCAGTGTTAGTTTTATATCTTGGTTCACTGTTGTAAGCTTTAGAAGAGAATAGGATCCAGAAAATAAAGTAAATGCAAAATAACAATTTATAACCTTTAGAACATTATCTGTTGTAGAATCTGCAGCTGAGCATGGGACCCTGAAAGTTGTTTGTTGTCTGCCAAATTGATGTGGACAGTGTATGTGAGGAAAAAGGAAGGAGGGCTTAGCATTTGGGGAATGCTAATACTAAAGCTGGGGAAGTGAGGAAAACGGCAGGGTATAAGGGGGGTGTGAGGATCTGGGGAATTGGGAGAGTAGAAAGTTTTACAGGAATGTGAGGAGTTCTGTGGCAATGCTCACACCTCTTTCCCCAGTGAAGCTGAACAGGTCTGTGATACCCTTGTTGAGAAATGCAGTGTGACTGGTGGGAGTTTCATATCATCTTTTGTTTTTAAGTTGTGTTGCTGTAGCAGAGTGGGATGCCTGTGTATAAAGCTGTGGTTCCCTGTCTTGCATTTATGAGAAATGGTCCTTCTCGTTATTAATTAGATGTATTTGATGTGAAAATCAAAAGAAATAATCTGCATGGCAAGAAAGCTTTGATTAAAGATGGTTTTTTGCTTTTAAATGAAATTGTAAACCTCTTGTGTTTCTTTCAAAAGCTGTTTCTGGAGGCTGAGTGAATTGTGTTTTTCAGTTTCAGATAAATTACTAAGAGAATTAATTTTGTAGTAAGGTAATTAAATTGTGATTCAGAATGTAAAAAAATATCATGAAAGAATTCCATTACCTGCATTGTTGAAAAGTTTGGGGCCCTAAAACTTCAGAGACTACTTTTTTTTTTTTTTTTTTTTTTTTTTTTTTTTTTTTTTTTTTTTGTGAAGAATAAAACCAGACTATAGTTACTGTATGCATTTTGACTTCTGTTCTGATGTTAATATTGTATTAGATTGGTAAATGTTTTAGAAATATTTAGTCTACTGTCATAGATACTAATTTTTGTTTTATTTTTATTACTCTCTATTTTTGCTTCCTATGAAGGCAGGGGGTAGTAAGGTAAGTTCACGTACATGAAGTGCAGGATGAAATGCATTTTAATAACTTTAGCTGCTTGGAAAAGTAGTTACAATTTGCAACAGAAGTGAGGGATTTACCTCTTTCCTATTAAATAGTAGCATTTTAATAGGTAGAAAAGGATTAAGGGACAAAACCTAAGTGCAGCTCTCTCTCTGAGTTGATGTGAGTGAACACTAGAGTGTTCTAGGAGGAGATCAAAGCTCATCCTCCTTTCCTCAGTATTTTGGGGGTGCTAAGGAGCAGCTTGACTTCACTGTCTGAGCCAGAGGGCTTGCCAGGTGCCTGTGGGCGTCTGCAGCCCAGGAGCTCCCGCATGGAGCAGTGCAGGGAGCGCATTGCACAGGGGCCTGTGGATGTCTGCAGCCCAGGGAGCTCCGGCATGGAGCAGTGCAGGGAGTGCATTGCACAGGGGCCTGTGGGCGTCTGCAGCCCAGGAGCTCCCGCATGGAGCAGTGCAGGGAGCGCATTGCACAGGGGCCTGTGGGTGTCTGCAGCCCAGGAGCTCCCGCATGGAGCGGTGCAGGGAGCGCATTGCACAGGGGCCTGAGGGCGCTCCGTGAGCAGCACCGTGCCGAGCTAATGGAGCCTCAGGGCTGAAGGGAGCATTCCTGCCTTGGCTGCAGCATTTTGCCAATGCTGCCTGAGGATCTGGGCTGCTGGCTGCGCCTCGTGCTCATCCGGCAGTCTCTGGTGTAGGTGCCTGCGTTGGGTTATGGTTTTCTGCGCCTGCTCTGTTTAGAATACGTGCACATGCAAAAACATGCTGCTAAACTTGCTGCGCAATAAATCCTTAGGCTGTTAGGCCACCCTTCAGACTTGCAGACTGAGCTGCCTCTGTGACTGGAACTCCAGATTTCATTCAGAGTCAGTTGGTCTAAGGTTTGCTTGCAGCGTTAAACACCAGCTCTGCTCATGATGCAGTGTTCTCTATCAGTGAAATTACCATGCTATATCATTGAAATTGCAACACTTATGTTAACTTCTATTGGAAACACAAAATGACACTGCTGTGAGGCAGCACTTAGGTTGGTAATTTGAATTATTTGTCATTTCTGAATAATAATGTTTATAGGTAATATTTTTATGCGAAAAGATGTGTATTGTGTGTCTAATTTGGTTGTGTAATAACGTTATGGATACTCAGCAGCACAAAACACATTTGAAAACTGTTTCGATCCTTTACTAAGAGTTCTTTCCTAGTATGTTTTTGTGTTAGGTAAATTACTGAGAAAAAAGTCTATCATGGTTGATTTTGAAAATGCTTCTGACTCTGCTACTCCCTGAACTGCACAGTACTGAAGGTTGGGAGGTGCCTCTGGAGAATAATGCTCCATTCTTATTGTGTTCTTCTACTCCCTGAAGCTGGCTATTTGTGGCTGTGAAAGGGGCAGTGCTGTGATTAATGTACCTTACAGACAAATGCCTGTACCAAGAGATCTCAAAATCAAACAACCAGGAATTTCAGTTAAATTTTTTTACTGTTTTACTGTGAAAAATATCTGGAGGTATTTGAATTTTGTACTCCTTGAAGAATTGCATGCTATTGACTGCAAAACCTGTTCAAACTACATTTGGATTTTATTGTGGGAAAGGTTTAGCTGTTTCCTGTATGAATAAATAGTGGATCAGTCTTGCACTGAAAAATAAAGTTAAAACTAATTAGAAGACATCCAGTAAAATCCATTCTTTTCAGTATGGGGAAAAAAATCAGTCTGTAAATTGGTGAGTTGTTAACATTGTGTTCTTAATTTTCAGGATTTTTTTTCCTAAAATATTCCCTAAATTATTTTGCTTAACTTAAAAGTGAGAAAAATTAACTCGTGTTCACCTAGTGAAGTTGTTTAGTGGCTCTTTAGAAAAAAGAGCTTATCAAACCAGTGGAAGCGTACCAGCTAATCAAACTAATGTAAAGTGCCCATGCATACTACAGATATTAGGAGATAATCTGTACATGCCCATATGCTCTAATTATAAATGAGGGTTTTTGGCTAGCCAAATTATAGGAGTATTCCATCACACATGACTAAGGAAACCTATCCAGTGCAAAGTGTCTTCAATCAACATAAACTGAATTAAGTAGTCATGAAAAAATAGTACGTATCAGTAGAACTCTGTACCCCACACATTCTGGTTAGCTGAGATAATTTTATTTTAGTATAAATGAATGTTTTTGTGACTAAACTTGAACATCTGTCTTTAATAGCGAGTTGACTGTTCCATCCATCAGCTTATTTCAGGAAATGAAACCTGCACAACCTTTCTTTGCGTTATTCAGGTGTTGTGTTTGCTGACTCTGAATAGTTGGTATAGTTCAGAGGGGTTTTTTTGTTCTGCTTCTGCTTTTTTTCTCTATTTACAGTAGACTTATTCCAAAGAATTATATTCTCATGTCAACACATGTTCATAATTCCCACTTAAGTGAATGGGAGTTTTCTGTACAAATAATAGATTTATATAGTCTATATAAGAGAATAATCTCCTTGTAAAAAGAAGTATACAAACCAAGAAGTCAGCAATAATTATCTATATGAATAATTCACTGACACCTAAATTTTAGCCAAACTTGTATAAGTAATCCTTTTCTCTTTCCTATCTGCTGCTGAAAAGAGGTTCCAGGTAATGCTTTTATTTTCCTATCTAGTCCATATTTACTGCCACATCCCATTTTCCTTAAAAAGCCATCTGTCATGTTGGGTGCCATACCATGCACCTATCACTCTTCAGAATATTGCTGTATGAAAAATCTGAAATTTATATATATGCATTGTAGTTCTGTTTCATACAATAAGCTAGATACTCTTACCTACCAGCATGAACTCCAACTCCATTAACTATTATACTTTCCAATGTTTCACAAGTAGTATTCTTCAGTAATATTTATTGAAGTACAAAGATGAGCACTTTTCCCAGCCCCCTAGTGGACAGCTCTTTTACATGTGATGATTTGACAGTCTCACCTGACGGGCCAAGGTGTTACTGAATGTTACTGAATTATTTGAGCATCAGATTCCCTGTATCTGCATTAGTGAGTATAAACTGGCTCTTACTGCTCATAGAACACATGAAATAATTATAAGTCATTTTTGTCCAGAAGGTGTACTTACAAACTACCAGCCTTCATTATCTTCTAATGGAAACCAGACCTCTATGAAGTTTCACAAATGACTTTGAAGAACTTGCCAAGAGTAAATGGAAAGAAGTCCTCCTTACTTTTAAAATTCATTCTGTACTTCATGCTTGCCAACACCTTTTGGGGAGGGCAATGCAAGACACTTCATGCTGAAGAGTAGTGCAGAATCAATTGCTAGGTTCTCTGCAAGTTCCCCTAAATATGAAGTGCAACTTTGGTGCCCCACACAGGAGGGGACTTTTTCTTTTGTACCAACTACTGTAATTTGCTCTATCAAATCGTGCCCAAAATAATACGTGTGTTTTTAAAACAGAAATAAATATTGTAAATCACACAGTTATAAATTACCACAGAACTAAAAGAATTGGTGGTAATTTACATATGCTGTATAACAGAACATCATCCCTTGTTCTGTTAGTAACTTTAGATACTCAGTAACAATGAGGAAAATGCAGAATAAAATACGTCATACAAAAATCAGTAGTAATATTTAAGCTATGTCTAAACTGTGAACAAGGTATTTTTTTTTGTTTCAGAAACTACTTCAAAATGCTTGTACTTGATTTTGATAGTTTCATAACAGGAAATATTAAAATGCATATACCAAATACATTTTAATTTTGAAAATAAAGTGCCAATATTGAGGTATTTATTTCCCTTATGATAGATGGCTGGAACACTTCTTCCCCATGCTGAAACTGACCCTATCCATACCTGAATTCACACCAACGTGTTATTCATGCTCTTTCCCATCTTTTCTGCACAGTTTTTGAGCATGCAGCAGGTTATGAATACAGGTATATGACCACTGTGTGTTGTATATGCCATTAGTCACTTTACTGCACATTACATAGCAAATTAAAAATATTTTCAGCTCTCACACCTTTAAAAAAGGACTTGGAAAACATATTCTCATATCCTTCAGCATTCCTGTTTTCAAGTCCTGAAATTGTTATCTTGAAATTTAATTGGGAAGAGAATCCATATGTGCTTGTAATTTGCATTCCAGTTCCACTGCTCTGGATCAATACAGAATTAGCCTTTCCTGGACAGATACTTAGACAAATTGTTTATTACCTGTGAGATAATGAAGCTGAGTAAAAATTCTCAAGTTTTCCTGACCAATATACATTCACTTTATTCTGTTGTGTGGTAATGTACAAATGTAAATGTACTCTCATTATTACTTAAGGATGATATCAACCTGTATTTATGTCTGTAGAGCCTTTAAGTATAGATGGTCTTCCTGAGCAGCTGTAAAATGTGAAATTGTTTTTCCTTTTCTCTCATTCTATCACAAGGGATTTACAGACAGCAAATGTTATAAAAATGCCATATTCTAGAACCAAGCAGCAGAGGAATATTCAGTTCCAGTAAAGTAAACCTCTGTAAGAATCATGTCCTTTCAGTTTTTATTGCTTTCATCAAACTTCAAATATGTTCTTCTGCTATATTTAATTTTTCTCAGTTTTTTCCCTCCAACTCATTTTTCTCTATGTGTTTCAGGATCATAAGTTAATCAGGGTCAGGGTAGGAGAAGAGGAGAGATGTTTGAGTGCTCTGTGCCAAATATGAGGTTGACAAGTGGAAGAAGGGCTTTTTTATGCTCACTTTTGGTAATTTCTAGAGGAATAGTAATGAGACTGTTGCAGAATTGTCCATGACAAATGAGAAATTAAAAACATAAAGTCTTTCAACTTTCTGGGGCGATCTGTTTTGTACTAAAGTTAGGCAGGAACAATGAAGAAATAAATCCAAGAAAATGGTATTTTATTTGAATAACTGAAAAAATGCTTTTTACCTGTCCTTCAAACTCAAATCATATTCTATCATTATGAGAAAACCAAAACAAATCATATTCTATCATTATGAGAAAATACAGTCATTATTTTGAATCAAAAGCAGAGATGAAATTAGAAGTACTTCATACTAAAAAGAAATATGAAAGCGACCTGTTGCTTCATGTTTGATATTAGTGTATTAGACTGCCTACTGGATTAAATAATCTGGATATCACTGAATTTATTTCTATGTAGAATTTATTTTAAAATTAATTGTTCCTCTTAAAGATCAAGCTTAAAGGGTTATTATCACAGCCACAAATGCTGTATCTATAGAATCAATAATCAATGCTCCTACAAATTACTAGGAATAGTTGCATCTATTTAATAAATAAAGCTTATTTGTTTGTGTTTCTTTGTATAAGTGCAGTTGAACGTAATGTGAGAGATGTTATGGATATTTGTTAAACTTACCTAATTGAGATTGCTTAATTAAATCTGGGCTATCAGAACAGTGGAACATAGGTTATGGCAGTTACTCCTGCATTTGGTTTTCTTCCGTGTAAACTTTGATCAATATCACATTTCAGTTGATGTAGGAGTGAATGGGCAGGTGCATCTGGAGTTCTTTGCAAACTATTACAAAAATAGGAAAACATAGGGGTCTGCTGAAGGCATGTGGGAATAGGCATTATTAGATTAATGAGGTAAGCCTCTCTTCAGTAAAATTGCTGCAGAGAAGGTGAAAGTGCCTTAAACACATAGCTTGAAAAAACAAAGAATATTTAAAAAGTGCTCAGTCATTTTAAAACAAGCTTTTGCATTAAGCCCATGGATTGTTGAAGAATTAGAGAACCTAGCATGTTAAACAAAGGAATTTTAGGTTTTGTCCTTCTCCTTTGACAGAGGTATTTATTTTGAAGATGAATATGAGTTGAGTTGAGTAGGACAGGGCTCTAAGATTTCCCAGTGCCTTAGCAGGTTGGAAGGTTACTGTTAGTATGGAATGGGTGACGGACAGCCTTCTCTTATTCACAGTTCTTTGTTTCAGACCACCAGTTAGTAGGGCATTGCCACAGCCAGAGAAACTTCAGACAAATAATGTGGGGAAAAAAAAGAGACCCATAGAGGTAAGAAAAATGTTGCTGTTCTCTTCCTCTTTTAGGATTTTGTTTTGCCAGAAACTGACACATCCATGAACACATTAAATGATTGTTTTGTTCTAAGTATATCAAAGGTGGAAATAGTGAATAGTGGGTAAAGAGTAGAAAAAGAGGGAGAGAATTTTTTCTTGTAAATAAAAAAAAAAAAATTCATTTTCTTGCAAATAAAATAGAGTATAACTCAATTCTTAGTAATCATGAAACCTTAGAACTGTCTGTAGAAAGCAGGATGTCTTGTTTAGAGAAGTGGATTGTTAAAGGGTGTATTGTTGCTAATAAAACTAAGCATTTTTTATTCCAATCTTCTTAGAATTTATTTTAAAACTTCAGTTTAAATTAATCACTGATAAGAGTTTTAAAAATAATTTTTAAGATTCTGTTAATGATGAGTTTAGCTTTGGCTCCTGTTTTTTCATTACATGGGAATTGCAAATAAATATACCAATTTTTGATTAATCTGAAGTGAAAATTTCATCTAACCTTGGAAAATGCAGTTCTTTACCAACCCAAATATTGTTGATTCTGCTAGATATTTGGTGTAGCATAATAAACAGCTTTTTGACATCAGCACTCTGTAATTTGGCTTTCTAGTTGCTGGCTGGAATTAAATTGTGGACCAGTGTTTGTCATTCTTTGTTTCTGCATTAAAAGAACTTTATTCTTCACTGCATTTTATTTATTTATGGGCATGTGTATGAGTACCTCTGTCAGTGTGTATACATGTCTGTGTGTATTGCATGCACGTTCTGCAGCATCCCCCCGAGGTGAAAAGGGTGACACAGCTGTGTGTGACAAGAATGAGCAGTGGTGTAAATGACAGGGGAGGAACGAGCTCCGTTCCTGTTGGCTTGACATATTGCTTCCTACATAAGGACATAATTTAAAAAATAAAATCCTATAAAGGAATGTGAAGTTCATAACTGCTCTAAGGTTTGGTAAATCTACTGATGTGAATATCTTTTTTAGGACCTAATTTTGGAGCTGGTGTTTGGGTATCGAGGCAAGGACTGCAGAAACAATGTGCACTATTTGAATGATGGTGCTGATGTAATTTATCACACTGCATCTATTGGCATCTTGTATAATGTGGCAACAGGTAGGAGAAAACCCATTGGAGGGAAAATGTTTCTTCACACTCATGGAGTTACAGTTTATAAAGTAATATGCTTTAATATTGTAAAAATTATGTGGAAAAATGTTATTTGTTCCTAAAATTTCAGTCTGTAGAGAATATTCATAATAGCTGCATAAGCAAACAAGTGTACTGGAATGTTCCTGGAGGCTGAGTTTTAAAGGAAGTGAAGATTTGGTTTTTTGGTATTAGCTTTCTGAAATTTGCATGTTGAAATCATCACAGAGCTGAACTATGGATTAATTCTAATTTACTTTTTTTTTCTAAGAATAAGTTAATATTTAATTGGTTTACTTTTCAGTCATCTGTACCACATACATTCCTTCCCAATAACAAGTTAGTTTAGATAACTTAGACCTTTAAAAACATACACAATGTCATTTGTTTCTGAAATAGTTAAGCAAATTCATGTGGAAAACTTGAGAGAATTTTTTGGAGTTACTGAGTGCTGTTTGTTGAAGTTCAGATAAAAAATTAGGAGTTTCTGTGTTCTGGTTTTAAGCTTCAAAATGCAACATGACCATAATGCTGTTTTCTAACAAATACTATAACATTTTCAAACATTAGCCATGTCTATGTGTGTGTTTGTTTTAATGAAATAATTTAATTTAATAATTAAATTAATTAAATGGAATTTAATAAAATGTTTTAATTAAAGTTGAACTAAGATTAGAATTTTTTTTTCTTATTTTTAGGCTCTCAGTCATTTTACCAGGAACACAATGATGACATTTTGTGCCTCACGGTGAATCAGCACCCCAAGTTTACCAACATAGTGGCAACTGGCCAAGTAGGTATGTTTGTATTTTTGTAAAAAGAATTAACATAATAGCATGCAATCAGGACCTTGTAAATTCATGATAAGTCATAAAATATTTTATTATGCTATCTCCGTTTGCATGAGTGTTACTCAGTTACCTGTCCTCTTTATAAGTTCCTTTAAGTGTAATTGAATAAAGTTGACAAAAATATTGAGGCATGAAAGATTAAACTTATCTTTTGTTTGGAGTATTACCAAAACTATTTTTTTCAGAAATCTTAAGCCCCATTAAATCAGTCTGGTTGTATTGAACTAGTAGCTTGTGTTAGACCTTCCAAAGAGTCATTGCCCTTCCAAAGAAGCTGCATAGAGCTAACCTTCATTTCTTAAAATACCTGTCAATCTTATCTAGGTTTTACCTCATCAGGTAGATTTATAATACCTACTTGGTGGTTGGATATGATATAGTTGTAATATTCCAGACAGAACCAAAACCTAATGGTGTTCCCTACAGATAAACTGAGATTTAGAAGGAAAAGGTATATATATTTCATAGTGACATAAAGATCTATGAACTAACCAGGTTAAAAAAAAGCAAAACAAAACAAACAAAAAAAGCTAACAAATAAACAAAACAAAACAAAAAAAAAAAGCCCCCACATTTTGCATTGGCATAGCTGGTAAATATATGCTGTTTCTAGATTTTGTAGAAGTGTTTTTTGTAATTTTCATATCTTCTGTTGGTTCTCAGCAGATTCAAACCCACATTATTTTCTTCAGGGCACAGAATACAAAAAAAACCCTTATTTGATTTCAGCAAAAATAGCTTTGTATTTCCTTTAGGTTTGTTTTAGAATTTTCCTATAAATAAAATCAGTTCTGCAGAGTTTATTACCTGCTTTCCGGTGTCTTGGATTTTTAGGTGCATGTCTCCTTAAAATCGACTCATTGATAATAGTAACCTCTTAGCTAAAATAGCTTCCTTTCTTGGTGAGTTTCTTGCCTCACATAATTTAAAACAAATTTTTAATGGAAATTGTTTAAATGGAAAAAAATCATCAGCAGATATTTGTCTATGGTTTGAACATTTGCAGGAATTACAAACCTTTTATTGCCTTTAAGAATTTGCTTTTTCATCACATTTCTTAATCTGGCCCTGTTTGCCTTTCTGTAGTGGAGGGATTTGAAAATGTTTCTTCTCCAGTGTTCATCTTACCCAAGACAAAACACAGGACTTAAATCTTTTTTTATTTTCATAATCATTTCTACATCAACTAGCAGTAGGACAATTATTAACTGTTTTGCAATGTGGATTAAGGCATACCAATCAGAGGCAGATAACACTGTAAAATTGCATATACTTTTAAGCAGAGAATTAAAAATAAGTTGGAAGTGAAATATCTTAAAAGGGCACTTATTTTCTGATTTTCATGTGATATTGAGGAGTGTATATACTCTATAAAGAACTGCTGCTACTTTTCCTACTGATATGGGTGGCACAAATAGTGTCCCCATCATGATTCAAAAACATTTATTGAATCTTCAGGTATTCACATGCTACTTCTTAGCATTTTTTCCCACTTATTTTGTTGAAATATCAATGACATGAAAAAATATGGGTTTTATTTACTTGGGCTGAGAGCGACCTAACATACACCAAAACTAGATTTTTGTGTTGTAGCTGAAAATGGAAACCAAAATATATTCATTCATTTAATATATTCATTCTGTGATTTATTTCTGATGTGACCTCCTTTCATCAGTAAATACTCATCTTTAACAGCAGTATTGGTGCTGCTGCAATACAAAAAGATCAAGGTGTGTGTTAAGAAGTTACACTGAATGTGGCATATATTTTCTTTAGCACTTATCTCATTTCTGATCTAATGATTTTTCTGCTGCTTTTCCATTACAGGAGACTCAGCAGATATGTCAGGTAAGGGAAACAAAATTTTGACATCTTCAGGTGTAGTTAGTCTATCTAGTAGCCATCTGCAGCTTTATAGAGCCATAAGTGATGTGAATTCATTTTTAGTTTATTAAACCCCATGTATCAGTCATATTACTGTCAGCACTGAATATAAGTCAAAACAGCTCAGGATACTGTAAATATAGAAAAATTAAAAAATGTTAGAACACACTTAAAAGCTACTCTAGATGAAGCATATTCCCTTCTTGCTGCTTAGTGATTATGAGTCCCAATACATACTGCTGCTGTAGCATTCCTGGGTATGCTTGCCAGTTTTGTAGACGTGTTGGGGCTGACAATATTTGGTTAGACCCTCAATTGAGTGTAATTTTAAACTTGCATTTCTAAAGTAAATTCTATTGAGGAGGCCTAGGTGACTGAGTGAAAAAACGAATCACCTTTCACATTTATGTACAATTGTCATGCAGTTATTACCATTGGTCCAAAATGATTTTTATGATGTCAGTTTAATTTCTCCTCTATCATTTTGGGTCTTTGACATTTTGATGGTCTTGACCAAGATATTTTTTATTAATATGTTTTTTTTCAACTGTGATTGCAAAAACTCATCACCATCATGTGCGAATGAGTTCATTGTTGAGCAGCCATAATTGTCTTGTGAAGAATCTTCAGAGATGTGTAAATGTGGTCATGTATAATAGAAAGTGTTATAATCTTCATGTGCATCTAAAGCTTCATCATTGACATCTTTAATGTGTGTTGACTTCTCTTAAATATGGCAAATGGTGCTTGCTCTAAGGATGGGAGGAAGAACATAGGTACCTTTTCCCACACTTCTAGCCTGTATTTAAAAAAAACAAAGATGATATGGATATTTATATGAAAGAACAATTATAGTCCTGTATATGGTGGCTAGACACTTTCCTTGTCTCAGGTGCCTTCCTCCTACTGCAACTTCAGTTTGAGCTTCTGTATGTTACTAAATTCTGTTGTCACTGCCTGAAATGAGCACTCTTTTATCTTCTTTCTGGAGCCATTACTCTGGAATCCAAGCTGCTGCCTGCTTTCATTAAAAAGTTGAATTGTTTTACTTAGAATTTATTGATGGCTATTTGGGCATCTGTCTTATCAATGGCCTTTTCTTTTCTAGTTCCAGTTTTCAGTTGTCTACAGTGATGCAGGTGTTCTTGTAGCAGTAATGTTTGTAGTGGGCTGGAATGGCAATTAACGTTTCCTAATGACTGGGTGTAGCTTTGGTCCACCTTACTAAAGATTTTTTCTGTCCTGCCAGCCCATGGTAGCTTTATCCAACTGCTCCCAGAAGGAGATGACATCATAGAACATCTGTCTTGTGAAAGTGTCAGGGCAGAGACTTTCAGAAGGACTCCATCACATAGAAGGACCTGAGTCTGTGTTCTCTATCTTGCAGATCTTGCTCTGAATGATTTTGTCAGTTCTTATTTAGGAAAACAAGTGAGAGTTTCTGTCTGCCACCCAAGAGAAAACTTTGGCCAAGGTGCACAATTCATGGGTAATACAGAGTTTTACCAAGAGGAGTATTGAAAAGTGAAAAGCAGTTCAGAGCCATAATAAAACTTGCCCTTCCCTCAGTTTCCTGTAAGAACAGCAAGGAGTTTGCTGACAATTTTTGGGAAGTGCTAGTTGCTGTCAATTCCTGCCCTTTCTGTTTTAATGGCTTGACCATACTATGCTGTGGTACCTCTCAAAAGGTAATAATGACATCTTGTTGCTGCCATGAGAGGAAATTCAAATGGGAAATAAAAGAAACGAGGAAGTGTGTTCTAAAGACTGTTTTGGAACAGCTGTGGAATTGTGCTCAAAAACTGAGTTTCATGTGGCTGAAATTTTGCCTAAGTCCCTTTGCCTATTGTTTCCCGTCACATGCATGCCTTTGAGGGCCTAGATGTATCTGATTAGAAACACAAAGCATGAATCCAAAAGAGAATTTAGTTTATGTGAATCTGGAACTATGACAAGAACCAGTAACCTTAGGACTCTGCAGTCAAATTTATTAGAGACCAGAAGTCAAGAAGTATGAGAATCTTACTGTACTGGAAATGCCTTAGATGCTGCTCAGAGATTATAAATTATATATGGATGGCAAGATCTTTTGAGAAGGCATTGCATCTGGGAAAAAAACAGCTGTCATCACATTAGAGATAATCACATACATTAGTAGCATGGAAAAACATTTTTTACTGCAGAGAGCTTGCAGTCTAAACAATGCAGACAAAATACCCAGCATTGGCAAGCAAGCTGGCGATGCAGCTGATGTTCTCTAAAGAGGGCAAACATTTCAGACAAATGGCCATTTTGTAGAAAGAAGATTTTGGCCCTGCACTGTAAACTGATTTCTCTGTAGCTATCAGTTGTCCAAAAGCCCCATTGAGAAGTTACATTTTTGATGAGCAGCTTTATTTATGAAGGTTTTTGAGATAGCATGCTGCTCTACGTTTTAATAAGAGAAAAACAGAAGACAGCTCTTGCTTTTAGAACTTTTGCTGTGCTTCACAAGTCCCATAACAAGTTAAGCAACAAATTAACACCTCTGCAATGTAATGAGGCCAACTTGTTCATTCTACCTAATGATCCTGTTTGTCATAAATTGTTTTCCAAATGGAGGCCAGAATATCTTTTATTTCCTTTTCTCCCCCATCTGATCACAGCAATTTTGTCTTATAAAAAATATTAACTGCTTCAATAAACAAATCATTGCACATTTTCAAAATGACTACTAATGGTATGTTTTTCTATTTGTGCAGCTACAGCTCCTTCTATTCACGTGTGGGATGCAATGAACAAGCAGACACTGTCGGTTCTGCGGTGCTACCATTCCAAGGGCGTTTGCTCAGTCAGTTTCAGTGCCACTGGCAAACTGCTGCTGTCCGTAGGGCTGGATTCCGAGCACACCATTACCATTTGGAAGTGGCAGGAAGGTAGGAAAGAGGCTGGTTTTGTAGAAGGTGTTGACATTGTTAGAGATATGTTGGCTTGAGTCAAGAGCAATTGTAACATTAAAGCATCAGCTGATTAAAAAAATATCATAATAAATGCTGTGCACTATACAACAAGATCTAAAATAGATGTGTTTACCCATTCTAGTGACTGCTGAATATATCTCCTTTGAAACTATTGTGTAAAGATCAAGATAGTTTACTGATTTCCAGTAAGAATAATATAGGGATTTCTTTTCTTAAAAATTGTCATCATTATTACTATTAGTATTATTACTTTTTTCTTCTCTAAAGTCTGATTACTGACTAGGTTGTCATACTCCTGAAATTATTCCCAAAAGTTGCAAATTGCAGAAATGTGGTGCCAGGATAGCTCCTCTATGCATCTTCTAGAATTGTTGCCTTAAGCTACGCTACATGTTTTCAGATCAGCTTTGATCTGTATTTCTGATTTAGGCTAAAGAGATTCGAGCTCCTTTCCTTGTCTCCTTTCTGCCTGGCAAAGCCATGCCCAGATTATGGATCTGATCCTCTAGTCTTAGAGGTTTACTTCCTCTCTCTTTGGGGATTGCGGTTGATAACTAGTAACTCTCAGAATTTTAAATATTGGCTATTAAGTTAATAACAAGTGATCTTTCATAGCTTGTCTGATAGATCCTGTGGGGGTGGATGCAATGTCAGATGTGTATTTATACAATCTTAGGTAGGATGAAGCATGTGTGGTCAGAACATGCCTGTGTTCATCTTCAGGGTCAATACAAATTCAGAATGGCAGCTAAGGATCCCGACTGAGGGATCTTCGTATGGGTCAAAATTATTTTAACATTTTTAACCAGAAATGTGTATTTTTCTCAGCAAATTCAAAATGTCCATTTTCTTTCTGCCAGGTGCCAAAATTGCCAGCCGAGCTGGTCATAACCAGCGTATATTTGTAGCAGAATTCAGGCCGGATTCAGATACACAGTTTGTTTCTGTGGGAGTAAAACATGTAAGGTTCTGGACGCTGGCTGGAAGAGCTCTCCTCAGTAAAAAAGGGCTGCTGAGCTCCATAGAAGATGCCCGCATGCAGACGATGCTCTCTGTAGCTTTTGGAGCGGTACGTACTTCAACAAACCACCTGAAAATGCATAAAACCTAACTTTTTTTACCCTTCTTCCTTTATTCAGTTCAGTGAGTCTTTTATAACCTGCTAATGAGTATATAAATTATTTTATTAAACTCACTTTAGCATTCCTAATGTTTGCCTGCTAGTTAGAACTAGTACCAGCTTTCTTTAGAGTAGAAAAGACTATGGGTTTGTATGTTTTCTGGAAAAACAAACACAGATGCCTTGAGCTGATAACACACTGCTTGTTATTTAATCCAAGTAAAACAAAACTGAGTCTAGACTGCAAGAACCAAACAGTAGAAATGAGTCTGATTTTATGCCCACCTGGAAGTGATTGTTTTGTCATTTGTATGTGCTACTGCTCATGGGTGATCAGAGAGCAGTGTTGGCCTGGGACATTCCTTAATGTTGGATGTTCTTAGGCAACTGCATGAGGGGTTTCTTTTTCTGTGGAGGTTTTGGACATGTGCAGGCCATCTTGCTAAGTTCCACAGCACTGCTGGATCTGGAGTTACTCTGCATGAGCAGTATCTTCAGCTGGGCAGAAAGCCACAGATACCTTTTGTGAAGTGGTCCTTTGTTTCGATTGCCTGCATTTCTGTCCTGTTTGACCATCTGACTGTTTGGTCCGACTGAATTTACACTGATTTTGATTTTTGAAACTCTAACTGGGCTGTGGTTGCCTTCTTTTGCTACACTATTTC
This sequence comes from Pyrgilauda ruficollis, assembly GCF_017590135.1. NCBI lineage: Eukaryota > Metazoa > Chordata > Aves > Passeriformes > Passeridae > Pyrgilauda > Pyrgilauda ruficollis. Next base: position 7,853,744 of record NW_024524155.1, on the reverse strand, counting down.
TTTTACACAGTGATGTCTCTCTGATTTATATGGAAGTCTTACAAAACACCAAGATATTTTCCAAATGATAGCTGTTATTGATGCCCAGCCCAGGCATTAGTCAGGGCTTTGGAAAACCTCTGTAAACTTTTTTAGGAAAAGACAGGTTCTTAGTGTGAGAATCAGGCTGTATGCTCCATGGCCTGAGGTTTGGTAAGAGGTTTGAGGATGAAGAGCTTTCAGGGGTTTTGTGAAAAGCTGTGCAAAGTGAATAAAGCCAAACCTGGTGTGTTCTCCATACCTCTGTAGGGAGCAGCTCTGGGAGTGCTCTTCTTGATTTTGTCCCAGAAGGAGCTGGTTCAGCTCTCCCTAAACAGAAGGTGGAAACAGCCCAACAGTAATGCTGTGAGAATTGTCTGAGGATCTGCTCTCAGCTTCATTTCCAGTCCTCTTTTGCTTTATTAGAGCCACACACACCCCCTCAAAATAAAGTGTGTAAAGCATCAACCCACTTCAGTCAAGGAAAGTGTTTGTGCCACATATGTACTGATATTCTTGAAACATGGTAATATTACACATGATACTGAATTTGAGGATTCATCTAAATTACTAAACCATAACCAGCTCAATAACCAGTTCCTGTTGGAATCCTAATAAATAGGATTTAATAAATAGGATAAAATCCTTTACTTTCAGAGGTAATTAAATTTATTTTTATTACCTTTCAAGAGCAGGAAGCAGAAGTAAAGAACAGACAGCTTTTAATTCTAAGTTAAGTAAAAATGTTTTCTTCCTGAACTAAAGGTAACTGTAATTGAGTGAGCCCCTTCACCTACCACAAAAATTACTGCAAGCATAATGTATATAGCAAGGGGGTGCAAATTGTGTGCTTGTGTAGAATGTCAGTACTTACTGTGATATTCTACTTTTTTTGCCACATGTTGCACACCTGATAGTCTAAAAGCATAGATAACCATATGTCTGAAGCTGAAATCATTGCAAAAAGAAATACAGTGATTTTCTTCAAGCTACAAGAAAGCATCTTTCTGACTTCAAGAAGGAATAGAGCAGCTCATTGTTTCATCCCTGGAGGTCCTTATTGCCTCTTCCACAGTTTCCTCTTCTGTAGCAGCAAATAAAAGCAATTTAGCCTCTAAATGCAAATGGTGTTTATTTCTGAATGTTTTTCTTCCTACCTTACTCAGAATCAGATGATGAGTATATTTTTCCCCTTTCAGAATAACTTGACATTTACAGGTACTATCAGTGGAGATGTTTGTGTTTGGAAAGACCATGTGTTGATACGAATTGTGGCCAAGGCTCACAATGGACCTGTTTTCACCATGTACACCACACTGAGGGATGGTTTGATTGTTACAGGAGGCAAAGAAAGGCCGTGAGTCTTCTTTTTCCTTTTTTTTCTGCATGCACATGTACTCTTTAAAAATGGTTTGGATTCATCCCATCAACTCTATTTGACACATTAAAGGTAGAATAGTCCCTTTCAGATCCCTGACAGGCATTAAGAAATAGAGCAGCCACCACCTCCAAAGTGCAGGTAACCCCATATAAGCTTCAACTAGCTATTTTCCTCATTTATTGTAAGAGAAATCATTTAGTCTGAAATTTGCCTTATAGATTTTCTAGCTCCAGCACCCATTTAGCTTTAAGCGCTAAAAAGTTACCTAGTCCTTGTGGGTTACTTCTTTCACTGAAGATGTACTGAATTGGTTAACCCAAGGGATTTGCACAGTTGTGACTGAATATATGAATGATACATTTTATAGCAGTATGATGCACAACTTCTTTCAAAGGAAAGATCTGCTTATTTATGATGGCAGAGTCAAGGTGTCTTCTCTCAAGTCTAGAGAGCAAGATTCTTTGTCTGGGGTTGCAAGCAAAATATCTCCTCAAGCATTTTAATATTTTTGGTGCCTTCCTAGTGATCAGAAAATGCTTCAGCTGTAATGCAGTCCATCTGATGACATGACAATGTCCCACTTGGCAGGACACAGGCCACTTATATTTTCAGACTCAACTGAAGACTTACCTCTGTGCTTGAAATATTTCCTTCTACTATTTCTAATTATTCTTGTGATTTTATTTCGAGGATGTTCTCTCTACCACTTAGCTTCAGAGGCTCTTAATAATTGGCGTTTGACCTGAAACAAATAGTATTGAATAACAATAAGAACCCAGAATTCACCTCCTGTGAGAAAATGAAGTATTGACAGTATGCAAAACAAATTTTCATTTAGGAAGACTGTACACTTTTTTCTACCTTAGTTTCAGTTCACCAGCCTTGTTTTGGTAAAATCTTCTTGCTGAGTATAATGATCAGTCATATGTCAAAACAGTGCTAGTGGGAAGCAAAGAATATACTATTGCAAGAAGTATCAATTTATAATTCATTATAGTTCTTTTAATAATAATAATAGCACAAATCAGTAATTGTGATTAAACATTCTGAAGTTCTTAGTAAGATTCTTCAGTAATCAAAGCTGTAACACAAGCAGCTTGTTATTGTGGAAGACTGATTTTTTGTTTCTGTTAGGGGACATTGAAGACAGATAAGCCATGTCCTACCTCAACTAGAAATGCCAGGTTTCATGCCCCTGTTTCAATAAACATAATGCCCCTCTTTCAATAAACATTATGTTCTTTTTAGAAACTTTTTTTTTTCAATGTGTTCTACATTGAAATACCAGGGTTTTTTTGCAAGTGGGAGGGAAATACTTAGTGTTTGCATAATTAATACCTATTAGTTGTGTGGTTTTTCTGCTGTATCTATGTAATTTATTTTACAGCAGTGAAAACAGTGATATTTTCACAGAAGTGAAAATGTTCTGTTATTTATTTCACAGAAGTAAAATACATACCTTTTCTGTTTCTCTCAACTCTTATTTGAAAATCTCTGCCTGTCAGACAGATATTAAGATGGTGGTTTGCCTGCTTGATGGTTCTTCTGACTAGATTCCCTCAGAGCTACTCATTCAGACTAAGCTGAGCAGCACCCATCCTTCAACTTGTTCTGTAACGTAGAACAGGGAGGACATGGAATCAGTTTGTCTTGCTGGGCTGTGAGGCTCAGCATGTTAACATCAACTGTTCAGGCAAATAGAATCTTTAACAATTAAAACATACACTGTACTGCAAATGAGGCATTTTAGTATTAAATAATGTCATTCTTTCATCAAATTGTCCTTTTTGTGGTGGCTGTTGTACTCACGGTTCTTCCTGATGTCTTCATAGCTCAAAGGAAGGAGGAGCAGTCAAGCTATGGGACCAGGAGCTGAAACGATGTCGTGCCTTCAGACTAGAGACAGGACAAATGACAGACTGTGTTCGCTCTGTTTGTAGAGGCAAGGTAAACAAAGCCGCCTGACTGTAAAATAAAGCTAATAATCTTTGGTTGATTCCTGAATATTAGATAAATTAGTCTTGCTTTCTCTTCTAGCTAGTATTTGAAATGAAAGACCAAGCTAGAAGGTGTCTACAACTGATATTGTGGCAGAAAAACATCTAGTTTGTGAGACCTCAGTCTTTCTTAGGAAAATATTCCATATATATTTTATTGAAGACTAATTAAGGATTTATTTTCCCTTTTCTTTTCACACTTCAGATATCAAATATCAAGTGACAAGCAGTAACTCAGCCAGCATCATGATATCTACAGCGCTTTGTGCTTTAATAACTCAGAAGAGTTTAAAAAATAAATTTTCTTTGATTATTTAATAATTTGACTTAAGCAAACTTTCTTGACAGAACTATAGCTCTAGATGATATTTTAATTACAGTTCATCATGAGAAGTTAATGTGTTTTATCAGAGATAATTCTTTTACTATTGTTTAAGGGCAAAATTCTTGTTGGGACAAGAAATGCTGAGATAATTGAAGTTGGAGAGAAAAATGCTGCATGTAACATTCTAATTAATGGTCATATGGATGGACCCATCTGGGGCCTAGCAACGCATCCATCCAGAGACTTTTTCCTTTCTGCTGCAGAAGATGGCACAGTAAGACTCTGGGATATTGCTGAAAAGGTAGGTGTTAGAGAATACCTGTTTATGGGAAAAAACATAGACTTGTGATGGTGTTACAGACTTAAAACTTGCTTTTTATTGTACTCTGAAAATAATCCATGTAATGTTATTAGCATGTTAACAACCTATTAGCATAAGATGCTTTTAAAATATGGACAAATAGTAACAGTTACTATTCTGGGTTTTTCTTTCTTCACAGAAGATGCTGAACAAAGTCAGCTTAGGACATGCAGCTCGTACTGTTTGTTACAGCCCAGAAGGTGATATGGTAGCTATTGGCATGAAAAATGGAGAATTTATTATCCTGCTTGTGACCTCTCTAAAAATTTGGGGGAAAAAACGGGACAGAAGATCAGCAATTCAAGATATCAGGTCAGAAAATATTATTCCTGCTCTATTGTAGTATGCTAGAAATCTCTAATATTTTGCTTTTTAAAAATACAACTCTGTGTTCTGGGAAATATTGAAATTATATTTCACAGAGCTGGAAGTAAAATTTTGCTTCTGTTTCTTCTGTGAGATAAATTGGTTGTTATCAGCTAAGGAAAGTTTTGGAGAGCAAAGTGTGATGGGAGAGAAATACAAGCAAAGAGGGACCTTGCAGGAGCGCTCTGCTAGGAATTAGGGGCTTGCTGGAGTTGGAAAGCTGTCCCAAGGTATGTTTCAGAGAGAATAGAAATAAAGAATGTTCTCCAGTAACACAGAAATGGCTGTGAGTGATTTGTCCAGCTCAGGAAACTACTGAGTTTCAAGACTAGAAAGGAAAACTGTAAGAAAGAAACCAGTGTGCAAAGATACATTGGGCAAACAAAAGGTTTCATTTACAACTTTTTATTCAGTACATCTCATCTAGAAGTTCTGGCTTTTCTTCAGTTAGAGCACTTCAGTTTTCCAGTTTTTAACCTTGTAAGTATAGCATAAGGGAGTCAGCGTCATCAGGGGGATGTCACAAGTTGTTAGACCATGAGGGGGTCATGAAATCAGATAATGAATAGAGTTATTCAAGTGATATTCCCAGTTCACTTATATGTGTAATTATGTGTCCCAAAATTATTGCCACGTTCTGCTGGATATGCATTCCCTGAAAATTTAATTTCAGATGTTATTTTGCTTAGCAGACTGAATATTCTGCATCCCTTCAGTTCTGGATAGCAGACACTTCAAATGCAAATTTCTTTACTTCTCAAATATTATAATCTGTTGTAAGTGCCAACCTGTGTTCATGAAACCTTTTATCTGTTCAGGTTTAGCCCAGATTCTCGTTACCTAGCGGTTGGCTCCAGTGAGAATGCAGTGGATTTTTATGATCTGACTTTGGGTCCCACACTAAATCGAATCAGCTATTGCAAGGATATCCCAAGTTTTGTGATCCAGATGGACTTCTCTGCTGATAGCTCTTATCTCCAGGTATCAGTCATTAATTGTTCAAGGTACTGAATGGAAAACATACTTGTGGCAAATACTCTGCAAGTATTCTCCTTTGACACCTTCTAAGTTTTGTGTTGGAGTTCTAAGCTAAGTGTTGCAGTATGTTGCTGACATTAGACTTACCTTGTTGTAGTGGTAAGTGGATGCCTTTAGTTTTGAATAGTTTTCCTGGAGATGAAATACAGAAAATAAGCAGAGAAATGAGAGACAGATTTCAAACCTTCTGTGATGTGTCTCCTTTTTACCTCTAAAGCTGATGGGCTATCTTAAAAGAGAAAGGAGTACAGTCTGTCATTCTGCAGGACCTGGGGATCTATAAATTCTTTTGTCTCTCTGACCATCATGATGGCATTACATGTCTTTTTGGTGCTAGACTTTGTGGAGCAGCACCAAAATCATCAACTATAGGAGGGCTTAAGACGTTTCTTAAAATAAAAATAAAGTAAATGTAGTATGCTTTCTATATTTTATTTGCATCTGAAAGTACAAATAAGCTTCTCTCATTATCAAATCAATATTTACAGCCCAAGAGGACACCTGTGTGTCAGCTTTAAAGATAGGAATTTATTTTGCCTTATTTGTATATACTCACACACTGACACATACGTGCAGAAAGTGAGTTGTTTCAGTTATTTTTTACTAATTAGACATGTAAATGTCAAGATTTCTTATGCTTTCTCACTATTGCTTTATGCTTGTATAGATTTTTTTGAGAATTTTCAACTCATTGACTAAGTTTTCTTGATAGCTGTTACTCTATGGAGTAAAAAGTAACTCACAAAAATGCTTTTCAAAGGCCTCTGGAATTATATTTTCATCTTTTGAAACAAGTTAATGTATTGTAAATTCTCTGTGGTCACCTCAAAGGTCTCTACGGGGTCTTACAAAAGGCAAGTGTATGAAGTGCCTTCAGGAAAGCAGCTTGTGGACCAGGCTGTGATTGACAGAATAACATGGGCTACTTGGACAAGGTAAATGATTCATGTATTTACACCTGTTAGAACACCTGGAACTTCCAGGAGATGCACCTACTATTTAAAAGCATATTTAATCCCTTCAGTCAGATATTTTCTTTTAATGCACCCATCTGCTCTGGCAGCAGTTCCCCCAAATGCAGCACTGCAAAAGGCAGTGCAGAGCAGATTTCCTCAGTGCACAGGGGCTCTTTGAGCCCTGTGTCAATTTCTGAGGTTTTTTTGGGTTACCAGTTTTTGTCACCTTTTTGAGACAAACCCAAGAAAGTGGTATTTCCTGATCCAGTTCAGTATGTCTGATGTAAATCATGCCTTTTTGCATGTAGTGTACTGTGCCCTGAACTGGGGGGAAAGAATCACTGAAAAATTCACAAATAATTCACTTATTAAAAAATGATAAATTTATTGTTTCTGTGCATTCCTGGAAGTATGCATATAACTTGTAAGCAGAGCTGAGTAAAAGCCCTTTTACAAGACTTTGCAAAGGAAGTTTTCTGGACTCTTAAAATAATTATGTTTTCAGGGCAGGGCAATTTTTCTCTCTCTGATTATAATGAAGAATCTTCATTGGACTCAGAAAATCTTTTCTTTAGATTGATACGAAAACACTACAGAATCAACAGAACATAGTTATGTGCAAGAGGGAATATAAAATTTTTAATTTTCCAAAAGCTGAAGCTTATTCATCTGAGGCTTATGCTATAGTGTTCTATTTCTAATTTTCCTTTCTTATTTTTTTTTTTTTTTTTTTGCAAATGCCTTACTGGACAATAGTAGTTCTATTGATTTCACCTCTGGTTCTCTCACATTGCTGTGGGCCAAATTATTTTTGGGAATTATATCACTGAATCAGTTTCAGGTGCAATTATGGAATTATTCAAAAATTAATTACAGAATAAAAGCTACATAAGGTATGCATGTGTGAAAATAAAACGTAAACATTGCATTTTTATAGAACCAGTTAGACTATGAGATCTGATTTCTATTACCTGACTCTTGTTTTTGCAGTGGTTTTCAAAATAATTTCTTGGTCTTCTGTTTCAGTGTTCTAGGGGATGAAGTGATTGGGATCTGGTCCAGGCATGCTGAAAAAGCTGATGTGAACTGTGCTTGTGTCTCTCACTCGGGAATCAATCTCGTAACCGGCGATGATTTTGGCATGGTCAAACTGTTTGACTTTCCATGTCCTGAAAAATTTGTAAGAACTTGTTTTTGCATGGTTACAACAACAAGTACTGTTGATATTAGGATCTTGCCTTGTTTCTCTAGAAGACATGTGATGGAAAGATTTTCTTCTCTAAATTTGTAGCTTTTTAGTACTTCCTTAGCTCCATAGTCTCATCACATGCTCCACATCGGAGTTTGCCTACCATATCGTGCAGGAGCTCTTGCTATAACCTCTTGAAGGTGTTGATATTGTCTGCCAGTCTGCTTTAGCATAGTACCTGCCTAATGAAAAATCTCAAAGCCCTTAGTAATTTCCACATCTCTGATACATTTGACAGATGAGGAAGATAGCTGGTGATTTTAGTCCCATCTGTGGATCTTCGTGGATAAAGAGTTTACAGATTTTTCACTAACACTGTTAAATTGTTTCACTGGTTTTTATGATTTTAATTTATAATGTTTTTTCAATTTGTTTTCTCTGATAATTTTCAGGATTTGAGACTGCACAGGATAAACTGCTCACACAATTGCAATGAAAATAATTGTGATGAAAATAATTGCAATGAAAATAATTTCAGTGTCAGGAATTTTACACAAAACTTGGACATTAGTCGTGTGACAAGATGTATTTAATATTATTGAGTTACCTTGAGCATTCTTTCCAATTTGCAAGTGCTCTCTTATTGGCTGACAATTTAATCTGCATTGCAGCTCAATAGTAGTTCTCCTTCAGGAGATCTTTCTCATTTGATAACTTATATAACTTTTGAATGTTGTAAATATGTAATGCAATAAAAGGGGAGATAAAAACATGCAGGCCTTTTTTGATTTAGGAGGATACAGAATATTTAGACTCTCTCATTCTCTTGTTGTTTGGGTTTTTTCCAGGCAAAACACAAACGGTTTTTAGGTCACTCCGCCCACTTAACTAATATTCGATTCACAAGTGGAGACAGATACGTGGTCAGCGCTGGAGGGGACGACTGCAGGTAGGTGTTCCTGCCATTAGTGCCACAATCTGCACAGCACTGCACATGGACAGTCCACAGCAATGCAAAGCTCAAGTTCAGCCTTCAGCCTTTTGCCCATGGGCTTGCTTTCCTGTTTGTACACAGAGAAAAACATATTTGTGACAAAATAAATATCCCTAATGTTAATGTGAACAGCTAATATTTAATAAGTTACAATGTGCACATGAATATTCAGAACAGCACACTTTTAATGGGAATTTCTTTTGGCTGTGTTAGGCATTTCTTTAACAACACTGTAGTCTTCTATATCTGATATTTAATATCTTTTTGAAAACACAGCTTATTTGTTTGGAAGTGTGTGCATATGCCTCATTGAGAGAGACATGGAGACTTGCAAAGAGGAAACTGCATGAAGTACCAGGCATGAAACACCCAGGATTGCAATGTGACATTCTGCTGTGCCCTGCATGCGTAAGAAATGACCCAAGACACAGAGCAATCTGTCTCTGACAGACAGGACCTGGAGTCTGCCAGAAGGATGGACACACTGAGGCTGCTAGTTTTGCTTCAGTGTCAGATAATCTGGGTTTGTATTCCACTCACTGCCAGATGTTGAAAACAAAATATGTGGATGAAAGGAAAAAGTGAATTGTTAATCAATGTACAGTTTCACAGCAAGTTCTTGGGGTTTTAATCAAGAGATGCTATTTCTGACCTAGTGCTGTACATTGATCTATTTTCAGCATGAATGTTTTTCCTTTAAGTTTTGAGATCTAAATAGCATAGATAAAAAGAGTATTCCATATTTTATTACTGAGAGAGACCATATATTAACTCTTAAATATATAGTATTTTAATAAATGTTTAATTATTATAATAGAAATTATATTTCTATGGCTGGTCAAAAGGAAACATCATATCTGATGAAGCAGAAAATAATAGAGTTGATTCCTTATGACTGAAATATTTCTGTATTTAGAGGCCTGGGTCACAGTCATGTCTGGTGAAAGCCGTTGGATATGCATGATCTTCATGGCTAATTTAGTGTTTTTGTTGCACTTAAACATTAAATTAGTTCTATGAGCAAAAATAGATTGCTCACTTTGCGAGTGCCTTGCCCACTACCTAAAAGTCTAACTCCAATTTTTGCCTTGTGAATAAAAGTATTCTCAGTGGAAGAGAGATTATTGCTGTGTTACTTGACTGGGCTGTGAGCCTCTCTGCTGGAAATGAAGACCAGGGTGAGGATTTTATAATCTTCTTGTTGATAAAGTTTGGGACGTCAGCAGTGGCAAAAATAGAATTTCAGAGCAATATGAATTGATTTTATTTTCTCAGCATCATAGGGGAGATTCAGAGAGAACTTTCCGAGCATTATATTTTATACATTGGAACTTTTTAATAGAGTTAGGACTAGCTGGGAGATGTCTCTATTCAGATTTCTCTTCTGACTGTAAAAAATGTCCAATCATCTGCTTCTTTGAATGGACCTGCTGTCGCCTCGAGCATCTATTCTATCCTGCAATGTAACTGAGATTCTAAGTTGGAAAAACATTTCAGTGATAATAAAATCCTGGACAAAGCTGTGTTTTGGGTACAGGTGAGGAAGGTTTCATCAGCTGTTTGTCTAAATCATGCCATAGAGAAACATTACAGACAGTTAATTTTCATGCAATATAGCAGGCATCAAAAATCACTAATTATCAGCACTGCTCCACTGTGGCATTCTGCTGTGAACAGAAAGCTTTCTTTCTGTGTAAGCCAGCATTCCTTTGACAGTGGCACTTCTTTAGGTCAGTCAAGAGGCTTTGGTATTTTTCATCTCTTGCATTTTCTTATGCCAGATGAAAAAATAAATAAACCTCATCTCTTGTAATCACCTTGTGTGCGTGTTGGTTACAGAGGGAATGGGAGCGCTTGCAGGTAGAAGAGAAGGAGGAGAGAAGTTACAGAGCCAAACTTTTGTGCTCTCCTTGTTATGTGCTGTACAAAACTAGTTACCCAACTGTCTTAGCTAATATATTTTATATATCAATCTATAATGAATATTTATTTTAAAGAAGTTGATGAACTAAACAGTTATCAGGTTTCTCAGCATGATGGTTCTTAGCAAAGTCTTGCCAGTCATGCAGCTGCTATTCTACGGGAGCAAAAACTCTGAGGATTTGGTCATGAGTGTACAGGGAGATTTTGGCAGTAATGTTTTTGAGTTTAGGGGAATTGCTTATAAAAATTGATTAGACCTGATGTATCTCATAACCTTGTTTCCTGTCTGTCTATTGTACATGAAAATTAGTCTCTGGTGTTTATATCTTCTCTTTACCAGAGAAATGGTTTGCAGTGTGCTCTTTTATGGCTGTGATTCTATCCCTTATTAAACACATCTGTGCAGGACTTTTGCACTTCAAGTAAGATTTGTCCTGCCTCTATTTTAAAGTTGCCTTTCGTTGGATCAAAATGGATGACTCTGAAGAGCTCACTCATAGTCTGTCCTTCTCAGACTGCCAGATCTAAGTCCATGTTTTTCAGTCTCTGAGTTTTCCCACAGAATCCTAGGGTCTGCGAGCTCTTCTGTAGCCCTTCACCCAGTGAAGGAAGTACGTGGGTCAAGAGGCTTTGTTCCTTGAATCCCTGTCACTGATCCTCTTCTCTGCTCCTCCCTCCCCTATGCCCTTCATGGATGCTGTGCCTCTCCACTGATAATTTGTCCATTGGTGCTTTTCCCCTGAGGAATCCCAAAGGCCACACCAGAGCTGAAGGATGAGCAAAAAGGGGGTGGGAGGAACTGGGCTGCAGCCTCCAGGTCTCCCTGCTTCTTCAGTCTCTTCCAAACCTCATCGCTACTGTAAAGGGCTGGATGGGAGCTGGAAGCTGAGGAGCTCTTTAAAAACTAAGCTGCCAGCATTGTTCCTCCTCCTGCAGCCTGTATTGGTAGCCAGTGTTTTCCCTGGTGGAACTGCTGTGTGGTTTGCCAGGTAAAAATGGGGGCAGCTGGGAGTGATCACAAATGTTGAGGAGAAGAGTGAGCAGAGCCTCAGTCGCAGTTTGGAGCATAATGTAGCTGTGATTCTCTGCTGAAGGGAAGAGCTGGCTGTCAGCATGGTCCAAGCTGGCAGCTTTTTTATGGTGTTTTTGGTCTTTTTGTCTGTGATGGTGCTTGCTACTGTGCCTCATTTGCTGTTTACATTAAATGCTACTGTAGTAACTTGCTAATTGTTGCCACCCGTGCTTGAAGCATGTGTACATGGGAACAGGCTGCCTGTTCTGATGGGCAGTGGGAGCTCGAGGCTGGATGCTCCACAGAGAAGTCAGAGGAGGACAGAACCCCGTAGGACAGGTCAGGGAAGAAGCTGGAATGTGGGAGGACTAGTGACAGCCTTTCATCTGGAAGCATCAGAGAGAGCTGAGAGCAGGAGGGCTTTGCATGAAGCTGGAGAAAATCTCTTCTGCACCAGGGAAAGGGAGGAAAAAGGTCTTTGTATAATTTAATCATTTACAGTGGATGAGTTTTTACTGTAGCTTGTCTTTCTGGTTAGCAGCAAACATACATCTTTGAGATCTTTAGTCAGCAATATTTTTGCTAATAAATTAACTGGAGAACTGAGTAAAAATAAAATAACATTTCAGTTAATAAAATAAATGTGCCCTTGAAAGCTAATAAACATAATTAGAAAATGAAGAGAATAAGGGAAATCCAGCTCCTAGGAGCAAGAAAATATAAAAAATAAACACATTTAGAACTGAAAGTTGCCATAGTGCAGGAACTGAGGAACACAACTGGGAATTAAGTCAGAGAGAGCAAATTAGCCAAATATATATAATTATTTAGACTGGATTTTTTTTTTTTTTTTTTTTTTTTATCTCAAGAAGGAAGTCAGTATATATGACTTTCTTATTTTGCTAGGGAAAACAAGAAATGCTGTGAAACTAAAGGATAGGATTTCAGAAATTAAGGCTATTTTATCACTTGGTGACAGCTGAGGAAAAACTACACAGCAACTTCTGACTTTGCTCTGTGTCAGGGTTTCAGTGTTAGCAAGATTCATTTCAGCATAACTGAACTTTCTACCAGTCAGGTTAATGCTAACCTGGACTTGTGCCATCAGAAAGCAGGTCCAGCAGGTGAGACATCTCCTCAGTCTAAAACAAGACCAAAATAAAGGACTTCAGTACCAAGAGCAGGATTTTGATAGCATTCAGGAGTGGCTTAGTTTAAAACCATGATCCAGTTCTCCCAGCTGCTGCCTGAAGCACCTGAGCCCCCCTGTTTGAGCTGCCAGTTTGCCAAGAGATCCAGCATCCTTGAGCCTTCCTGAGCACGCTGTGCAGCACCTCCCCTGCCTCGGGATCCTGCCCAGCCCAGGCTGGATGGGCTGGGCAAGGTGTAAGAGTGTCACGAGCAAACGATCTTGGCTTCAAATACAGCATTTGATTGGGCAAGGTGACATGTTCCCTGTTTCATTATCTGTGTCAGAGATGTGACCAGCCTTAATCCTGAAAGTGTTTTTTTAAAAAAAAAAAAATCTGTTAACATAAGCTACAGAGAGATGTCATCTTGTCAATGTTTTGGACAAAGTGGAGTATCCTGTAGACTCTACAGAAGGGGAAGTAAGACTGCAAATCACAAAATGAATTGCTGCATCAGTGATAGATAGTAAAAACCCCTAGTTGCGTTGCATTTGTGCACTTTTTTGTTCTGTTTTTTTATGCTTCCTTGCAACTGGCTCTGTTTTTCTAAAATTTTTAACAGCATTTGATTTCTCCTCACATGGATAGATCCATGTGCTTGCCAAAGCCAGCTGTTGTTCTTCATGCCGTTCACTATTGGTTAATTATACCAAGCCCATTTATTTTGTTGGCCCTGCCTTCTGCTCTTCACTTAGCTTTGACTTCAGACTTAAACTCTACATATCTCCTTTTAGAAATACAAATAGAATAGTTTTAGGTGTCTGATATGCATAAAAGCCACAACAGGTTTCCTTGCCAAAATCATTTGCATCTAAGTACTAGGTGGTTTTCTCCCTCTATTTGATGCTAGAACAAGTAAACACTCACTGTCCTTTTCTCTCAGTTTACCATCAGCAAACCAGTCAAAACCTTGATACCTTGATCTGTTTTTCTGTTAACTGTGAGATCAGCAATCCAACCTATTCACTACTTCTTTGGAAAGGAAGAGGGAAAAAAAGTGTGGAACGTGTTCTCTTCTCCTTCCCCTCTGTTTAAAACAAAACAAAAAAAGGTGTAAGGTCTTAGCAGTAGGCAATTCTTCTCATTTCCATAATGCTTATCATTTCCTCTTCTTTTTGGAATTATGGAACACAAGGTGGAAGAAGCAGTAACAGGAAACCAGTAAACAAACATGGAGAAAAGGCAGAAGAAAGGAAAGCAGAGAAAGGAACACTCAAAAATAGGCAAAGGCTAGTTTTGACAGAAAATAGAAAGAAGTGACATGGGTGGTGGTGAGTGGCAAACATCTTCTTTCAAGTGGGAAGCATTCAGTGGCTGCTTGGGAAGTGTAAGCGCTGGAGAGCAGCAGAGTGCTCAAGGAATGGCTGCAGGCAACTTTGGTTGCTCTGTTTTTGGGAAGATGCAGCCACTCCCACTCACCGCTGTCTGCACTCCTGTACCTGTGGGACACCTGTTCGGAGCTGAGGTGCAGCAGCAAACAGCAGGTTACCCACAGCTGCACTGGGTGCCGTGGAACAAAGAAAGTGCTATTGAGACAGAAGTGCTCTGTAGTACTGAGAGCTCAGGCAAAAGAGTTGAAGGATGTATTTTAAAAGGTTACTTATCTTTCTACCTAAACCAAACATGGATTGTTTTAATAGGCCTCTTATGAAATTGTTCTTCAAACAAAAAATATTAAACCAAAGAAATATTATACTTCAAAAAACTCTTCTTAACCAAGATGTCGCAATTACTGCCTCGTGTTTCTTTCCTATTCAGCAGTTCTTGATTCTGTTCCCAGGCATTCACAACATTTAAGGTGACAGACATGAAAGCTGTGGGCTTTTACATTTAACTCAAGGTGTGACAGGCAGAGGAATCTGCAGAGGGTGGTTCAGATCCTACTTGAGCCAAATTTTCCTTCAGCGGTTGGATGCCATGGGCCTTCAAATATATAGGAAGTCAGGTGAATGTAATTAGACCCAACAAATACATCTGAGTATATAAATCAGTATATATCAGAGAAATAAATCAGTATAAAATTCTTGATTTTATCCCATAGTAAACCATTACTAAAAAAGGAAATAATTGTGGTAAACTTTATGTAAAAAACAATCCAAACTCATTATAGGTGCTGGTTAGACAACTGGATTTATTTGTAGCAACTCTTTGTAAGAAACACAAAATTTGTGCATGAATAGCAGGACTGATCCTTCTCCACTTGCAAGAAGGCAGTTGAGTTTGGGACACGAGAGGCAGGATGTTCCTATTGCTTGGTATGTTTGGATTTCTCTTCCAGAAGCCAAAATAGGCGTTTCCTTAGTTTCTGTTGCTGTTTGTGGGATACCTTCAAGACCCTGCAAAGTGATTTTGCCCTTTGCAGGACCCTGTCTTGCTTAGTTTGGGCACTGATGTCATGTGTTTTATTGAAAAACAGAAAGAAACCAAAAACTCAAATGTTTTTGTTTTCTAATGATATCCCCCAAAGTACTGTCACGTTTGTTGCAGTGATGTGAAGATCCATGTGACTCGCGCTGTTTGTAAAGGAAAGCAGGTTGTACCCACTCAACTACTAAGTGGCACCCACATCGTGGGTGTGTTAAACCAGAGGATTAAGGCCAGTTGTGCTTTACCAATTTTCTAAGATGAAGGGACAATTGCTATTGTCCCATTGTGAGTGGTGCTGCAGAGCTCATAAAGCTGGTGCTGCCTTCAGCTGCTCTCAGTGGGGCTGAGGAAGAAGACAAGGCCATAAGAATAAAATATAAATTATTGCAACAAGCATTGCATTGGTGGGCTCTGAAAAAGGGCTGTAGTAGAGGGGTATTTTAGTTTCAGTCCTCTGCAGGATTGTAAGCCTTTAGGGTAAACAAAGACATGTTTATGTAATATCCTCCATTATTCCTTCATTAGCTTTGGCTCTTACTACTGCCTCCTTCCCACAGAAGTCCCTATCCCAGCTCCCCCCTCCCAGCCACCAAATAAGTTTATTTTTTCAATGTAGTGGCTGAAAGGGCCAACTTTAACCACAGATTTGCTGTTACTGTGGTCATTTGTAATGGCCAAAGCCACTCCCAAGCATTCTGTTGCTGAAATTAATTTTCTATTAACTTAATTACAAATTCTTGAGATGGGGGAGAAGGAGGGGTGGATCTTTCCATGCAATGGAACTGGAAGTGGTACTGCCATAAAACCATGATTTTTTCAATCATCAGTTGCACCCAGGACATGTGTGACACTGTATTCTTTTGGAATCCAGTAGATATCCTTTCTAAAGGAACTCCAGGCATGAACACAGACACACATTGCATGAAATAAAAATGGTTTCCTGTACTTTGTGAAATGTTGGTGCTGTTGGGTAGTACTTTACACATTTCTGGTCTGTTTTTCCTTTTCTTGCTACTATGTACTCTGGTGTTGTGGTTTTAGGTGCAAAATAGCTTGTTTGTTTGTTTTTGGTTTTTTTTTTTTTAGCAGTATCTGGTAATTAGCTTAATTTCTGCTTTTTAGTTCAGTTATAGGTATACAGGATAAAGTAATGGAAAAGCTGCATTACTGATTTGTGAAGCAAGCTAAGGCATTTTAAATGTAAAATTCCATATTAGAATACACTCAAGCCCAAAATGATAACTTGAAAATGTAACAAACTAATTGCATTAGAACCATTTCCTTTTTAAAAAAAATGCAGGTTTAGCTTTGTAGCTTGATTTGTTCACTGTTTTTAGCAGAGGAAAAGCTTTTCTCACACTGAACACTGAGCAATTGGTGATAGCCCAGCACAGCAGTGGAAATGCACCAATGGAGATGGTCCTGGTCTTCTGCTGCCCTTACAAATTCTTGTCTCCTCATCTCACATGCAAAATAGTTTAATGGTGGCAGCTATTTCTGCAAGGGACAGCTAATGAAGGCATTGGGAAATCCTGTAGAAAAATAATGTTCTTTGCAGTCTTTCATCTGGAAACCCATTCCAGCTGTGCTCTGTGCAACACCAGAGCGCATCCTCTCCTCTCCAGCCCCCTGTCAGGTCACCTTACAAAAATATTTTACTGTAGTTCTTTAAGCTTAAAATGCAGTTGTCTGTTCAGACTTGTTGTTTCATTATGGAGTGTGTCAGATAATCCCTCTTAGTTTAACAATAAAATAAAAAAAAAAAAAAGAAAAAAAAAGGTATTTTAAACTAGTCCAAAGGTATGGTCATATATTATATGGATCATGGGTTTAAGTGTTCTCCATTTTGGTTTCCACCATGAACATCTAATTCCTGTAACAATGTTGTATGTTTATTTAAAGTATATATATATATAAATTAAATGTCAGATTTTTGCATTAATTAAGATTTTTTTAAAATTTGAATATGAACTTTGAGTACTTTATTTAAAAAAAATTAAAAATACTTTTCCTGGAGTGTTAAGTTTCAGAATTCAAGACTATATTTGTCAAATTTAAGTTTAAAATATGTAGCTATCATTGTTTTCTGATATTGAATGTAAATATTTGTAAAAAGAAATTCTTTTGTATATTTTTGTGAAAATGTAGTTCCCCAAAATATAAAAAAGATTTAATAAAAAAGTGCATTTATGTTACTGTTCAACACTTTTCATCATTTTAATACCACTTAACTGTATTTATGGGCATGTGTGTGCATTATTTTTTTGCCATATAAGTCACAGGAACTTTCTTGAAGGGGAAAACCAGTGTACTCAGGAAAGAGCAGGAAAAAAGAACTCCTTAGAAGTTCAACAGTACTTTCTTTCTTCTGGGTATAAACTGAGACATCTCAGAGTATCTATTTTCAAGTGAAGTGGCAATTCATAGGCTTTTTAAGTGGAGAACAGTATCAGTAATTCTTTAATTGTTCTGGCTTATGAAGCTGTTTGTTTCCCCTGTCTTTTTGTCCTCATTTTAGAGAGCAGGACGACTGTGACGACCACTGCACTAGAACAACACCCAAAAGACAAAGCATCTGTCTTTACCCAGTCCCTGGGTGCTGTGACAGCAGTGCAGCCAGGTGCACTGTACCAAACACTTGGACAAAAAGTACTTCCAGTATGATCCCAACACAGGAATAAGCTTTCTAAGTGCTTCTGCTGCCATACTTTATTCTTCAACACACCAACCCTTAAACAAGGAACACTACCCAAACAGAACACAAAATGTGCTTTGAAGGTTTTTAATGGAACTTAAAGCAAAACTTTTCTTACACAGATGTTTTTTTCTTACAGTGTAAAAAAAATGTAAAATTGTCCAAACTTACAAACTTGGAAAATTAGAGACATTTCAAGTATGCAATCAACCTCGTTTTATGAAAACAATGTATATTCAAAGTCCAAAATGTGAGTCTTTCCTGCTGTCCTGGTGGTTGATCCTCCTGTCCTCTACTGTCCAGAGGAGGCAAAGCTCAGTCCCAGGTTGTATCATATTCATTCACTGAGGAGGAAGAAAAAAACAATTCCATGAGAAGCAATTCTACCCCTCTGTAAAGATGATTTGAGAATTGCTCAGTGCCCTACCCCTGTAATGGTTAAAACCTTTGCAGAGGGGATTGGATCATTAAATCACATGAGCATTATGGCAGGCGCATAGCTGCAGCTTTGGGAAGTCTGCTACTGGTCTATGAAATCACAGGTAGGTGCCAGGAAGGAGCTGCTCTGCCAGAAACACTCAAAAGAAAACAGCTGAACCCTACTGTGGAAAAGACAGCTTAGACATAAGATAAAACAATGGTAAAAGGATTTTCAGCTTTATTCAAATACAACTCAGAAAACACCACCTGTCCAGGTCAGGATTCCAGTGACTGCACTATCTCAGCTGCAGGGCACTTGTTTATCAGGCTTGCATCACATTAGTTAATGTTTATACAACTGCTACCAAACAACATCACAGAGCTGTCTTTAAAAGAAAGCTGCCCATAAAGGGGTATCTTTCTTCATACATCTTTGTTGTTCCTCACACACACATTACTTCTGTGAGTAAAACTACATTAGTAATGTCACAACACACCTTTTATTTTTCTTAGGTTTAGAGTATTTCTCACCTGGCTTGAGTTCGAGTCCATTTCAAGGCGTGGCGTGGAGGTACAGCAACACTGGGATGGTAGAAAGTGCAGTCTGGTCTTGTACACTGTGTATTAAACCTACAATGCTAAAACCAAAAGTATTTCAGAAGAGGCTGCTCAGTGCTGGCTGCCTGAACTCCTGAACATGCTGAGCTGCACTGTGACCCTGGTATTGCTGTGTGACACATCTCACCTGCAACTGAGCCAACAGCCACCTCCAGCAGTGCAACCAGCTCAACCCAGTGAAAAAAATCCTTTTTAAGAAGTACCAACTATGAATTTCATGCTCCAAAACTGCCACTGCACTGACTGGTGGAAATTCCTTTGCTTGCAAGAGTTTACAGGGTTCAGCTTGAATTGATCTTTGCGTACAAGTTGGGAGCATGACACAGCATTACCTGAGGGGGGAGAAAAGCCAGAGTATCTGGCTAATATAGTATCTGAGCATGGGTATTTTGGCATTATTAGGGCTGGAAAGAGCACTGCATTTCCTGGCATTAGATGCAGGGACACAATTCTGTAGATGTACCCAGACTACAGACTCCTGTAGTATAAAGATTACATTAATAAATTTTAGGGTAACTGGGCAATCTTTAAAGTTTTTGTATGTTGCACCATATCTGAAGGAAGAGTCAAGAGTCTTGAGACATATTCCTTCCCAAAAGGCTCCTCTCTGCCCCCAGCATCCTGGCTGGGTATATTTTGAAGCGATATAGCTTGTTTGAAGCTCCCCAGCAGCAACTGGTAGAAAGAGAACTTAAAAGTATAATTTTCCAAATTCCTTAAGTCACTACTTTTGTGTATTCTGCTTATAAGGCAAAGTTAAAATGTGAACAGTAATAGCAAAAAGTGTAAAATCCTAGTAACATTTCCTGTCGCAAAGTAGCATGTTTTAAGTCTCTTTCTAGAAAGGAAGGAAGATAGGAGATATATCTTACTTTTGGATGGTAAAATGGACACTCCATTTTCTTACAAGCTGGAAAAAACTTGCACAGTGGACTACTGGAGGGTATGGACAGTGTGGGCAGGGGTGCTAATAGTAGAAACAAAAAGAACAGGAAATGAGTCTGGATCAGAATAAATTGCCTTTTTAAGACAGCTTTGCACAACCTTAAATGTATCAATCTTTCTGCTAGAATTTCCATTTTATAATACACCAAAATTCAGCAAGAAATATAAACAGCATTTCCCAATGCAGTTAGTAGATCCTGGAGTAAAACAAGCTATCAGGTAATCATTTAACTTGGTTCTTCAACATTACAGGACAGGAAGTACCATGGTCAAGGCAAAACTTCCAACAAATTACACAGAGATTCTGGTAGGCGGAGAATCTCAAATGTTAAATTTAGACAGCAGGAAGCCTGTTAGGGTTTCAACTGACCTGAGAAGCACAGGCACTGCACTTTCCAGGAATACAGAGGAGCTGCTGGAAATGATACAGGAGACAAGCGCAATGTACTTGGTTTCTGGCAAGGTAACAAAACTGCACTGAACTGTGACTAGGGGCTAAATGACTTCCAAAAGACCATGCAGTAAAGGCCCTGCACCTCGGCATGGTTCAAAGGCTCAGCAACACCAACCCGTATCAAACACAGCTACTGCCTTTTCCAAGTAACCTCACCCCAGAAGTCATCTCATCATTACACCAACTTCACTTCTACACTGGCATTAAAGAAAAAAATGTTCCAAGGCAGGAGCCTCTGTTTTCAGCATGTGTCACAAGCCCTTGGTACAACATGTGTCCAGTTTAAGAAAAAAATCTGAGCAAAATTGCAGTGCTGGTTAATGCCTTCAGAGAAACAGACACTTATGCAAGTCACCACTTTGGCCTTGTACAGCCTTCATTTTTCTAGTAACAGTTTTTGCAGTAACACTGGATTATTATTCTTCATCTTGCATTAAGATTTGTATGAAAATTAGGTAACTCAAGCAAAAAAAATTTTTTTTAATCCCTGTCAGTTTCTGTTTCCAAAAATACTGTTGTCCCTTTAGCACTATCATTTAAAGCTCAAAAAACAAGATGTGCTCACCTAGTTTAGGAGATGGATGGGGTGTTCGTCGACTGGCATGAGTGTAAGGACAATCTGGCTTAGTGCACTTCGCATCATATTTACAGTTTGGATGGATGAACAGACATTTATCAGCAAATTTGCAGTTAGGAAAAACTCTGAGGAAAAAGAAACTGAGTCAAAAGCTCATATTTGGAGCAAAATCCCCAAACATCTGTTGCACATGAAAGCCAGAGTATCACAGAAAGCCAGAAGTGCAGCAGGGCTGGGGCACGTCTTGGTTCCTTCCCAAGTGGGGCACAGGGTGTAGTGCACAAGCTGTGCACCCGCACACCTGCACTCAGCTGCCCTTCTTGTAGACCACCCCCCTCCATGCAGTGAACAACTGAACCACCTCACTCTCAGAACAGTTTGGTCCCAAACTCCTTGGTGCAAGCCAGGACACATCCCTTTTACTGTGCAGCAGAGTGGCAAAAGGCAATTTGAAATCAGACCTTCCCCAGAGAGAGGTGTAGTGTTCCCTAAGTAACATGATTTTTTCTGAAGACTTTTATTTTGAATTTAGTTTCACCAGATTTTATAAGATAATTCAAATGTCCAAGAAACTGAAATTACCCAATCTGATAAGAGTTACCTCAAAACAGGCACTGTTTTCCTGGACTGTTTCTGCTTATGGAAGAGAAGTCAAAGGCACAGGGCACATTCCAGAGTTCACCTTCTCTTTCAAATTTAAAACCCACAATCACAGCATTACTACATAATGATAACCTAATCCTCAAAAGCACTGTAACAGCTGGCAGAAGAAGGCCTATTCTTTTAAGATGCTAATTCCTGCATCTTCAAGCAACTCAGGAACAGCAGCCTGTACTCTAAACTAAAGCTTTCTTCTGCAAGGGTGCAGCAGCCATTCCTGTGTTCTGACACTTGGGAGAGGGGTGGAAAACAGGAGAAATAACAGTGTGGTAATCTAGCTCTGATCCTGCCCTGACAGGTTTGTGCTGCCTTGGAATATTTACTGACACAGAGCGGAAGTTTGCAGCACTGGAATGAAAATCAAAATAGCATGTCATGTGGATGAACTCTGTACTACTCACTTGCAAGGTAGTGTGGGGTGATGGTACACACATTCATCTCCATTTTTACAGGCAGGCCAGTACTTGCAGCGCTCCAGCACCTTCTCCTGCTTTTGTAGCATACTTAAGTCTTCCATTTCCACTGGATGGTAAGAAACAAGAAAAAAAATAACCCCAAGCTGGGACCTTTATGATTCTATATGCAACTTGGTGTAAACAATCTAGCATAATCAAAATCCACTGTACTTCTATTCTCTCTTAATCAAAAAAGTCATGACAATAAAAGTTTATATACATCATATTTTCTGAAGAAAATTTTCAAAACCATAAAGTGGAAAGTCATAATACTAGACTGACAGCTGCCTTTTGGAAGCTTGATCATAAAAGATCAAATTTGCACTGTTTACAAGCAAAATAAATCAGTTTTCTTTTTCAATCCAAACTGATTTAAAGATTTGGACAGACAAGGTAATGACCCCAACTGAACCTGAGTTATGACTGTTCTGCTGAGCCATGAGTTAATTCTAGACATGCTTCTTTCTCCAAGATATTTTTTACTCTAGAAAATTATTTCAAGAGGTGAAAGTTAAAAATCAATTTTTATGATAATCAGATTTATTATTATGGGGGCATATACTGAAAAAGAACCACTTCTATGTAATTTGTTAAGACACTTCAGCTACCTGAACCCAGACTCTAATCCAAAAAGTATTTTAAGAAATTCTAAGCTGAAACATTCTACACCTTCAGTACCCTTACAGGAACATGGGACTTTGACTTTCTCCTATTTAAATTGCTTATAAAACCTTATTCTCCAATTTTAGACAATTGTACATATGTTGCTTTTGTCTTATTTCCACAAATCTGCCTAAACCTTTGGCTTTTCAAAGTTTTCCAGCACTGCCTAGACTTCCTTCTCTGATACTACTGATGACACAAATTGCTCCAGCTTCATTCCGTGCTTAGCCTCATTTATGCCTTCTCCTTGCAACCCACCAAAGCCAAATAATGCCATCCTGTTGTAGGACCACATTGGCTCATACAGACCACTTCCACATGGACCTGATTGTGTGTGAGCTTCAGACCCATCCCTGCAAATTCACAGGAATCCTTAACAGAGCTAGGACTGTGCTGGTAACACTCTCCTCTACCAAACAGCTTTGGTGAGGAGTCTGAGGCTACACACAGCAAAGCATGGATTTGCATGAAAGTACTGTAACGACTGTTTCTCTGTGCTAGTAAAGTGTATGGATACACAACATTCCCTTAATCTTTAAGACAGTCTGACATGCGCAGTATTTCTGCAGCCAGGGAACTGAAAGGACATGGACTTAAAAGATCTTTTGCTATGTTGCTCTCATAATTGCATTACACATTTACAGCTGGATCCAAGCAATTTAAGGGTTCTCAGTACAGCATCAAATAGTGTTCTTTATTCAGAAATTTGGATACACTGCTACTGCAGAAAATAAAGATCCTTATTTTCTTAAGAAAGCGAAGTAAACATGAATCCAAGCATGGTCCTCAGGCATGTATTCAACAGGCCTAAGACAAAACAGTAACCTCTGTGTTTTTCATCACCATGTCAGCATTCTAAACAATTCAAACATGTGGTTCAGCAAGCAATTACCCATGTTATTAAAAAGAAATATAGAAAGAGAATATAGAAACCTTCACGTAAAATCACGCACTGCTAAGTTCTGCTTTCAGGTGCTAACCACTGGACTCTATCAACACCTTACACGAACAGGCTCCTTCTGGTGTCACAACCCTCAAGAGAAACATTAATACCATCTGACATATTTTTAAAAGTTCAAGGCATGTCACAGGTCAACCAGAAGAGCAGATTTACGGCAATGAAGATCAACTACATTTGCAAAAAACCAAAAAAAACAAAACAACAACAACAAAAAAGCCAGCAACAACAAAAACCAAAAAAAACCCCAACCCAACCAGAAAAAAAAACCCAAATCAAAACAAAAAACCCCAGACAAACAAACAAAAAAACACCAACACCTAAAAAAACCCAACCAAATTTTATCAATACTAAGATGTGTGGAGAACTACCATGTGCCATATTATTCTAATATACCAAGACAAAGGCTTCTGAAGAGATGGTCCCACTAAGCTCCCACATTTCATTTGCCTCAAGAATGATCTAATGTGAAGAATAAACACCACCACTTTGGTTTCTTAAGAATGATATATGCAGGAGGTGTAGCCATGCTCAAGCACAGCAAGGCTAGATCCTGTTGCTCAGTGTAATTACCGTCACAGTTCTCCAGCTGCCTGGTTACAATTTGCATCTGCTGTGCTCGAAGACCTTTCAGTCCTTTACCAGCACACATGTGCTGAGGAACTGGCTTTAATCCTTCCACTAGACACATATCTTCCTCTTCCTGATCAGAGAGGTATCCTGGTGGACTGGGCACGCCATCCAGTGTCACAATGAACTTGGGACTAGCAGGTTTCTCTGGCTGTGCAAGCTGGTCTCTATCAAAGAAAACATAGCAAATTTACATTTTCTGACTCAAGAGGTTTGAGTGAATATGAGCTGTGGTAGTGAGTGAAAGTAGTACAAGTTTATCAATGGGGAGTCAAGCAGTAACAGACATCCTTTTATCAATTACTGGTAATGCACCCAGTTAGCAGTTTGACTTCTAGTCTCCCTGAGGCATTAATAAGAACTACAGCCCTCAGGTACAAGTTCAGTTTGTTGCATTCTGCTCAACAGACAGATCCAAAAGCTCATTTACAAACAGGCAATCCTGTGGAATTTGCAGTTTTGAGGCAGAAAAAGAGAGCAAATAGCATTCTTGGAATTACAAACCTTTTAACACACCAAACATGTGTCTCCTCAAAATTACTGAAAAGCACGTTATGAAACGGTGGCGTAAAAGATTTTAGAACTAGGATGAGGGAATCGAAATACTGCTACTAAGAACTTTGACACTCAGCCTGACTAAAAGGTCAGACACTAATAACCTAGTGTCCTGTATCTGACACTAGTCAGCATGGATAAGAAGGAGCATTAAAACAAGGAACACACACATTTTCTCCAGCCTTTCACCATCCCATCCATTTCACCTGAGGGATTTCCTGAATGACAGGTGATTCTAAGTATTTGGAGAACTGTGGAGTTCTCATCTTAGACAAAGAGCAATGGGATAAACTTTGCTCCCCTATGAAATGAGGCTAAAAGCAACTACACTGTAGAATGCCTTTAAGAGGACAGAAACCAGAATTTTCAGACTGAAGCAGTCAGAAACTGACCTATTCACATGAAAAAATTTACCTCTCTCTTATAGCACAGTCACAGCTTTCAACTGTGATATTGCCAGGTTATCATTCTGGGTTTGTTTGCTCAGTGTTGGTTTTGTTTTCAATTAACACAGGCTGCTGAAAGCCACTCACAGAAAGGAAACACCAGCAGATTCTCAAGCACAGCAGCCCGTGTGATGAAGTTCATCATGCTGTTCAGAGTGGTTTTAACTTGTAACAGGTAGGACTATTTGTTACCTGGAACTTGGTTTGAAGCTGACATCAACTTTAAGCTTCTCCTGGTCAAACCCTCCAGTAAGGAGCCTTAAATCACTGTCCTGGCTTCACCACACTCAATACTATGTTAAAAGATGTTTCTTAAGAAATGTAATCCAAGGGTGAAACAGGTATAAAACTAAAGGCAATTCAAGCAAAATGATTACTTGACTAAGATTTCAGAAATCAGAACAGAAGAGCAGTATTTTTCAATTCCTTCTTCTTTCTTGCAAATCAAAGACACACTCAAGCTACAGTTGACCCTAGGATTATTCTCCTAGAGAAAGATTCTTGTGAGGTTTTTTGCCCCTGCTTTTTTATTTCTGCTACTCAAAGTCAGTCCATTTAGCATGATTTCACACCTCCTGACTGAACTGACAAAGCACAACTCTGACCAAATGGCTCCATCTAAACCACAAACAAGCAATTTGACTAGCAAGTGTCCTAAATGAAGTAGCTTTTCACCGTGTCTGTATCAGACGTCCTGAGTGAACTCGCACTGCCTCTGGACCCTTCCTTCCCAACTGCTGATTCTGTTGTGCCATCTCCTCTGATAACCTGGGCTTCTTCAGGATAAACGACCGAGTATCTGAGTGGACCAGAGACTCGGGGTCACAGTAATCTGCATTGGGAGAAAAATTACATAGAAAAGAGTAAAATAAGTGGCAGTTGTACTTTTAACTTATAGCATATTTCTAATATCAATTTACATGGTCATTAAGCTAATCTTACTTTGTTTTAATTTCTTCCTAGTAGTTTCCAGTAAACATTTTTACTTCCCTGTTAATTCCACAGAGGTGGATCAACAGAAGCTATAAGCCACATTAGGTCAGATCAGGAAATTTTATAAGTGGAATGGCTATTGAAAACAATACCGAAACAGCATTGAAGGGGATGCAACCCCCCTTGCCCTCCAAATCCATCATCCTCTGAACAGCTACTAATGTAATGCATTCACTCCTTAGAGATGGAGAAACTAGATAATTGTAGAAATCAGTATAATTAATTGAAAAGGAGTATCTTAACATTCACTGGCCAGTAATATTAGATTTGAAAATAAAAGACCACAGGACTTAACCCTGAGACACTTGCAAGGCATCTTCAATCATAGGATCAATCTGAAGCCGACAAGAGAGCTCCTTTTGCTCAATTCCTAAAAAAAAACAGCAATAAGAAGCACATTTTACAGCATGTTAACATGACACTGTAGAATAGAGAAATGAGACACACACTCAAATTCTTTTGATAAAAAAAATCAACAACAACAACATTCACACTTTTAACATTTTTAAAAGCCATTCTCATTATTATGAACCCTTTTCTCATTGTTTCAGGAACAGTAACATGGCAAAATCAAAGTACTGTAGGACACTACTCCTTCCCATAATCACTGCTCAGTACAAATGAAGTCTGTGGACACAGCAACTGATGAAGGCCAAGCTTCTCCTCATTTGTAGAGGAGTTGGCCATTCAGAGAACACACACAGAGGAAAGCAACTAACAAGGGACTACTTTACAGTTTTCTTAAATGAGCTGAAGCAAATCAGAGCAGCACTGTTCTACATTTGAGATATGGTTTAAAAAAATTATTTTTGCTTTCTGTAGATTTCCGAAGCAAGCTATCATTTCCATTTCAATGGCAAAAGAGTGAAAATATTTAGCACAATTATTTTCTGTGTGTTAATTCAAAGGCTGATAAAGCTTTTTCTCACATACTTTACAGATAGAATTTCAGTGACTTTAAGGTGGCAGAAAGATTCCAAATACATCTATATTAGGAATAAGCAACTGCAAAAATATTTTAAAAATAATCAATGTTTACCATTCCTTTACAATGGCCATAGGATGACGTAACAAAAATCTTACTCAAAACCAAATTTTATTCATTATTCAAATATCTAAACACTTAACAAGCATAAAATAAGTAGTTGTTATAGAAATATTTTTTCTTCTGCCTTACTTCTATGATTCCTTGTGACTAACAATCCTCCATCCTCTATAAGAAAACCATGCTGACTGCCTTTAAATATTTTGCCCTTTAGGAGATTCAAAACAGAAGTAAAAACCAAAGCTGACACAGCCTGGTATCAGCTGTCCTGTAAGAGCAAATAGAGTATTCTTATATTTAAACTGAAAAATAAAACACTATAACCATTTGTGTGGAAATCATGTGTTGAAAGAATCTTTTAATATTTCACATGCTGAAAAATTGCTCTAAAAACTCTAGAGTATCTTCACTCTCACTTAAGCATTGTGACAGAATTACTCCTACAAGATACTAAGGAAAATATGCAAAGGATGGGGAAAAGAAAAGCTATCCAAATAGAAGTGCTTATGCAAAATTATTCTTCAGTGACATGCCACAATGCTGTAACATTCTTTGCTTACTGATTAACTCCTCTGAGATTGTCTGTGTGTGTGTTTGGATACATGTATCTATCTGACAGCCATGCTTCTGAAAGCTGCATGGTCTTCAGGGCAGTTCTGTATGCAACTTCTGATGCAAACTTAAAAATTAAAAGCATTCCTTTCCTTTTCACAGCTTGTAAAATTATATCCCCTAGTATAAATTCTTAAAGAATATTATCAGATGACCTTGAATTTCTTCAACCGTCTGCTCCTTTGACTCTTCTACTTGAAGCTGAGAACTTAGAACAGGCAGTCTGTTTTGCACATGAATTACTTCTAACTGTGATTCTTCTGGGCTGATCCGAGTTCTTGGTGCAACTGGAACAGTCTGTTTCTGTGGAACTTTAAACAGAGAAACAATGGCAAATCATTTACATACTACCCAATCACACAATAGTACTGTTTTTAGATATATTGTGCTAAAATAACTCTCACAAATTCCTACACACACACACAAAAAATCCTAAGTCTGTCTCCACAAAAAGCATCTTTAGCTACCTGCAGAACTCCTACTGTTCAAGTATATTTGTGCATGTGCACAGAGCACCCTGAGTGGCACCTCGGAACACCTACTTGTAAGAAAAAACAGCATGAGAAGGATTAGAGTGACAACAGCAAAGTACTCATTCATCCACTTCTACATATAATTAATGTACTTTCTGATAGTTTTGAAATCACTTTTCATTCCATCTTTCATATAAATAATCATGGATCAGCAATATGTCTCTTCATATGATGCCAGCTACCCTTTGCTGAAGTGCTTGCAAATAGAATACAAAAAATGGCAGCAGAATCATAGAATCACTTTGGTTCAAAAAGGCCCTCTCCCTCGTTTATGTTTTCATGATTCATCACTGAACATCAATGTAACAAAACAGGACATGGTAAATCCCTCATGCATAACTGACTTGCTATTTAGCATTCTGTCTTATCTCTAAGTGCTTTCTTTAGCTTGGATTTATACAACAGAATTTGGAAATATTACAGATTAACACAAGCAAAATCAATGCTAATTACCAGTGGAATAATTGGTTGTCTTTGTAACTGATTCCTGTGCTTCAGAGATTGCTTTCAGTATTAAATTCTTATTGGCCTGTTTTGAAGGCGGCAATGAAGGTCTAAAGGAAATAAAAAAAAAAAATTAATTGTACATAGATTCCACAGCAACTCTATCCACATTAAAGACAGTTGTTTCAACAGGTTACCACAGAAATAATATTAACAGAAATCATAATCTACAATCACTTTATCGAAAACAGTTTTCAGTTAATCTGCTCTCTCAGTGGATAGAGATCTACAAAATGCTCTAAAAAATGGAAGTCTAGATGTGTGATTTCACCTCTCAAGCTGTTGTAAAACCATGCTACATATGAAAGGCACTCTCTGCCATTTATTTCTTCCCACCTCTGCCCACCGCTTATCTCTTGCTATGTTTGTGCTGGCACCAATAACTATGCAGCCATCCTGAAAAATATGATCCAGCTGCATAATTAGAATGACTCTATCAAAAACATATTATTTGCAAAAAAAAGGCTTAAATCAGACCAATGTGCCATGATATTGAAGATAAATAGTGTATTAGCTTACAATAAATCTTATACAAGCTAGCACTGTAGGTCAGTAGAACCACCTCTTCTCTAGTTTTTATGTTCTTACTCTATTGTTAAAAATCAGATACAAAAGATACTGACTCATGATACAGATACAAAAGATATTTTGACTAATGCCTGACACGTAGAGAGAATTAGGGAGCAAAAAAAAAGGAAAAACCTCTGAAGACTGTTTGAAAAGTTGAAATCACCTTAAAGAACAAGTGATAACTGGTTTGAAAATAATTCCTGAAAATAAATCAAATTGCTGAAAAATTATTTTACCACAATAAATACCTGGTCTGAAACATGTCAACATTAATGTTCTTTTGCCAGTAAGCTTCACCCAAATAATGTAACAATTCACACTCCATTGCATCTTACAAGCAATAATGAAAAGAGGTCACAAAATCAAAGGCAAAAGGGTGGCATAAACAGCCATCTCATCCACAGAGTTGTGAGATAGTACAAAAAATATTAAAATGGTTTACTAAATTTTGTCTGTCAATTTTTGAAAGTGTAAACTTCCAAAGATTTTCCCCACTTCCAAAGTTTTCATTCATTATATTACTTCTTGAAAACTCAGAGATCTTCAGTACCTTCTTTCTGGCTTTGCAGGTACAGACACACTGCTGGAGATGCTTCCTGCTCGCAATCCATAGTCTTCCTCTTCCTCTTCATCTTCTCCATCATTGCAGAACCTTTTCACTTTGACTACCGAGCTTACAACAGGCAGCCGTCTCTTCCGGGAGCTTTCCTCCTACAATGTACAGAGCAGGCAAAACAGCTCATGTAGCATAAACCACCCATCAATGAGCCAGCAAAGAAAGCACTGCAATTCCACCTGGAGCCAGGAGATGGAGAACTTCCATTCCAGTTGGACAAGTGACTGCTCTGGATAATATGAAAATCAGACACATTTACACTGAAACATCTCACTGGAAATGTAACTGTAAACAACCCAAGGAAAAAAAAAAAAAAAAGAAAAAAATCTCTCAAGTACAGAAAAATTATCCACTGCCTAAAGAAAACCAGGGTTTTCCAAAGAAATTTATAGTATTCTTCAAGACGAGTATGTTGAAAGTCTGAGAAAAGTGAAATCAGTAAAAATTATTTTCTTCCTCTGTATGAATTCTAATTTCAGATAGGTGTAAGGATTCATTTTAAGCAAGGAAACTACATAATCCAAAGGATGCTAATTTTTACACACAGTCAGAATGGTCCAGTTTACATAGTGCAAGGTCCCTGTTGTCTCTTCCAGACATTATTCGTGAAACAGTAACAGAAGAGAAGTATCACGAGACCTTTTTTGAACATTTCCAAGGAGAGATGTTCCTGACATTCATCAGTGATTTATGTACATGATGTAAATCACTACATTCTCATTTGCACTTCTCCATTCTCAAAAACTAAGGCACCAGCATGTATCTTTGTAAAGCATTCCAGATTTCCAAGCAAAATTCATTACACTTGATACAGAATTAAGTAGGGGCAAAGACAGAGAACTTTATGAGCAGTAATAAAAGCAGATGCACTTGCAATACAAGGTATGTAAAATACTTCATTACAACATTAGCAGTCATAACCATCTTCATTCCTCTCAAAAAAGGCTCTTCATTCATATGGGTAGTCTATCAGCTAGGACTACCACCCTGCCTGGCTTAGCTTGGCCTCCAAAGTACTTAGGCAGCAATCATCTTTTAGTTTGTCCTTGTCCAACATCCATCCCAAAGAATTCTTAACTGACATGGTTCTAAATAGAACAGTAGTAATAATCCTCATTATCAATGTATCTAGGCTAATAAACGGCATGACAAAAATCCTGATTTACAAGATAGTGTATGTTGCAAAGCTGGGGAATACATAGCACTTAGGGAAAATCATGCTGATTCAATGATCTTAAGATCAGAATTATAATTTCTGATTCATCATAATCAGCTCATTAATATGCTAACCTGTTAGCCCAAGTCAATATGACATGAAGATGTACATAGTAGTTAACTCTGAGATGCAGCAAGCTCTCAGATAATGATGTCAAATTATGCAATCTGGTTTTTTTTCATCCTTTGAGTGGACTCAAAGGATGAAATCTCAAACCTACTGGTACCAGCGACAGAAGTCTTTTGATTTCTCTGAGGTCAAGATTTTACTGAAGCGTACACAGCAATTTAGGTTCCTAACAAGAAGAAACTTTCACAATAGTTTAGGTTGTACCAACCTCACTGCCCACTTTATCAGCACCGAGTTTGGAGGTGGGTCTGTGACCTGCTGCTAAGCTGCCAAATGCTTCTGGATTGCACAGCTGGCCCGTTTCCAAAGACCTGCAGCCTTGTGTGTCCAACTGGCGGCTCCCCTGCAAGCTGCCCTGTTGTGACAATCTGGGCACGTGAATGCTGCCATCTGCACTCCTGACAGCTGGTGGCCGGTAGATCTCAGCCGAGGGACGAGAGGAACCGTAAGTTACAGTCACAACAGGTTTCTTCCGTGACAAAGGATTCTCCTGCACAAAGTTTAGGTCTTCATCAATTAGATCATCTGGTTCAGGTTTAATGTCAATTACAGCTTCAGAAGGTGACAATTCCCTCAAAGGCTTGACTGTAGATGTTAAGCGGGATGCAGAACCATCTTCACAAGACTGCCTGATAAAAAAAGAAATCGCCAACTATTATCTGCAAGTCAAGTCCTGGAAAATGAGAACTGTCTTTTAATCAAATACAGCAGGGAAGAATCATAATGGTATTACTGTTTATATAAATGTAACACAATGATATCTTTCAGTTTGGTTAATTAATCTAGGCCCATATGTTGCTTAAAGAACTAAGTTCTAATTTAATGTTTTTTGTACAACAAATTGCAGCTATGCTTTATTCTTCAAAAATACTTTTATCTTTCCAAGTGTCTGTACTCTTCAGAATGGCTACTACACTCACACAACTACTGATGGCTGAAGGTGTGTTAGAAAGTAGCCAGTAGCCTTACCTGGAAGCAGTGCTCCTCTGCTCCTGTGAGCTGGTTGAAACTCTGGAGTCATTTCTTTCAGTCCGAGTGCTTGTCACTGCAAGAGGAGGCAAGATATCCTCCCGCCTCCTCTCATCACTCACACATGAGCTGCTTTTGCTGGAAGGCAGGTTGCTCTCAAAGATATTAGATTCTGAAGATTTTACACTGGTTGGTTCTGTGGAGACAGGTACCTTTCACTTTTACATAAAACCACATAAAAAATTAACGAAACAGCCAAGATATTTTTGCAACTCAGACATATAACACTACACAGAAAAAATAAGCCTCCCCTTCACTCAAAATTTAATTTTCCTACTTACCAGTAGTCACAGATCGCAGCTTATCCAAAACACCATGGAGCCTAAAATAGACAGCAGACAAGGAAGGAAGCAAAAGAGAAAAAAGAGGAATAAAACACTTTAACTTACATTCAAACTAATAAAGATAGAGAGATCTATCTAGAGATAGACAGAAACTAATAATTTCTTGGAAACCCCCTGCCTTTCCACCCTTAAGACTTCACTTTCCATCAACCAGAGTATGTTTAACCTCAAAAGGGAGGCTTAAAGTACCTTGCCTCTAGTATGTCTTGCACATGCACGCAGAGTATTCATCACATCATCCACTTTTGGCATTTAGTTGGTTTACTTAATCAAAGCCAATACTATCCACCTTTCACTACAATCAATGGAGTTAAGTATCAAAAAGACTGATTCAAAAAACCTAAGTTAGAAGCCTAAAGCATAGCTTAAAATTTTACTTTGTATATGAAACTTTAATTACACAGCAGAGTTAAACATAATTGTAAGTACAAACTCAAGCAGTATATAACTCATAGTATGTAA
Organism: Pyrgilauda ruficollis; assembly: GCF_017590135.1. NCBI lineage: Eukaryota > Metazoa > Chordata > Aves > Passeriformes > Passeridae > Pyrgilauda > Pyrgilauda ruficollis. The sequence continues at coordinate 7,820,498 of NW_024524155.1, read as the reverse complement.
GATTCTCAGGATTCTTCCAGCATGCTCTGTATACACCAACAATACTCTGTGAGATGTGCTGGTGAGCAAAAATAACTCAGCAAAGTACCAAATTTGCCCTTTGCCTGTGAAAAAGGCACTAAGCTGAAGGAACACAGAAAATAATGTGGCTTTATTACAATAAGGCTGCTCAAAAATAAACACATATTACAGAGAGAAGAAAGAAAAAAACCCTAACACTTAAACTCGTATCTTACTTGGAATTCAAACCTGATAATGGGCAAGTTCATAATTTTGGCTGAATATCAGAAATTAGCTAAGGGACAAGAACACATTGAAAAGAGTGCATGTGGGTATAATGAAGGCTTATACTTGTTCTTCTGTGAGCTTTCACTAGAACACTTGTCAGCTGAGCCCTGGTGATGCAGATCAATTTTCATACTGACCTCAGAATAACTGAGCTGACACTTGGTTCAGAGTAAGAAGTAGTGGCCAACTAGCAGGATTGCCAGGTTCATCACAATTGCTGTAAAACTTTTGCCAGAAGGCCCAAAAATTACCAGCTACAGAGACAAACCAAGGAAGGCAGATCTTGCTGAGTACTGTATTTAACCAACATTTAAGAACATACACATTCTGGGCTGTCTTTAGAAGAAGTAAAAGCACATAAAATTCCCAGCTGCAATGCTATGTAACACTTTTCCACCAGTCCCCTTACAGCTTATTCACAGGTTTCATCTTGTCATCTGTTCCATCCTTCTTTTAACCATTATCTACTTTGGTACCTGATAGAGCGCTCGTAACATTGAGTTTGAATTTTTATATATATGTGTGTGTGTGTGTGTACATATATATATAAATGAGAATACTGACTTAGGGTTAAAACAGTCACTATGTTTAAAATTTAAGCAGGTGTCAAAACCAGCTGGTGGTATAATATGTGCATATAGTCAACACATAATTTTAAATATAAATATATAAAATGATCTTGATTTCTTTACTGAAATTTGCTTTCTCTACATATTTCTTATTTTTTCAATAAAATTTTCATTTCATTTACAAAGCCCTGAAAGTGTTTTCTGCTACACTATTTCTTACTATATATCAGGATCCAGTCAAAACCGTAGTACAGGAGCTACATCCTCATCCACTTGTAAACTTCACTGATTTGTCTGATTCCCAAAACTACTATGAGAAAGACAACTGCATGATTTCCTGATACACTGAAACCCAAAAGCTTCAGCCAGGCAGGCAACAAAAGGCAGCAAAGAAATGCCTGTGCAGTTTTCAAAAGAGGTCCATGTTTAAATGTACTCCTCTACTATATTTTTGACAAATGCCAGGAGAAAAATGAAACCTGTGCAAGTAAAATCAAACTATATCCACACAAGTTACATTATCACCTCGAAGTCCATCAGTTTAAATAGCTAATAAAGTGAATTGTAATAGCTGGAACTATTTTTCATTTTTTGTCAGTATTTACGATTTGATAATATAGCCAACTTCTAAAATGTTTCTCTCTGCTATTCAATAACAGAAAAGCCCCTGGGAAGTAATTACATAGAAGAAATACTGGAAGTGAATGCAAACTGTCAGTATAAAGATGTCAAAGAAAGCAAACTGAAAAAGAGAAAAAATTGTGGTATTTTTCTCAGCTATACAAAACAAAATAATGTTCCTTAAAGCTCTATTAGGTAGGAGATTCAGAAATAAGATTAAATTGAAAAAATACACAGCTCTGAAAGCAACAAAATCTCTAGAGTCAAATGTCTGAAATGTGGATTTACTTACAGGTTTCTACTGTAAAACAAATTCAGTATTAGAAAATGCATGAGAAATATAATAGCTAAATTTGTCATGCAGCATGGAATAAATGAATCTACGTTGTCAGGAGCTGACAGCAGAGTTGATGTGTTGCTAACTTGTCCTGTTCACAGTAATTCTGAGGTTCTACTTTTGATTTTTGGAGTTGGATGTTGGTAATAAATAAATAGCCTGAGAGGTGGGAATACCTAAGCATTTGGTGCTAAGCCTTGTCAAAGACAGTACACAGAATTAGATCCACTGCTCATCTGCCCTGATATAGTAATTGCCATGCACAGCAACCTGAAGCACTGTTAGCATAAAGGCAAACAGATTGGTCCTTCACATCTAACTGCAGTGAACAATGCCCTCATGCTCACGGGGGCTTTTGCAGGAATAATTTTAAGTCAACATACAGCCCCCACTTATCTGACACATTATTTACAAATCTGACTGGCTTATAAACAAATATGTCCTCCAGTCCTTTGCCATCTACCGCCTCAAAAGACTAACTGCTGACAGACGAAAACTAATGTACTTATTAGACATGCAAAGTAGAAGTTTTTATTAATGCACATTACATAATGGGAAAATAACTTTTTTAAATGTCAGGTGTCACTTATAGAAAGCAGTCCTGCAGTACTGATAGGAAGTGCAACAAGTCGCTTGCAAACATACCAGACAGTAAACCTGACAGTATTGTTTCCAAGGAAAAGGGAGAGATCTTCTGTCATCTGCTCTTGACTCTTCTTATTGGCCACCATAACCATAATATAATCAGGGAGCTCTTCATCTAATAGAAAAAGAAATACGTTGCTTTAAAGTATAATAAATCATGGAAGACATAGCCAACATCTTTAAACAAGTAACCATTTTCTTTCTGTCTTACTATAAAGACTGTGCAGGCAGAGGATTAGGTAAGCAAATTAACAAGACTTCCATTTCCTCTGAGGTTCAATACAAGTCTCATTTACAAGCAAGTAATAAAAGATCATCTACTTCACAAGAGCATAAGCTGGATATCAGTTTATTTTAAAAATGGAGTAAATAGAATGGAAAGAAGGACAAAATAAAAGAAAGCCACTCTGCTGTCTATATTCTTTTTCTTGAATACTAACAAACATCTACAATATTTATCACCTCAAATATTGCCAAATACAGCACCTCATCCTTGTCAATTTCCTTTAGTTACAAAAACTAAACAAATAAATATCCATTTCTGTGCATATTGTTCATATGTGCATTGAACAAATCAAAACTGTATTAACTTCCAGATTTTCTACCAACAAAAATAAAACAAATCCCAGCAACTCAAGACTGAATTTTTACTCTGTAATGCATGCAATTTCATACACAGTGAGAAACCCATTCCCTTGCATACAAGGCACTCCCACTCCTCAGAATGCATAGGAAGGTGCTTAGGGCCCAACATTACCACATTAAGGGGTTGGGGAGTTTGGTGTTTGGCATTTCCCTTTGGCCTAGCTCTGGCCTCTGCTGAAGGACTGACTGCCACAATTGTTGCTCAAAGGCATTAGTTGTGCTTCTTAAGCACTGACTTCAATTTAGCTTAATCAAACGTCTCATGCTCTCCAATTCCACTCCATGGCATGACGTGAACATAACAATAGTAAGTGCAAACAGCTGGGAAATACCTCAAATTATGAATCTGAATCAAGGCACTAGCTGTGCTTATTGAATCAAGCTAAGACAGTACACAACACTAAAAAGACCTAAAAAATGAAAAATAGAAATCAGAATCCAAATGAAAGGAATTGCCTTTCTTCTGTATCTACGTGCACTGTAAATAAATTATCTCCCCCCTAGAGTACAAAAATACCATTCACACATTGTACCTGCACTACCACTACTCAGCTGGCCAAACATAAACCCATTCTGAGCTTAAACCTTCACATGATAAGCTCTTCAGGTGGTTCAACACATGATAAAGTAAAGAAGATATTTTAAGTACAGAGAAAAGCATAAGTTAGCACAATTACCTGTAACAGTATGATAGAAGAAGGAAAGAAATTTTCTTAGTAACTGTAGAAACTTTCTTAGTAACTTAGTTGGCTTATGCCAGCTTAAACTGCATGTGGAACTACTGCCTTTTAATAAATTTCCTAGCTGATGAATAATTAACTGACTCATCTTGCTTCAAATATATGAATATTTCCTTTGTAAGCACTTTGTAACACAACAACTAAGTTTCAAAATATCTTCTTGTAGAAGACTTTTCAAGACAAAAGAATTAGCAATTACAGAAAGAAACAAAAGCATGGTTCTTGTGCAGAGGTCAGAATGAGGGAGAACCAACTTTTTACTGAAAGAAGAAATGGAGAGTTTTTGAAAAAGATTACTTAAAAAGTTGTCCAAAATACTCTAGTCAAGAAAAGAAACCTGAAAAATCACAGAAATTTGGAAACAGTGGCTTACAAAGAAAAAAGAGGCCAAGGCAAGACAGACTTAGCAATAAAGAACACAAAGGTATTTAAAGAAGTTCAGAAGGTGAATGAGAAGAAACTGCAGACACTGTCTGCTGATCATGGGAATACAGGAAACCTGTCCTCTGAATACAGAGACAGAAGGCAAACAAAGAAAGAACAGTCACAGCTGGAATCAAATATGGCTAGCATCTTAGTATCAGAGATGAGAACAACTTTTATTTCAGAAATACAGGAGAAAGCAAGAATCAAGGACTGAGAAACTGAAACCTGGAATGATGGTAAAAACCCCAACCAAACAAACAACAAAAAATTATTTATTTAAAGACAAGCTTTGAGATGGTGAAAAAGATGATTTTACAATTAAAAAGTTCTAAACACAGTTCCTAGGCACCGAGTTCAGAATGTCATCTCATAGGCCACTCCCTTCTATGGAGCCAATACATTTTTCCATAAATACAATGCCTCCCTTGAAATAGGAAAGATGAATTTGAGCTCAAGCAAACTTTGAACTTGGCTCTGCAACTCACTGGATCACTAAATTATGCTTTCCATTACTTTTCTTCACCTGAAATCCAAGAAGCATCACAGACAACAACAATGCAGTTCCAGGACTGAGGCATTTTGTTTCCAACAGAATGCTGTGTTAAGTTACCGACTTCTACTGCTGCAGAAAACAGTATTGCACTTCTGAAGTGCCATATCCATTTCCTCCCAGGTTCAGAAAAAACAAACACAGACCACAGATGTTCACATGGCTCACCTTGACTGCCACAAACCAAAATAAAATCTCCCCCTGCCTCTAAGATTCAGATACATGTCTTTCATCATCATTAGCTCAACGTAGCTCTTTCATTTTGAAGGTTTGCCCCACATAATGTTTCTGACCTGGCCTTTCAATTTCCTATGCCACTCACTCATCTTTGTCCTCTCTCCTAATTTCAACAGATGTCTCACTCTGAATTAAAGAGCTGTTAAAAATATGCCTAAGAAAGACTGATTCCATCTCAGAGTGATCACAGCTAAACTGCTGCTGTATTTCCAAGGCTCTTATTTCATATAATGTTTCTCCTAATGCTTCAAAGAAATTTCCTTAGATATTTACATCACGGTTTGCTTCCCTTTCAAACCCCTTCCCACCATTTCTAAAGGCGAAGTCTATCAGACTGACTTCTCAGTTGTTTTCTTTTAATTCTTCATATACTGATGTTCACATACTGCTTCCTCTTATGCTTAGACTGTAATATTTTCTGAAGTATGCCTCTTTCTTTCTTACTAGTCCAGCACTTCAGGTAATTTTTCTCATGCTTAAGGCTTCTGTATGCAGCAACACAGGTAATAGTAAGTTCCATTAGCTAAGCTGGGTTTTTTCCTACATAACAAAAATGATCTAGAGAAGATTGCTGAACACATGGCAAAACTTACCAACATAAGCCCCCAGCTCCTGTAACTTTCCTTTTATAGCACCCTAAAAAATAATGAAATATTATTTAAGGGATGGATCAACAAAGTATTTCTAACTGCAAAGAGGTGGGAGGCTTAGCAAAGTTTCTCTCGTTTACTGTTTCAACACATTGGTTTAATATGTTAAACTTCTCCTATTCTCTACTGCTCAGGATAGGAACGCTCTAACAGCGAGGGGTGACAGCAGAGCAACGGAACCTCACTCTCTGTACCGTATTTCCGACAGACCAGTTCCTGGCGCTACCATCCAACCTCCAAGTCCCAGCTGTCCTTTTTTAAGCAGAGACCACCCGGACTCATAAGGTGCAAAGAAAACGAATCTAAGTTGTTTTGATAAAAGGCATTTCCCACCTCAGCAGGGAAACAGAAACCTGCCGGGATTTCCGAACTGTGACCGCCGAGTGGGAGCCGCTGGCAGGCCCTGCCGGTACTGGGGGCTCCCACCCGGCCAAGCTGCGCGCCCCCGGGCAGCCCCGGGGCCGGGCGGGCTCTGCGGGGCGACAGTGGCAGCCCCGGGACACAGACGGCACCGGGCAGCTGCCCGGCGGGGGCCAGGGGTGCCCCGACTCCACTTCCCACAAAAACGACTCTCCTGCTCCCGCCCTCCCCGGGGAGTCCCGAGGCCGAAGGACCCCGCCGCCGGCAGCTGTGACGGGGGGGGCCGGCCGGAGCCCGGTGCCTCAGCCACTGGGCCTGCCCCCACATGCGGGCCCGGCGTCCCGCCGCGGGCGGAGGGAGCGACCCGGCTGCTTCTGTCTCACCCGGATCTTGCGGCTGATCTCGGTGCCGATCTCCATGGCCGCGCCGAGCCTGCCCCGTCCCCCGCGGCCCCGGGCCCGGCTCCCACCGCCGCCCGCGCGGGTACCGAGCGCCGCTCGGGTAGAGCTCGCGGCCTCCGCCAGCACCGCCCCCTGCCGGGCGGCGGCCGCACCGCCCGCACCGCGGCGGGAGACGGGGGCGAGGGAAGGAGCGGCGGGCGGATCCACGGCTGAGCGGGCGCGGGCCGCGGGGCCTGCTCCTGACCGCCCGACACAGAGCCGGCGTAACTCCGAATGCCAGAGCCACAGCTGCGGGGTTATTTCAATATTAACGCTCTTTCTCGAGAACGACACAAATTGAATACTCTGTTATCTGTTAAAAAACAAATAAATCACGGTATAGCTATACACAAAATATTCAAGTAACTTTTAATGTCACGCTACAGCTATATGGGTTTTCTGGTGCCCACCAAAACCTCTTTATTGCCTCCTTTTCTCAGCAGGGCAGAAGAGAGAAAATATAATAAAAAGCCTCATGTGTTGAGAACAAAAACAGGAGGCCTCACTCATTTATTACAGTCATGGACAAAACAGAGTTGGGGAAATTAGTTTAATTGATTGTTCAGAGTAGTATAATGAGAAACAAACCAAAATCGTAAAACAGCTTCCCTGCACCACTTCCTTCTTCCTGGGTTTAATTTTATTCCTGATTCCCTACCTGTCTCTCCCCCACCACCAGGGAACAGGAACGGGGGTTACGATCAGTTCATCATCATTTTCTGGCACTGTTTCCTTCTCCCCTGCTCCCAGCAGAAGCAGCCTGCCACACAGACACATACTCACTGCTGCAGTGTGAAACCTTTTCATGGGCTGCAGCTCCTCGCAAAATGCCTGGCCGCGGATCCCTTCCACGGGGTACAGTCAGTCCTTCAGGAACAGGCGGGTCCCCCACAGGGTCACTGCTCCTGGCAGCAAACCTGCTCCAGCGTGGGCTCATCTCTTCACAAGGCCACAGGTCCTGCCGGGAGCCAGCTCCAGCATGCGCTTCCCACACATCCACAGCCTCCAGGCATCCATGTGCTCCAGCGTGGGGTCTTCTGCGGGCTCCAGGTGGATCTCTGCCCCCTGTTGACCTCCACAGGATCCAGACGCACAGCTGCCTCACCATGGTCTTCACCACGGGCTGCAGGGGAATCTCAGCTCCTGCCCCTCCTTCTGCACTGACCTTGGCTCCTGTAGAGCTGTTCCTATCAAGTATTTTCATTCCTCTCTCTGGCTGAAATTTGCTTGTGTGCAACAACTTTTCTACCCTTCTTAAAAATGTCATCCCAGAGGTGCTACCAGGGCCACTGATGGGCTTGGGCTTGGCCTTGGCCAGTGGAGGGTCCATCCTGGAGCTGGCTGGCATTTTCTTTATCAGACATAGAGGAAGCTCCAGCAGCTTCTCACAGAAGTCACCCCTGTAGCCCCTCCACTGCCAAAACTGGCCACACACGCCCAGTACAAGCACCTCTTACTGCTACAAGGGATTAGTTGCAGAGGGAGGAAGAATTATGTGGAGAGAAGCCTACATAACAGTAAGCAAAAAGGAAGTAATGTTTGAGGCAAACAATTTATCTTTTGCACCAATGCCCTGGATTTGCTTCAGCTGGTTTAATGTAGTCATATTATAGAAAGCCCAGCCTAGAGATAAAGGGTCTTTTCCAAGTAATGCCGCTGATTAAAATAAACTCCAGGCATTGTAGTTAACAGCTGTATTAATCCCTTTCTGCATCACTGTTCCTAATATAAATCAAACATCATACAGAGATAACTTAGACTAATTATTGCTAATGATCTGAGCTGTTTGCCTGACTCCACTTATAATGGTGTTACAATGAGAGAGAACCAATAACAAATCAGTTTAAGTACACCATTCCATTTTAACCTTTTAGAGACACATTTTGCTTTCTTAAGATTTCAATTATGTTGTACTGTGTTGTAGTATTGGAAAAAGAAAAATAATTATTGCAGTACAGAAACAAGAATTAAGTTTATTTCATAAGTAAAGGACTTACTTTAAAAAAAGCTACTGTGCTTGAGAAAAGTTTCCTTTTTGAATAATAGCAGGAGCTCGTTTCTTCAAGTTCAGTGCTACATTCTATAGTGTAGGAAAACTGCCTGTTTTCTTCTAATAGGAAAATTCTGTACCTTAATTAGTTACTTAGTAGAGCATGTTCAACACTTTACAGGCTGTGTAAGTAAAAATTAATCTTGTACACATGAAATTGCAGGCTTCAAGCATGTAATAGACATATGGTATGGTCATTTTTCTAGCACTCCTCTCTATTACCATCAAAAATATATAATGATGCATAAAGACCCAGCCATATCTTGCTTTCTCGCAAGTAAGAAATAGAATGATGAAAAACCAGGAAGGCTTCAGAGCCAAAACAAACATGATGAATAAAGTGAATTTGTTTAGAGAACAGCTTTCAGATTTAGAATCAGAGGTATTCATACTTTTCAGTTCGTGAAGTTACTATTTTGCATGGTGTAAATTAAGATATTTTTCCACATGACTTCTTCATTTTTTCAGCACTGTGGGAAAGCCCCTTTTAACTAGCAGATTCCAGGTTATCCTGCTTGTGTTTTTATCATGAATGGGTAACTCTCCACTCGGCTGAGGAGTATATACTTGCATACCACTTTTCTGCCTGGAGGGTGCCTGATTCTGCTCCCTGTTTGGCTTGCTTCCAACTTTTTGTTTTACCTTTAGTCAATACAAAGACCAGATGTGGGAAAGTTCCTGTGGAATTGAAATAAGGTGAATATTTGCATCGTCTTCCACCTATTGGCTGATACACTCAAACTGCAATCACATATTTGGACCAAGATGAAAAAAAAACCAAACCAAAACAAAAATCTGTCTCAGAAGGGAGGATGTCTCCTTTTTTTCTGAGAAGAAAACATAGTTTTATCGCTGTTCCACTATGGGCAGGCCATATTCAACCCAGTGAGCAGAAACTTTCCCTTGTACCTATAGAACAAAGGGTGCAAAATTCAGCTCTGGGATATTATTCATTTCCTCACATAAACTTCAACAACAGAATAAAGAGTACAGCAAAGATGAGGTCAAGAACCATGAATGTCGTGAGTGTTGGCCAGGGCTTAAAGGGGGAAGAAGGAGCTCAGTACTGTGCCCTCAGGTAATCACTCTGCATCTTATTGGTGTGTCCTTACAGACTCCATCGCATGTTCATGGATGCCTTTGTCTCTGTCCTTTTTATTATAGTTGGTAGTTGGAACAAAGCAGGTAACACAGAGATGGTGAGATAAAAAAAATGAGTTGGGGCAATATGGAGAAAGTGCAGAAAACCACAAAGTTTGGACACAAACTGAGGTTATAACCAGGAAAAAGCAGAAGAAAAAAGTTATTTGTGAATACACATGTGATGAGCATCTAAAGGAGATGTAAGCTGCAGAGGAACATATTGACAATGTCATAGCTGTCTCTTTTAAGATGAGGTGTTCTCTTTAATGTAAATGAAAAGAAGGAAAATACAGCAAGAACTAACTATGGAAAGCAAGGAAAGTCTAATAAATGCAATTTCCAGGCAGGGAATCAGGCAGGAAAAGGGTGTGATGAATAGTTAGACTAGGAAATGTGACAGATAGGAGAACTGAGACTTTGTTTCCAGTATTAATTGTTTAGAAATAGGAGGGGTTGCCTCTGTAAACCTGAATTTTCAGGGCTTGGATTTTCCATACATTGTATCAGTCAGTTCCCCCCCCCCCCCCCCCCCCCCCCCCCCCCCCCCCCCCCCCCCCCCCCCCCCCCCCCCCCCCCCCCCCCCCCCCCCCCCCCCCCCCCCCCCCCCCCCCCCCCCCCAAATAACTGCAGATCTGTCCTCTAGCAGACACCTTTAGAAAAAGGTATCTATTTAAGCTAGTTCAAGGTTAGTTTATTTTACTCAACATAAGATTCCCCCAACTAATGTTTTATATATTGCTTATGGACTGCTCATCATAATTATGGCTGATGTATGGAGGAGAAAAATAAAAAAAGATACTGCTCTGATCTCAGGGAAGATGATTGTGTCTAGGAAGAATAACTCAGAAGAATTCATTCTAGTACAAAATTACCTACATATTTCAGCTGAGATTAGTGTCCTCGTGAGCAACTTGCTATTTGCATAGTTGACCTGCAGGTTAGACCTGCTCAGACAGTAGCATGTTTGTGCACTTCACATTACCAAAACACTTTCTAGGTTTTACAGTTATTAGTCAGCGTTCACATACTCACTTACCTTTTTCCTCATCCTTGACTGGTTCCAAGTTTGTATAAATTTTTGCCCGGTTCACTCAATGTAGAGAGCCAATATTACAAATTGCACGCAATAATTGTTGATTTCACATGCACAAAAACACACGGAGGTCTTCATATACTTGTGAGACTGGAGCACAACCTCTCTTATGGGGTTTGCATTAGTTAAACACTATAAATAGTCCTGAATTTGTATTAATTTAAAGCTTGCTAAGACAGTTGTTATTAATTTCTACTGATACCTTTGGAAATTTTTAAGTCCAGACAGGCTGAAAGATCAGCCTTTAGTCTGCAATTTTTTTGCTGTGTATCTCACTAACAGCTGAAACTTTGCAAGGACATTAATGTATGTGCATAGGTCATTTGGTAAAGCACACAGGGATTAAACCTTGAAAATATTTCCAAGCTGCATGAAAACAAGACCAACAGAATTTTGGTCAGACATTTGCCTTAATTGGAAAGGCTTAAAATAAATGATCATATGATTAAAAAAAGCAAGGATTGCCTGCTATTTGTTGTAACCCCTATTTCTGTAGTGCCCCTGTAGCCAGAGAAGCAGCTGTTCATTGCTGACATTCTCCCTGCCAGGCATTCCAACTCTCTGAGGTAATGGGCTACAAGCATACGGGCCTTCGCTTTAATTCTTTCAGCGTATCCTTCCGCATGGGTAGAGCGAGGGGAACGCCTCCAGGAAAAGAAATTAAATGCACACACACAGAGGCACACAGGGACGGCCGCTTCGAAAATATTTCTGAGAACGCAATTTGCGCTCATGCGGCGCAGCGTCACATGAAAGAGGCCGCCTGAAGAGCCGGCTGGCACAGGTTTATTTTGTTGTAGTATTTTCTTCCACCCCCCCAGCTCTTCACCCAGTGGAATGATATCCAGAGCAAGTTTTTTGAGACAGGAAGTGAGGAATGTTTTCACTATGAGTGATCTGAGGAGAAGGTGGGTTAGCCGAGATAGCAGCTGTTTCGGACGGGAGGAACACAGTAAGTCAGTTCCCGAGGAATACAGATGAGATGGCCCCGGGAGAGGAAGCCTTGGAGCGCTGGGGGTTTTTTTCGGCTACACGTATGTGAAAGGAGACCCGGTGTCTTTGGATCGCTGTGCAAGGTAAGGAGAAAACAGCGGGCACAGTAAACACGTAGCGGGTGATCTTCTCTGCTGTGTATACTGTAAGGCTGAAGAGTTTCAGCCACTTATTTTTTGAAAAGTAAATGGTTGAAATGATTGTGGGACTGTGCTTCTGGAGGTGGGCTGAGTTTGAGATATGCACTTACTGCTGCTCTCTCAGTCCGAGAGATTAACTGGTAAAACATGTCAAAGATTAACTGGTAAAACAAGGAGAGGGTGGAGTATTTTGATTACTTTTTTGGCTGCCCAAATATCTCTGAAATAAAAATATACGTATTTCAAGAATGTGAAGTAATAGGAAACCTTTTTCACCATGATATATTGCAGTTTTATTTTGATTATTGTAATTTATGCAAGATATTTAAAAAAAAATTTGTAAAGTCAAATGCTAACAATTGAGGGAGGAGTAGGAGGTGAAGGTAAAGGAGAAAGATACCACAATGCTCAGTAATCACACGTTAGTCATAGCCATGTTGCTGAAATTCCAATATAGCATTTTTGAAGCTACAGGTTGCTGTTGAAGTATAAAGTTACAAAGTTAGATACAAAGACATTGTTAGCTGTTGCACGAAAATTCTAGGCTTGGTAAATAAAAGCTTGTTATTGTAAAGGTCATCAGTTGGATTTGTAACTCCTGGCAGTAGGTAGCCATGAGTTTTTTGCTAAAGTAGCTTAAAACAATGCAGGCAGGTCTGGATTTAAAGTAATGCAGCAGGCAAATTTGAGAGCACCCAGGACTGCAGAATGCACAGCTGCTGAATAAAACCAGCACAGCTATGTTTGCAAGAACTACAGATGGTGAGCAATAGAAGATACTGAATGATACCCTGGTGTTATTCAGCAAACTTGCCTTAATTCTACAATATTTATTATATGTTAGGAATCCTTTTTTAGTTGTTTTTTTGTGATGGGGTCCGGAAGTTAATTACTTGTGTTTTTCTTGTTATAAATGGGTTTCAGAAATCTTGAAGATTATGTCAGGCATACAAAAATGAAATAATTTAGGGTAAATGCTCAGTGGAGCATTCAGTGTAAACAACAGATCATAACCTGGACAATGTTCCTGGCTGGCACATTCTGACACTTCTGCTCTAAACTTCCTTCCTATGTTTGCATTGCTACCTGTTTGCATAGTGAAATAACTGAAAGTCTGAGGCTGCCTCATGTCAGCATTAGACGGTTTGGAAATTTCACCTGTCAGGTTAGCCTCTGGTTAGTGATTTTTGGTTTTGTTTTTTTGGGGGTTTTTTTTCTCTTTTTTTTTTCTCTCCCCATGCTCTTAGAATACCTTTCTAAGCCTCGATATGGACATAAAAGATTGAAAGTCTTTCACACTCAGTGGTACTCCATAAAACCTGAGATTAAAACACTTCTGCATTTCTGACCGTAGCTTTCAGAGAGGAGTAAATTGTTTTCTCTCATTGCTGTAGCACCAAAGAAGACACCTAACTGTGCAAAGAATGTATTGGAAAATGGACCTCGGGGACAGGAGCTAAGGTCAGCCAGCTAAAAGTTACTCTGTCAGGAATAAACCCAGTGCAAGATTCTGCTGGCAGTGGACAGGGGACTAAAAGCTTCTGTCTGTAGAGCATTCCCTGCATGCTCTTCAAGCAGGGCTGGATTTGGAGGATCAAAGTACAGAGGGAGTAATAACATGAGGATTCCCTCGGTATCCCTAAATTTTTCAGGGAAACCTGTTGCTATCTGTTGTTACTTATTCTACAGCTACCCCCAAAACCAAATTTGTTGGTGTTTGGGTGAGGATTGTTTTCTCGTTCAGCTAAGATTTTAAGTGGTATCTGTTGAGGATAGTGATTGTGTAGAATGGTAGAACAGCTTCAAGATTATCACAAACGAGGTCATGAAATATGCTTCTGGTCATTCTTTGGAGTAGGTTTGCAAAGATGTCATTGAGAAAAAATGCTGTGCTGTCTCCTTTTTCTCCCCATTGCAGGCCTTTTAATGTCTTTCCACCTTCCTTTCTTGTTTGTGGTGCTGCTGACTAGCCAGTAGGGATTTTTAGCCTAAAGAGTTTGTGGTTATGTTGGATAAGTTTCTAGGTGGGTATATCAATGTCCGAGGAAAAATTGGTGTCTGTGTGTTTACAGCTACACCTTTGAGTTTAAAAGCAGGTGTGCTAGGAATACTACTTCTTCCGGTTCCTCCATTCCAAAGAAACTCATATCCTCGCGTTCCTCCTGTCTGGTCATCCTAAGAGTCCTCAGAAATCAAATTGTGCCTTTTCATATATTCCACTAATACATGCCAGCCTGGAAAAAGAGATTCAAGAAGAAGAGTAGGCGTTTGTTTTCTTTCCCCTTCGGTCGGGGCGGCCCTGCCGCTAGAGGTGCAGGGGCAGAGCTCCTGCCCGCGGCCGGAGGCAGCAGCGCGGCGGGGCCCGGGCGCGGCTCCGGGCTCGCTCCCGCCGCACAGCCCGGCACGGCCCGGCACGGCCCGGCCCGGCACGGCACGGCACGGCCCAGGGCACAGCAGCCTCGCCGAGGGAATGGCTTCCCTGACCCAGGGCAGCGGCGTGCAACAGCGGGATCTCTAAGGAGTCTTCCAGCCCAGAGCTTTCCGTGACTCTGATGAATTTCAGAGACTGGGGTGCTTGCGCTAAGAAAACACTTGGAGAAGGAGGAAGACAAAGCATGGAATAGTTGACAGGAGAGGAGGCGTGAAGGTGTTTGCAAAAAGTGGGGAGATGGGTGGCTACCTGTAGTCTGGGTAAGAGTATGTTTTTCAAGGAAAAATTAGAAAATAAAAGGTTCTCAGAATTCACATACTCTCTTGGTGAGGCAAAGCATAACCTGAAGCATCATACAGCAGTTTAGCATAAGGAATAATGGTGCGACTTGCTGTGATCCATGGAAGATGAAAGGAATTGCACTTTAATTGTCTGGTAGGAAATGGCTAAGGTGTGAGTTTTAAGGCCTCCCTTGCCTTTCTTTTTTTCCCTTTTATCATTTATGGGGCTTGGTTTTATGTTTAGTCCAACAGCAGATAGTGGCTGAGGCTGCACAACACTGAAAAACAAGCCTGGTTGCTGGATTTGCTCTTAAAGAAAACGTCTTTGTTCAGTATTACAAATACCTTAGGCAACTCAGATTGCATAAACATATTTCATTTAAATACCGATTCACTTTATAAATACTTATTTTAAGACACTACAGTCACACATGATTAAGATTCATTATTCACTTGTGAGTTTAAAAAAAAAGAGATCAACTTGCCAAAACCCAAAGTGATTTGTGGAAAAACCAGAAACTCTGGTACTTATTTCATTATTTGAATACATAACAGCCCTGTATTTTGGAAAAGTAGACTGATTATTTAGATTTAGAAAAAAATATACGTGTTATTTTTCCCATGTTACCATTCCCTTTTCAGTCAAAGTATTTCTGATTCTTGTATTTCTTCTCTTTCTTTCCTTACTAGGACTCCAGTGGATGTTTCTTCTCCTTGTCTCTTGGTGGAAAACTTGCTTGGCTTTAATGGATACTGCTGCTGCTGGTTGATCTTTGGAGACTTTACAGCTCCTTGCCTTTTGAGAGGAGGTGCCTTCTCGTCACCTCTCAAGGTCTCAGTGGTAGTAGCTCTTTATCACTAACCATCTCTGGGGGAAAAAGAAGATGCCTCTACCTTTTGGGTTAAAATTGAAACGAACTCGACGTTACACAGTATCCAGCAAGAGTTGCTTGGTGGCTCGTATCCAGCTGCTCAACAATGAATTTGTGGAGTTCACACTGTCAGTGGAAAGCACGGGCCAGGAAAGTCTGGAAGCGGTGGCTCAGAGGCTTGAATTGCGGGAGGTGAGTGAGTTGTCAAGTGAAGGTGTAACTTTAGTTTTTGGTGCTAGATGACCTATGTGGTAACTCCTTGCCATGTGGGGTGATCAGCTACTGGAGCAGCTATCATGTCTTCCCATTGTTTCTTCACCTTCTGGTCTTTATGGGGACTTGGATTGCTCCTAAACAGTTGCTGAAGTTATTACAGAGTTTAGGGAATGTCCAAGGGGAGGAAATGTATCAGTGAATAAAAACTTAGAATGCAGCAAAAACAAAGCAACTGTTTTTTAAACATGACATTGTTGAAAATTGTACTTAAAAAAAACCCACAAAGGAAGAAAATAATTTCTAATTAGCAACCTAAGCAACATGGTTAAAAACTACAGCAAGACTTGAGTCATAAGACAGCGTTTTATTTGTGTGAGTGTAATTTTTTTTCTGATGGATTAGTGGTGTAAAAAGAATCTAAAGCACAAAATGTGATAAGTGTACCAGTTACCAATTGTTTGTCTTGCTTGTTTAAATACCACAAATGTATTTGCAGACACTGTCTTGGAGCTCATACATAGTCATATAGATTGAGCGCTGGCCTTATGGTGAGACTTGGTTTGTGGCAGTTGAATATGTAAATATCTGTTCAACCTGCTTTCCTCCCAAAATCTCCTTACCTGGTATTTTGCAGGATTCTTTTGGAACTGAAATTGATTCTTCCACACATCTAGTGATTATTTCTACATCTCCTGTGTTGAGTGAATTCCTTCTGAAATGCTAAGCTTTGAAATGTTAATAGAAGTCTACATAGATGACCAACATATCAACCAATGTAATTATTTTATAAAATTGTTGAGCACAGGTGGTTTGAATGCAGTATTTGAATGCTCTCAGTCCTGGGTGAACTGACATTTCCCCCTAGAGTCTGAAAGATTTAGTTTAGTTGATTTTGGAGTCATTGAACTATGAAAGCATATGCAGTTCTAGGGTGCAGGAGAGAGAAAACTAGTGATACAAGTTTAGGTTTGCTAACATTGTTCTGAAAAATACCCTTTTGTTCTGTTTTGTGGTCTGCCATAGAATGACCTTTTGATTATGGAATTCAAGTGCAGGATGAAAACCCTGGACTTAGATAACCAAAATATGGGTAATTGTGAAAATAATTAGTAATAAATATTTGCATTTATAGCTATGATTTTTTGAAATATTATCTTTTTATTGTCAAGCAATGGCAACTGTTGGTAACTTTGCTCAAATATTGAGCAAATATATTTAGAACTCAATCCTGCAAACAATTATTACTTTAGAAAGCATGTATTACTGTAGGATTCCTCAGTGCAAAATGTTATATATATAGTCATTTGTTTTCCAAAATGCTTTTTATTCTTTCTGTTTAAAGAATAATAAAAAATGAAATAGATGTGAAGCCTTTAATCTATAAGGGTTTGTTTATTGTGTTTGTTTTCAATTGCAATATGCATTCTTGTAGAGTCTCCAAGTATTTTTTTAGTGTACAGTTATTTTGGAAAATGCAATTCTGTGCAAGGGTATGCCTTCTTTTTTTAATCTTTCTCCTTCTAACGAAAGGAGAATCTAGCTATGCTTGTAGCCTTAGTGTTTACTCAGAACACATGGGATATCATATATTTAGAATTCAGTTATTGTTGTGTGAATGGAGTTTGTCAATTTTATCTGTCTGCTTTCAGATGTAGCTTCTTAATCACAGAAAGTATAGAATTTTTACTGTTTGCAAAATGCCAAGGCTTTGTCTTCCTGAATGATGACTGCTAGCTTCTATTGAGCCAGTCACAGAGTGCTGGAGATGCAGTTTTTTCAGCTATTCTTCATTATCTCATTCTTTGCAACCACTCCTAAATATCTTTTTAAAAACAAAACAAACAAACAAAGAAACAAGAAAAAAAAACCAAAAAAAAAGAAAAAAGAGAGAGCAAGAGATGCAATTCCCTCAATTAAGGGTCATATATCAGAATAAGGGAGTTGACAGTACACCATTGAACTCTGAGCAGATTCCTTCAGTCATGCATTCTTGCATGGATTATTTTGGCAGGAAAATGTGTTGCAATAAAAGGGAATGGAAAATAGGGATATAAATTACTTTCCAGAGCTTACATTCAGAAAAAGTTGTTCTGCCTTTAAATAGTCAGATTTGCCAAGCAGATACTGGATCACTCCCGACAGCTTGCTTAGTAGAAAGTTTTCAGAAAGAAAAATGTGTTCAGCACTTTCTTTAAATCTGCAAAAACAACTTTAGTCTTTGATACAGTAAAATACAAAGTATTTCTGCAAAAAGTTGCCTATTTTTAGTTCACTGAGCAGCCTTAAAGCATGAAGTTAAATTCTAAGTGTTCAACATGAAAGTATGTCTGTTTATTTAAATACTGAGAGTGGGGACCATTCTCACATCCAAGGTATCAGTTTCAGATTACTGTATATGGCCTACACAGCTAGGACAAGCAGTTCCCAAGCATCTTCAAAACAGTTTACTGCAGGAGGCATTAGGGGAATCTCTACCATTTTTTACACATTCAGTGGTAACATTTGTAAATACCTCTTTCTCTCTGGTGTAGTTTGGAATTACTGAAGTTGGATAGTTGAACTGAACTATTTTTAATGATGTGCCATCTTTTAAGATATTTGTTTTAACAGATCTTTATGTAAATGAGTAACCTTCAAATTATGCATTGCATGGCTAAACACTATTTTTCTTTTGATTTTCCAATTAGTACTTCTCAATTTCCAAGTTGCATCCTAGTATGGACACATAGTTAGCATTTAGGAAGATTTACAATTTTATTTTTTTTACGGACTGGTAAACTTTATAGAAAAGGGAAATAAATTCATTAAACTGAGTATTTTTTGGTATTCCTAGAATGTGACTCATCAGGAATGAGTATGTGATCCAGCTCTCTTAAACTGAGGAACTGGGGAAAGAAGCCAAAGGGAATAGTGAACATAAATTACTTACCTTTGTAGCACAGTCTGTCTTTTATCCCATGAGAGAACTATAACCAAACATGATTTATGCAAAAAGGTGTTACAGAAAACCATTCTGGAATCACAAGTTTTGAAAAACTGCTGAGAGCTCTGCTGGTTAGCTGCCTTAAAAAGGATGTACAACAGTGCTAATCTTGCATCTAAGGCATGAGTATGTAAATGCAATCCTTGAAAATACAGAGATTTTTTAAAACACTGTAACTACAATGTTGATTTTTTTGTTGTTGTTTTCTAAACAACACAGCACTTCTAAACCAGAGAGAAGGGGCAAATTCTGCTACTGTGAACAAGCAGAGTCTGACTTAACTGCAGGTAGGGTAGGGTACAAGAATAAGAACCAATGGCAGGGAACTTCTGTGGAGTGTATGTGTTGTGCATATGGAAGTTCCTGTGTTTGTTTTGGACAGGCAGAGGAAAAGGAACCAAGGTTATCTGGATCCTGAATAACTTCAAAGTTCTGAAACAGTGCTTCGGAAATGCTTGCACTATGCTGTAAAACTTTGCTCTGAATTCTAAAACATCAGTTCTCTTTTGGAGAAAACACACAAAAAAAAACCCCCTTTAATTCATTGTGGTGATTTATTAAACGTGTTTTGCATGTGAAAAGAGTGTTTTAAAATCAGACCAAGTGCAACCATAAATATTCTTATATCTGTATATATCAGTAACCATATTGACTGACAAATAAGAGTTGGGCCACGTCACAACAGAGGGATCATGAACATAATTATGTTTAAGTCTTATATCAAAATCTGACAACATTTTACCTGATACTTGTAGAAATAAGAGGAGAAGCAGTGCTTGCAGTTGAACTTCTGTGGTTGCCTCTCTCAACCAAATTTTCCTTATAATTAGGAAAGGAGGAATTGACAGGGAGGAATGTTTATAAGAATGCCAGCCTTCCATGTGTAATCTGATTAATTTAAAAGATGTTGCTTCTTTAAAAAGCAAATTTGAACCCATCTAAAATAAATATTAATTATAAGAGTGTGATAATTGTAATTTAGGAACCAAGATAAATTGAAGGACGGAGTAGTTAGGCAAAAATCAGTAACTGCCTTAGTTCAATTACTGTAGTTCTTCCTTTCTCTGAAGAAAAAGAGATATGTATTCTGGCAAAGGGTTTGTACTCATACTGAGCAGCACAAAATGAAGGTTTTTCCATGAAAACAATAGTAGCACTTAGGAAGCCCTGCCCCTGATTTCTTTTGCATTTTTATAAAGTTAAGTCAGAATTTGAATGTGCCACTTAACTACATTTTGTTTACCATCATGTTAGTGAATTATTGTACAGTTTTATACCAATTTTGGCAGAAGAGTTTTTTTGTTTTTTTTTGTTTTTTTTTTTTTTTTTTACTTCTGAAGCAAACGAATTAGCTTATTGTTTAGTATTTTTAGACTTTGAATTTTTCCCTTTTAGTAAAGCAATCAGAACTTAAGCCTCTGATGAATGGGAACATGATACTTCTAATGTCAGTGCTGTGTAAGGTGAAGTCAAAAGCAGTTATGTGAGTTCATCCTTCTCAGAGCCTTGAACAGTGGTGGGAAAAAGTAACATGATTTTTTTCAAAAAAAGTATACTTCTGTATTTCTGGGTCATGTTGATAACTGACCTATCTCTGCCAAAGGTTAAAATATATCTTGGACATCATGTTTTCTGTGCAATATGAAAGTATGGCTCTTTAGCTTGTAAATTAATCAGCTTACCTTTGTTAAATGTCCTGATGAGTAGAATCTTCCTTGCCTGTTAGAAGATTGTTTATTCAAGATATTTGAAGGGTCTGAAACACAATATATTGTGATTTGCACAGTGTTTCATTTGAAAAAATTAGAATACATCAGATTACCTTGCAACATATTGATTTGCGTATTTATTTCTTATCCCTTCTGTTTTGCTTTAAACTATAGTTGAGAATTACTTTGTTTAAATAGCATTTGTGAAATCCATATTGGAGTAGTTAGGAGAAAATAATTGTGTGAGTGTTAGGAAAAAAATGTTTCCATTATAAAACAGCTAAGATTTAAGAGTAAATTGTCTCTTTGTTCATATAGCTACTCTGCTAAATATTCCCTCCTGCAGCTACAGTTGAAGAGCTTGTCAGTACTAGAACAACAAAAAAAGTATAAGCAAAAGTACCCTACTGTAAATAACTTCAATATGGGGGGAAAGGGAGGGATTTTTGTCAGTGATCCTCCTATTTCTGCAAGAAGAATTGATCATGGCAGTAAATAGAGAAGTGTAACTTTCTATTTGGTGGCTGGTATATGATGGGGGTCACAGAGGTTTTTTTTCTCCACCACTTCCAGGAAGTCTTGGATATCGTACACAGGCTAGTCCAGGCTGCTCCAAGCCCTTTCTCAGGTAGAGATTGGGCAGTTTTGTGGAGAAGGTTGTCTGTTGTGATAAGAATGGAGTTTCTGGGGAATTTTCAAGGCCTGTTGTCTCCCTCTGTAGCTCTTAACACTGGGTGTAGGGAAAAGCTTTCATTTGGTATCTGCCAGTACAAGATTATTGACCCAGATCTGCTGCAAGTGGTTTATTTCAACTGTGCTGTCCTGAGAGCAGGAGCTGTTCTGTATCCAAGCATATAATAAAGCTAGATTGGTGGAGCCCTTGGGCTAACTGGGATTTTATGACTTTGACTGCAGTGCTTATCCTTCAGTAGGAGAAGGTGTTTTAAGCATTCTGATCAGGGAAGTCTTTCAGTTTTTGTTTTATTTGTATGTATCATTGTAAAAGAGGAAAAGCCTGAAAATATATTTTGACTGCATTCTTCTGCTATTGTTTTCTCTTTTCTGATTTTTTGTCTCAGATCTTAGGATGGGGATTCCTTAGGTACACTTGAGGCAGGTAGCCAAATGCATTAATTAGAAGGCACTGTATTAACCATTAGAAAACAATTCTCCTTTCCAGCCTATTTGTAATCTATGACATATTTTGTAAGATTTATAGTACAGGATAAGCAAATTAAGTGGAAAATATATTATTAAATATATAAGGTTGAAGTAAATTTTGAACACTGCTATGCCTCAGGAGACCTCCAAGAGTTGCGTGGTCCTGCTCAGGAGGATCAGGGCCCTCAGGGCTTGCCTGGGTTTACCCCCCAGGTACCTTCAAGGATAGAGATTTGACACCTCTTTGGGCTATCTGTTCCCGTGTTTGGCTAGTCTTGTTGTGAAATTTTTTTCCTGATCTAATTGGAATTTCCCACATTGCAGTTTGTCCCCAGTGATTCTCATAGTTGCTGTGATTACTTCCAAGAAGACTCTGGCTTTACCTTCTCTGTCTGTGTCCTGCTCTTAGACAATTGAAGTCCACAGTAAGATTTTACTTTGTCTCTTCTCAGGCTGATCAGCCCCACTTCTCTGATTTTACTGTACTTCATGCCAGATCTCATATATAGTCACCTGCAGTAATGTAGTTTTGTGGCACTCATACCTGGTGAAACTCCTCTGCTCAGCTTAGGAAGTCTCAATGACTTCAATGATGAAGTCACTCCCTCCAGCTTGTGAGCTGTAAATACTGTGTGGGGCTTTTGCTACTTTTGTGTTCTTGATAGCTCTTGAAATTTTAGGCAAAAATATTTACTGTCTCTAGTGTCAAAAAGCAAGTAGGTAGAAATTAACTGTGCAGAAATGATATGTTCTTTTTATTTCTATTTGATTTTCTTCAGAGGGGTTGGGTCGTGAATAAGTCACTAAAATAAACGAACCTCAAAGTAGTGTTAATCTTAACAGCTTAACATATTTTAAGAATTATGTCATGACATTCTTTTTAGCACTGGATGTTGTCCTGAGCTGCTAATAATAAAATGTTTTAGCAATGAATAAAAGTGGGTTCTATTTTAATCAGTGCGAATATTCCAGGGTGCATAAGCTCCTCTGAAAACTCACAGGATCAAATTCTGCCCTTGAAGTGAAGTGAAAGGTTTGCATAGAAGTCAGAAGAACAGCTTTGGTCTGTAGTAATTTGCATGGCTTGTTTAAAGATATGCTGGATTCCAGAGAGTATTTTAAAATGTGGAAACATTTTTCTTAGTCTGTTATGCCAGTGACTGCTCAGTTCTGTGTGTAGGCAAGAGAAAGTGGTCAATGTTTCCAAGAAACAGATCTACTCAAGTGACCATCATGCCTTAAAAATAGTCTATACATTTAGTTTACATTCAGGTTGTAGAACCAGGAGTATTTTTACATCAGAGATTTTGAAAGAGTGGCAATGTTTGTGGTCTCCTCTCCTCACCTTTGTTACAGCTCTGTGCTTCTATGGGGTTTAAGTACACCAAGGCTGCAAGTGAGTTTATTCAAACAATTACTGCATTTTTTGGGGGTGTTTTTTAGTTGGTGTACAATTGTGTTTGTGTGATATCTATAGAAGTCTTTCAGCTTGTAGCTCTTACCCTTTGCTTTCAGTCTCTGCCATGGCCATTGCCCTTGCCCAGAATGTTGTGGTTCCACATTTTAGTGCTCATCCCGAGGCTGATGAGGTTGTCCTGTCAGAGAAGTGGGCTGGTCAGAGCAGAATGTCAGCATCATGGTCTGACTTTGGCTCCTGTGACTGTGTGCATGCTGTTAACAGTCTTGTGATGAAAGAGAAACACACCTTTTTACACACATTCCTTTCCTTACTCAGTCTGCAGGAAGGATTAAGGAGGAGTCAGTCATTCAGTACATTTTATCCTTTTTAGCATGTGATATTGCAGTGAACATGATGTTCCTTTTGTAATGGTGTTTCTGTAGTACTACTGTTGGGTTTTTTCCTCCTGGCATCTTATGGAATTTAAGACACTGTCTTCACAATATCCTTGTAGGGTGGTGGTGGTCACCCAATGATTGGGGGATTGAAGAATACAAATAAAATGTCGTTTAAGGTATCAGCTAACTTTGTGTGCCTGGACTGAGAAATGACACGTGTTGTTTATATTATTTATATTCAGAGCCATATTTCTTTTTTCCTCTTGAAACTCAAAGTATTTATGGCTTCCTAAATTTGACTCTTGGATTTCAGGCTTTAGAAGTGATGAGCACACAGCATCCACCTGGGGAAAATTTGGTTTGTAGGATTTGCTTTACAGAGAACTCTCTTTCTGATTTAGGAATAGTCTGGTTTTCTATTGTGATTTTTAAACTTTCCCATTCTGCAGTTGCTCTAGATATCTTCCTCTATACAGAAGAAACCTGCTTTTTTCTTCTATGAGGAGTTCTAATTAAATTGATTTTCTGTACTATTGCTGTATTTTTATCAGAGGTCCAGAGTTGTTTTAGAGTTTATAGAAAGCATCTCAAGGTTAAATAGGCAGATTTTGTCTGATTTTTTATCTTATTAATACTAATTTTGCAATTCCATCGTAGCTAGCATTAATTTTAACTTCAAGGATTTTCTTTAAACCTTGGAGTAAAAAACCCCCAAACACCAAACCCGCCAACAATCACTTGAAACTGTGTTTATGCCAATTTAGAGAGGAGCAAAGAAGTACATTTTGCCAGTATTCAATGCCAAAGAAACACTGTGCCTTAGAGCTGGCTCTAATTTCCTATTTATACTAATATCACAGACAAAATGGTTTTATGAAATAGATAGTTTTATTAATTTAGTGCTACTGACTTGACTTTTGTGCCTCAAATTACTTGATGGTCTGTGCTGATAGGGAGCACTGATTCAGTCCCATGAAGTTTGGGATGGGGTGGATGTGCCTGTGCTGTGGTTGTTGCATACACAGTCAGCCTCTCAGAGCTGTAAGGAAAATCTGGAATCCCATGAGTGGACTCTTCATCCTGTTTAGACTGGAAACTAGGATGTGTGTACAAGAATTTTCAGATGTGTGTATGGGTGAGTTTTTGCAGGAATGTACTGAAGTGGCTTTTTTCTACTAAGAGCTGTTGCTGCCCAATGAATTTCAAATCTGTTCTCCACAATATCAAAATGCTAGAGCTTTTGAGAAAGCAACAGTAAATACTTTTTTTTTACTAGGGAGGCAATTTTACAATGACTAGATCACAGAAATTATTGATTTAGAGAAATCATGATAGATATTCCCTCTGCTTTATAAAACTCCATCCTTAAAAGCTTTATTTTGTGTAACTTAAAAATGTCTGAAAATATGGAAGGAAAAATATTGGATTAAAGGTGTTGACATTTCTACAATTTCTAAATACATGAAAGTTTATGTAGCAAGGACTTAGAGAATTTTCATGTAAATGCCTACAAGACTTACATTATAGAATTACCTAAGAATTGGTAATTCTTAACATTCACTTATCTCTCTCCTTTGGTTAAAACACTTCTAATTATGATGTCTAGTTTTCCTATGATAATGACATGAATATTTTCCAGTCCATATTGGTTTCCTGGTCCTGAACTGAACAAAGTAAGTACTGTGGGAGCAGATTTTAGTCAGTTTAAACATAGTAGAGAAATTTAAATTTTTGTGGGCGACTCTGCAGTATGGATTTAAAACTATACTGTGGAGCAAGAGAAAAATACTGTGATCTAGACTCCTTCTGGGAGAGGATCTAAGAAAAATGAGATTGTGTTGCTCAAGATGCTGTCCAGTGGGATTGTGACCTAGCAGGGGTGCCATCCCTCAGCCTCTCTGGGTGGTCTGTTCCAGGGCACGCTCTGTGTTGTGTTTTGGCTTGCTCAGGAGTTGCCCACTCAGGAAAGGTCTCTTCCTGCTCTGCTGTATCTGCTCCTTTTCCTGCTCGTGCAGTGAGCCATGCACCTGCTTTAATGAGCTCAGCTTTGGCTGGGCAGCTGTCCTGTGCTCTTTTGTCCTTCAGCATCCCCTGTGAGCCTGCCTACCAGGTCCCCAGAGGAGCCTTGCTTTGCCCTGCTGCTGTCCCATGTCATTTTCCATTTGCTTTCCCCACTTGCCTTAGATTTCCTGTCACACATGGATGCCTACTGCTAGTATCTGTGAATTGCCACAACAGAGTTATGAGTTATGAACTGTTTCCAAATAAAGAGTAGTTCTGGTACAGTTTTAGGTGGGGGACCTTATGTGCCTGAGTTGGTTATCTGGATGTAATGTCTGCTTTTTATGCTAAATGTCTCTGCAGTTCCCTGAAGTTTTCAATAACCCATAGCTTTACTCAGTGTTTTAAAACATTTGTTTATAAGACTTTCATACAGTATATTTTATCTAATATCACAATGTTAACTTTTTTTCATCATTGAAATGCCTATTTTGCAGATTACATATTTCAGTCTCTGGTATTATAATAAGCAGAATCAGCGCAGATGGGTAGATTTGGACAAACCACTGAAAAAGCAGCTGGACAAATATGCCTTGGAGCCAACTGTGTATTTTGGAGTAGTGTTCTATGTGCCTACTGTTTCTCAGCTTCAGCAGGAGATTACCAGGTAAACCTTGTAGTATAAACTTGTATGTGTTTATAAATTTGCTGTCAGCATTCTGAAATGTATAGTTTATTCAAAAGTTGTCTGCTTTCCACTCCCCTACCTTTATAGAAATGAAAACTATTTTAGGCAGAATTTATGTTCAAACTGTATGCTAATTTATCTTTGGAATAATTTAAATATGTGATAAATTAAGCAAGCAACTAACTTTTTTGTGATCTTAGGAATCTGCTCAGACCTGTTTTAAGTAACAGGCATACCTGCATGGTCAGACTTTTAATTGTTTTAGTTCCTTCATTGACTTTTGAATTTGTTTTGAATTTGCTTGACTTTTAAATTTGTTTGTTTGTTTTTGTTTTCTGTTTTGAAGATCCATATGTTGCTTTCATGGACATCTATCCTTCAGAAAGCACTTGCAGATTTTATTAAGCTATGCTTTCTTTGTTTTGCTTTCAGTACTTTCTGTTCTTTTAGTACAGTACATTGGCAAGTTACAGGCAACTTTGGCTTGTGATTTTTTAAAATTTTTTTTTGGTGTATCACTGAGCCATAAATATGGATGTTAGTTCTGGTACTATGTGTATGTTTCTACTGTGAAACTGGGGAACATCACATAATTTTTGCTGTCTGTAGGAGGAAAAGTAAAATTGAGCATATATACTAGCCGGTTATTCCTATGGGCCTGTACATTGGCTTCTAATGGCTTAATCTGTATAGTTCTGATTTAATGATTATTTTTAATTGGCAGTTGGGTACAAAACCCATAGCTGGATTACAAATATCTACTGTTATTTCAAAAATATGTGCTTGTATTAACTAACCCATTTAAGCTAAAAACTTTTAAGTTGGCCCTGCTTTGAGTGGGGAGTTAAAGCAGATGATCACTCAGAGGTCCTTTTCATCTTAATTTATTCTGTGGTTACATGAAACTGTCTCTGTTCCTGAAATACCCTGCCAGACACCTTTCCTGTTAATTGTGATGTGAAAGCTTTTCAGGGTCACCAAGTGCAGACCTCTTGGTGCAGACACTGATGCTGTTGTGTACTGCTCAATGCTTGGCAGCTTTAGTTTTTGGGTTTATTTGTCATTTCTGAAGGATTTTTGTTGGGTTTTTTTTTTTGTAAACTCTAAAGATTTGTGCTATTTCTTGGTAATTTTAGTGGCTCAAAAATCTCTGGTTCAGATTCTGTGTTGGTTTACTAGAATACATTAGAGTATGATAAGTATTGAGGTGTTGCACAGAGAAGCTAAATTGCCTGAAAAGCCTTAAATAGTCTTCTCTGGCATTTATTTGAAGAATGTGGTGTTTATGCTGGAGCTTCAACAAAAATTTGGCAGCGTGCTACCTGGTAGAAAGCAGGAACTTATGTGCCAGTCTTATCCTTGTGTCCTAGAGGATGGTACTTTGATAGTAGGAGTCTGTGTGAGTCTCAGAAATCTGTGGGTTTTTCATGCCTGTTTGATATAAATAAGATTGAACATGTTCAAACAAATTTTATGTTTAATGCACACCAGGAAATGGAAATGCTATAGATAAAAAGAGATGTGCTCTGTCGAGGTAGTGTTAAGATTCTTTAGCTGTAAGTTTACTTTTAATAGCAGATCTATGGGAAGAGCTTACTTCTGCTTCTTGACTGGGAAGACTCATTCCCCAAATGCCTTGAGCTTTTTCTTTTCCATTTTTTGAAGGCCTGGGTTTAGTCCCAGCTGTTGTTTTGTGTGTTGTGCAGGGATGTTATGTACTGTCATATGATATACTGGGTTTTTGTAGTAGGATTCCCAAGAGTCTAAACAGTATTTATAAATTATCAGTGTATTTAACGGGGCAGTAGCAGTGATGGAAGAGAGCTGTCCATTAACATGAATAAAATTTATGTGGAGTTTACCTGACCTTTCTAATCACTGAAAGAATTGCAGCACATTCTTCCATGTTCTCAGTTTTAATAACCTTACTTCACCAGAATTAACATACGATATGAGGAAGAACTTTTTAAAACTAAATTTATAGAAGACAAATGTGTAGGTGTAGCTGTAGTGGCAATTTTGAGGTGTTTTGGGCTCCAGATAGAAAGTTCTGTGGATGGCTGAAAGGGGCAGAAAAATTCAGGCATGTAGTGGCTCAGATTGTGGACAAACAGTACAGGTAGTAGTGGTTGCATGTATGAGAGATGATGCAGGAAAAGCGTAGATCAAAAGAAAAAAAAAGGTGACTTGAAAGTGAGAACAAAATGTACTCAGAAGTTGTAATGCAGAAATGAATATCATTATCAGGATTGAGGGAATGTACGTTGTTAGATCTATTGGAAGAGAATGCAGCAACCCAGCAGCAGTTTACTGAATGTTGTAAAGAGGCAATAACAACAATTTTAAGGAAGGAAGAGGAAAAAATAAAGAAAAGAAGGTTTGGGAGTAGATAGGAATTGTGGAGGTTCTTTAAGATCACTGATTCTAGAATGATACGTGAAAGTTAAGGGGGGCAGGAATTTTAAAAGGCCTTGAAGTAGTGGGTCCAGTTGATGAGGAAGACTACCCTCTACTCAAACAGGGGAGTGCAGAGAGGAATAGGAGATGCAGGCATAGACTCTCTTAAAAATTAAGAAGCCCATGTTAGCTTTTTCTTTTTTTTTTTCCTCCTGTAGGTATCAGTATTACTTGCAATTAAAGAAAGATATCTTGGAGGGCAACATTCCTTGCACACTGGAACAAGCAATACGTCTGGCTGGTTTGGCAGTTCAGGGTAAGTAAGAAATTGTACCAACTAGCCAATATTGCATTAGAAACTTTGGTGATATATTTTCTATTGCCTGTTTTCTTTTTGTCACTCAAGAGACCCAGTTCATTAAGTTACGGGAGGGGCTTGCTCCTTAGGACTTTTTCATACAGGCTGAAGAGAGCAGCAGTGGCCCTGAACTTGCTTCTCTGCAGTCCTCAGAGTTTTACCTGAGCATTTAACATGTAGTTTCAGGAGCTGGATTTGAATTAGACACTGGAGTTCCTTTGGGGGCAAAGGCTTCAGTTGTCTGCCTACATCAACAGACCCTTCCTCTGTTTCTGTTAATGAAGACTCTTCTGACATATCTTCATAAATAAGAAACTTTGAATGTACTTGTTTTTCCACTTTTTGTCCAGAATTTCCTATCACGTAAGATGATTTCAAGTTAGTGTGCAAGACTGTTAGCAGTTCTTGTGTTCAAATCACTCCTGAAAACACATTTCTGTGATACCTGTATGAAAAAGGCAGCTTCATTTTTCCTGGCTAGGGTCAGATGGGATGGAGTATACACCAGTCCTGAGGCTGTCTGCACTGATCATGTTCCCTGTTCCTTGCAACATGCTTGTGTGATACTAAATCTCTCAAAAGTTTGTAATGGCAACAGCTGTGTTTAGAGTGTTTGTATTATTTGTATATCATTCACAGTGAATGCCACTTCAGTACATCTAACAGCAATTGTAAAACTGCCAAAATTGAACAGAACTTAAAATCACTGGCAGTATATACGATCAAAGGGGTTTTTTTTTTTTGTATTTAGTTAATTATATACTTTGGTTGTATCACAATAAAGATGATGATTATGTTTTCTTGAAAATGTGGTTACCAGTGGAGTAGGACGCATTGTATTAATGCCTTGTTTATATAACACTGAATCTGTTTAATCCAAGCCAGGTTTTAATGGCCTTCAACTGAAAAATCTTGCTGTGTTATTTGTATGTATTTGGACAGTGTAAACATCTCTCTGCTCAGTGAGTTGTTTATAGAAATCTTTCCATATAACCCTCTTTCCAGATGGAAAATACTCATCCTTTTAGCTTTCACCTTCCTTTTTTATTCCTGTGTAAGGGATGAACTGTATAGGTTGATAACACAGTGAAAAAAAACCAAACAAAACAACCTAAAAAACCCCCACAGATTCTAAATTGATGTGCTCCAATGACTGAAGTAGCTAATACCAGGTAGGTTAGTAATTTTAGCTGGTGAATGAGCAGAAG
This sequence comes from Pyrgilauda ruficollis, assembly GCF_017590135.1. NCBI lineage: Eukaryota > Metazoa > Chordata > Aves > Passeriformes > Passeridae > Pyrgilauda > Pyrgilauda ruficollis. Next base: position 7,790,469 of record NW_024524155.1, on the reverse strand, counting down.
CAGTTTGCTGTTTCAAGTCAACTGGTTTCAAGAATGATTTGTGTTTAAAATCAGTACAATAGGTTAATTCTAAACACTGCTTTATCTCAAGAGCTGTATTGCTGTAGTGTGTCAGAGGTGCTCCCCTTTCACAGAAGTAACTTCCATATGAAGTGTTTTCTCATTTCTTCTTCTCAATCCACAAGGAGTGTTACCAATCATTCTAACAAAGTAAAAAGGTGGGATTTTTTCTATCTTTTCTCTTTATAAACATTATTGGTTGGTTTATTCTGTTATTTTGCTTTATGACTGCAGTTCAGTAGGATGGAGGTTTGATACTTGGAGATCCTGCTGCAATTAATTGGGTTTTGAATAATTTTCTTAAAAGTGTTTGAATCCAAGATTTTTTTTTTATTATTATTTTTAGCGGATTTTGGAGACTATGATCAATATGAATCTCAGGAGTTTCTACAAAGATTTGCTTTGCTTCCAGTGGTAAGTAATTTCTTTAAATTGGTACATTTAAATTATTAAATTGACAAATTTAAATCCTTCTTAAAATTGGTAAATGCAGATAATTTTTAGGAAACCTCCATTTATCTTACTGCTCCCTAGGCTGTCAAACTTAGTAAAGGCTTTCTTTGAGATTGGAGTGAGATATGACACCTTATGTTACACAGAAACAAAGATGTAGTAAGATATTTTCAATTTTATTGTATATTGCACTGAAAAGAAGGTTGAGGTACAAATGGGAGAGTGAGTAAAACCACTTCAAAACAGTGTTTATGCTTTTGGGGTTTATTTGTGCATATTACAGCATCTAAGCTCCAAGGCTAGAGTCAAGGGTTGATTTGCACATGTAAAGAAACTATAACCATTTGATTTTGTAGAATTCTTTTGTATTTCATTCCACAAATGCTATTTTACCTTAAGGGTTGGCTACAAGAAGAAAAAATATTGGAAGAAGCAACACAGAAAGTTGCCTTGCTACATCAGAAGTACAGGTAACATGTCTAAAGCTCTTCAATGCTGAATTTCAGGCTTTAGTAGCTTCTGTAACTCAGAAAGTTGTGAATCTTGAAATGCAGTTGGACTAATTTCAATTCCCATTTAAATGAGTCTTTTCTCTAGTACATCTGTATTAAAGTTACAAGAGTTTTTGCTGAATGAAAATGAAAAAGAGAACAGAATATTTAGTAAAATAAATTAGAGGATTCAGGATTGAGGGCAGAAGAAATGCAGAGACAGTAATGGTGCCGGAATGCTTATGATCTTAGGTAGAAAGGGGCTAAGGTGCAGTAGTCCAGGACAATGGAAAGTTAAGTTCTCTGTATCAGTTCATTAGTGAAGAATGTTTGTGACTATGTGAGTAATACTGAATATTTTCCCCTGTATTGTTTTAAAACAACAGTTTGAAAATTGCAGTTGCACATATGTTTGAAGTGCACTTGTAACAAGATTGCATGGTTCAGGTTCAGAAAGAAAACTTAATCTTAATGACATTAGGAAAAAGTGAAGAAATTGGGAGGTTTATGATTGAAAAAGTGTTGAGAGACATAACAATAAGCATGACAGGTTTTTTCAAGTAGAAATAATGTCTTTTATGAAGTAACTGAGGTATGTTGGTGGGTAGGTAAACACAAGCTTTTAAGCCCTGTGATACTACTGCAAGTCTGTGAGAAAACTGTCAGTTGGTCTGATTATAAAGAATTCTACCTTTACCTACAGATCTTGTCCTCATGCTTTCAAAGTACTACAGTAAAATAGTCAGAATTTAGAAGATGAAACTGTCTTTTCTGAAATGTAAAATGCCAGACTTCCTATTTCCCCTATAGCAATATAGAAGACATTCATGTCTTGAACATGTGTGCCTCTGGTAAAGTGAGGAAATGTGGAGACAGTGCTGGATTTGATCAAGAATGTGATAATTGCCTGCCATTAGTAGAGATAGTAATTTTAACTAGTAGCCTTTGTTGTCATTTACCCCTAAAGATGCCAGAGAGAAAGAAGTTATTAGAATCAAAATGTAAAGACTGAGCCAAATGTATCAGCCATTGGTACAGATAGAAACAGCACCATTTGATGGCTGCCTGGGTGTCCTGGGGATGCTTTTCAAGCTTTGACAGTGTCCTTCAGAGTAAAACAAATCTGATTTTTTCTTATTGGCAGTATTAGCTGATTGTTGTTTTATTTGTAGAGGCCTTACTCCTCCTGATGCAGAAATGTTATATATGCAAGAAGTGGAAAGAATGGAGGGCTATGGTGAAGAGACCTATCCTGCAAAGGTAAATGAGGTTTTGATCTTTGTCTAATTGCCCTTTTCTCCCTGTTTAGAGTGGTTACTTCCTGCCAAAAGTAAATAAAACCCAAACCCCAAACCACCCATAATTTTCTGCTCCAGAGTTAATAAAAACAGTTGTTTCTTAGGTAACTTTGCTTTTGAAGACTTTTTTCTCTACTTGCATAATTTTTTGCAACTTTTTACAGGACAGCCAAGGAAGTGACATATTCATTGGAGCATGTCTTGATGGTATCTTTGTGAAACACAAAAATGGCCGTCCTCCTGTTGTATTTAGGTTAGTATTATTATTTCATAAAATATCTTGGTGAACTTCACATTTTGAGTCTGTTTCTCACAAGCATCAAAGACTTTTAGATATGATGTGTATTTATGCATTTAATAAACCTGAACATAGTCTTGTAGTCATTATGGTGCATTGAATACTGAAGCCAGTGAGAATTTCTCAGTGCATTAACTGCAAAATTAATCTCTTTAAGACATATTAATTCTAAGATATGAATATTTAATACACAGTTGAATTGCAAAATATTTATTGAATCAAAAAGGAGCAATTCTCTGCACATAGGGCATCTTAAATCCTGAGATTGTCACATCAATTCATATAGAAATATTCATTTGTGAAATTGTCCAGAAGTTCCTTTCATATATTATATGTGGAGAGTTACACGATACTGTTTTATTATTTTGGATTCATTCATTTTTTTAATTTATTATTGAATGTTCTTATAAATTGTAGACAGAGCTCTGACTTACCTAAACACTTAAAATTCAGGCTGCATGTGAAATGGCTTCCCACTGACTTTAAGATACGTGGCTTGGACATCTTTGGGCAGAATTCAGAATAAATTAAAAAAAAAAAAAACCAACATTTTGAGATTTTTTTATAAAATTTCTCGGCAATTTAGTTTTTATTAAAGCAAGAAAGGGTTTATTCTTAGTGAACTTTAATCTTCTAGAATTGAATTTTTGACTGAATATAAACAGAAATCTTGAAATCCTATGGTCCAACAGTTACTGAAACTTCACTACTGATGATTTTCTGGGATTAGGGAAAGTAGCCAGCTTTGCTTCTTTCTGTTAGTAGTTTTGTTTAACAGGATTTAGAAATTCACAACTGTTAAATGTCCTTCAGAAAGATTTCTGTCTCAGCTGTGATAGGAGAGCTGATGCTGAGCTCTTTTTAATTGTCTGGTGTCATCAAACTGCCCTGCTCTGCTTTCCTACAGCATTAAACAGCAGCTGTACTTACCAAATGCACAGGGAGAGGAATAAAGCTTTGTACATGCATTTCACGTACATTCTCAAGGAATTGTGCATGCAGTGTCTGTAAATATAGGAAAAAAGTTGCACACTGGAAGCATCAGAAAGTATTTATATTCCAATTTCAGGATCCAGTTTTCTGCTCTTTTGCTTGTTTGTGTATGACTGTGGGCAATTCCATCATGGATAGCAATATCATGTTATTTGGGTGGCAATAAAGCATGGACAAATGACCCATTAGTATGATTTACAAAGACTGGATTATGCTTGAGATTGCTTCAGGCAATTTCATAGTTGTGCCCACAAAGGCTTATGAACCAAGGCCTTAAATTTGAGGGATTTTTGTTCTACATCAGAATGGAGACATTAATGTTTCTCTACCCATACACATGAGGCAATAGCTATGGAAAAAGCTAACAGACACCTCTGTGTAATGAAAATGGGAGTCTTAAAAACACCTTTAGAGACAGCCCTCTATGCTTTTTCCGTGTGTTTCTGTACTGCAGAATATTCTTTTAATAAATCTATGATACAGGCTTTATTTACACTAACATAATACTAATGGTTAAAGCTAAATTTGCATTTAAAAAGAAGATGAATAAATATATTTTATGCAATCTAAATTTTTTTAATCTGTCAATGTGTAAGAGTTCTAGAAAATATGCATAATAATGCCTTAAAAGCTTTGTTTAGTGTAGGTTTCTTTTTTCTTTTCCTGGAATGTATGGTTTGCTTTCAAGCAGATGGGACATTATAATTTACTGATGACTAAATTTGTGTAAATTTGATTTTTTTTTCAATAATTGGGAGAATTTCAAATGGAAGACAAGTAATAATCTTACTGTACATATTGTACATCTTCCCGAGAGTTAATCACATACCTGTTTTCCTTTCAGCAGCCATTAATGGTATGGAAGTGATGGTCTACAACTCGTTCAGATAGATTAATGAACTTTTTCACAGAATCATAAAATTGTATTTGACAGAATCACAGACTTACAGCATATACTGTTTTGAGAGGGACCCATCAGGACCATGGAGTCCAACTCCTGGCCCTGCACAGGACACCCCAGCAGTCACACCCTGTGTCCCAGAGCATTGTTCAATGCTTTTTGAGCTCTGTGAGGCTGGTGCTGTGACCACTGCCCTGGGGAGTCTGTTCCTGTGCCCAGCCACCCTCTGGATGAAGCACTTTTTCCTGATATCCAGCCTAAACCTCCTGTGACTCAGGTTCAGGGCATTCCCTCAGTCCAGCCACTGGGCACAGGATGGAAGAGATCAGTGTCTGCCCCTCCTCTTCCCCTCATGAGGATGTTCTTTATCCACATTCTTGATGGTGGTTCTGGTTTGCAGTTGCATTTCTTGGGGTTTGAAAATCAGAGCTTGTCCAGTCATATCCTGTCCTTTTTGTCTGCAGGTGGCATGATATTGCCAACATGTCCCACAATAAATCCTTTTTCGCTTTAGAACTGGCAAACAAAGAAGAGACAATTCAGTTCCAAACTGTGAGTACGTTTTCATTTTTTTCACTAAGTCATCAGTAAATAAAAACAAATTAAGACTGATAATTTATCTCAAAGCCAACTATCTATACATTTAGCAACATTGAACTCTATGAGTGAGTCAAATGTAATGACACTGTCTTTGGCCAGCTTTCTATGGGAAGGCATTAAAAATCGGACCTTTTATGTTGAGTACATTGAAGTGTCTGGTTATGTGGTCATAAAAATTTTCATCCATTCCAGTAAAGTTTCTAGTATGCTTTTTTGACTTGAATCAGTGGCAATTAAAAATCAATACAGCCTTGGAGCTTTGCTGGAGTGGGCCATGGCATTCCTTCCAGAATTCATTTTATTCAGCATCTACGAGTTGCTTTTCTCAATAGGCAGCTGTTGACAATCCTGTGGCATTCTTAACTGTAATTGTGTTAGTGTTACAGTTGGTAAGTGTCTGGAACAAAACGCTTCTACTTTCAAATAAGTAGATACTACTTTTTCCATACATCTAAGAAAATTGTTAGACTAGAGTGTATATTTGGGTCTGCAAAGTAGAGTTTTAGGGAAAACCTGGTGACATTAATGAAGTTACATTAAAATTAAATTGGTCAACAGTAATTTAATCTTAAAAATTTCAGTGGCAAGTGAAGCAAGTGAAGGGTATGAATGTTTGACTTAATGCAAATATTGGGTTTTGTTTTTTTGGCAGGAAGATATGGAAACAGCAAAATATGTGTGGAGGATGTGTGTGGCTAGACACAAATTTTACAGACTAAATAAATGCAGCCTGTAAGTAGAATACATTAGCAGAACTCTTGGTGCCCTTGCAGCTTCCATTGGGAAGTAAAATCTCCCATTCCCTCCGTAAAGTACTGTCCTTTTTAGATGACTTGGGTTCATTTTCTTAATCTTTTTTGAGAAAATACTTACCATGAGGTTTTGAAATACATCCTGCTTTATAACAGGAGACAATATTAAGTGCTGAAATATTACCATAAGTAATAATGTTTGGCCTTTGCTTCTGGATCACAGTGCTGTGAGAGACTTCAGTTGCTTTGGGGTCTAATATTGCTATAGCTTGTGAGCTGCTGGAAGCAGCAGGGTTTTGGCCTGTGTTTGGGTGAACTGCTCTGAAAGGACACTAGAGGCTTTAAAAGGGCGGGCAGTGTATGTGAAGCACTCCTGAAATGTGCTGGATTGACAGCTAAGAGGTATGTGGTTCTTTAGATATCCATGGAATCTGTATAGCTCAAGTAGCACCAGTGCAAAGTAAATTTAATACAATTCATCAAATTAAATTTAAATGGGCTGGCCTCCAACTTGTAAATCAATGGCTGGAATTTGAGCTACTTTACTGGAACAGTTCTCCTTCAGTTAAGTTTCTTCAAAGAGTAGAGAATTAGACGCAGTGAATAGTCTATCATTGGAAAACCATGGTTCCTCCACGTTTCACTGCTCTTCATACATGGGAAGATAGATGTTTGATATCTGCTGAGGCCATAATAATCAAGTATATATTATATATATATATATAAATAAAGTATATATAATATATATATATATATAATATATATATATAAAGTATATATAATAGATAATAATCAAAGATAATCAAGTATTTTGTGCCACAGATGACTCATTAGTGTGTTTAATGCTAATTTATTTGAGAAGTAAGATAAATTTGAAATAGAGTAAACCTCATACCTCAAAGCTTCTAAACTTGTCTGTCTTTTGAGAGTGATAAGAAGCATTGGTAGAAGCAGTGCATTCATGGGACTTGTGCATTTCTGTCTAAATAATGTCAGATCTGTAGTTCTATATTAAATGTTTGTCTCTAGGATTACTTATTGTAACCATAATGTGGTTTTATGTCAGGTTAAGTCCTCAAAAAAACATTTCTGGTTATTTCTTCTCTTAAGATTTCTTGTCATCTGGTCCTGTAACTGAAAACTGTCTTATGCATGCCTGTATCAACTTCAAGGGTTTTTTTTTCTAAATCTGTACATACCTTGTCTTTAGAGACTCCTTGGACTCTCCACCTGAGGAGGGCTCTCAGAAATCTTCCCTCATTCTTTCCCTTCCACGCTTTCCAATCCTTTCTCGTCCTTCACTTCCCAAAGGGTGAGCTTAAAAACATCTTTCTCACAAAAAAAACCCTGTTCCTGCATTTGTATCATGCTGTCTTTTGACCTGTCTTGCTGTGAGATGCAGAGCACAGGTGCAGTGTAGGGTGGGGGCAAAAGGAGCTTAAGACTTCTGAACTTTATGTCCTGGAGCCAATCCGACAATTATGAAAATTCATTATCATTAACATCAATGTTAGAACATACAAATGCTAACACATTATAGTAATGCTTTACAGATCCTGTAACATCTGTAATGTTACAGTCCCCAAGCAGTATTATGTCTGACTTGTAGAACAGGAGATTAACTGAGATATTTTGATCTTGGGTTTTCGATTTTGCTTTGTGATGGTGGCTCTTCCCTTTTGAGACTCGTGTGGAAGACTAACCAGGCCTGCCTCCTGCAAACGTAGTGATCTTTAATTGAACTTGGGAGTGCTTTCAGGTTGTTGAAATAGGTCTTGCTGTTGTTAAGAATAACTTCTTACATTAAATTCCTTCTGTAGACAAACTCAGCCAGTTACAGTGAATCCTGTTAGAAGACGATCTTCATCCAGGATGTCCATGGTAAGGAAAGCAAATAGCTTTATGTTTGCGTTTTTATGGATTTCAGTTGACTTTGAATTGAATATTACTTCCCTTCAGTGAAATGAAATGAGCAGTGGAAAAGATGAGTCTAGGATGTGAGGAACTGTTTCTGACTTGTAGGAAGAGCTGCTATATAATATCTAAATAGTGAAATTAAAACAATGCAATGAAAAATATTTTAAACACTTCTGGTTTCAATTTGCACACTGTCTCTAGGAGGCTGTCCTAGATGTCAGATGGCAAGATCCAGTCTTGAGTTAGTGGAGTGTAATTTCAAGGTTTTGTTCCTGGTTTTTAAATTATTTTTTGTATGACCTCAAAGGAGAAACTTACATTGAAGATTTAGAGAAATAGTTTAAGGCTAAGGTTTTGTATGTGTTTATTTGGAGTATTATGCACACTGTAATATAATATATAATGTGCATTATTACTATGTGTATAGTATTACATATAATATATATAATATATATAATATTGTATATATATTACATTATATATTAAAAAAAAAACTTCAATAATTGTTTTTTTAAATGAGTAATCAGTTTTTTAGTAACAGTAAGATATTTTCTTTCTTAGCCCAAGCCTCAGCCTTATATGATGCCTCCACCACCTCAGCTGCATTACAATGGTCATTATAGTGAACCATATGCAACTTCCCAAGGTAAGTTCATTAAACCCATGGCCACACTGCACAATTTTAGAAGGTAAAAACTTAATTTATATGTGCATCTACTTTAGCTATAGCTGAATAAATTAATAGGTGAACATGGGTAGGTTTGTACTAGAACAGTCATTGAAGTGCTTGCTGCTACTCTAGACATGTAGGCTAATGTGAAATAGAGTTGTGGAATCACTGGTTTAGGTTGCAAAGGACCTTTAGGGTCATCAAATCCCACCATCCACACAGCACTCTCAAATCCATCACTAAGCCATGTCCCCAGGTGCCACATCTACAGGCCTGTTAAATACCTCCAGGGATTGTGACTCCACCTCTTCCTTGGACAAGCCTATTCCAATGCTTCACCACTCTTTCCAAGAAGAAATTTCCTGATATCTAACCTAAACCTTCCCTGATGCAACTTCCCTGAGGCCATTCCCTCTTGTCCTGTCGCTTGTTACCTGGGAGGCCACAAATACACCTCAGTGTAACCTTCTTTCAGATAGTTATAGAGAGCAGTAAGGTCTCCCTGACCTTCCTTTTCTCAGGCTAAACAGCCCCAGTTTCCTCCACTGTTCCTCCTCCATATCCTCTCCTATGGGAGATGAGCAATTCTAGTTAGGACAGCACGTACAGCAATTGTAGACTGAGGTGTCTTGTGTGAGTTTAAGCTGACCATTGCTTTTTTTTGGCCATGTATCAAACTGGTATGTTATGGCATTGTAAGATCCTTGTCAATATTTGTCTTAATAGCTGCTAAGAGATTGCCCCAGGACAAATTTGTCTAAGTTTGCTAGACTACAAGGTGTTGAGGAATTCAAAAGCTAAAGAAGTTTGCAGGTTATGGACTTGGTATATAGTTGATTGAAACAAAGAAAGAAACACCCCAAGCAAACTCTAACTAATATTCTCAAGCAATGTGGACTCCTTATCTTAGCACTTTACAGTTGAGTCATGGCTGCTTACTCTCATTATTTTGATTGTTAAACGTTGTATCTTTAATTAACAAAGTTGCTGCCCTGAAGGGCTGAATCCAATCTTTTGCAAAGTCTCCTCAATTTTGATAGGAACTTTCCAGACCTACAAATCTGCTGGATAGATAGTACTCTAAAAGGCCAGCTCACTGGGAAGGGAATAAGCACATATTCTATCAAAACAGAGTTACACAGGTCTGAATGAAATACGTATTCAGCTACATTGAGAATGCAACTGAATTCTTTGCAGTTTAGTGATGTAATTATTGCTGGGTGCTTGCTACTACGAATGTCCTATTTTTGAACATTTTTTTTGTAAAACAATTTTTGATTGTCAGCAAATTCATTAACATAAGTGTGGCAGTTATTTTGGTGAACCCAAACAGTTAAATCATGAAGGCATCTACAGCAATGACTGAATCTGGAGACTGGCATATTGTGCATCCAATGAAGTAGTAATTAAAATGATTAAATATGTCTTGGATTTATAACCTGTTGGAACATTTTCTTTACAGTGTAGCTATATATTTTTATGTGTGAACAATATATGGTGGTAGTTTAAACTGCCTTCAAAATTCCTGGAGGAAAGTTAATTTGGTTTTTTTTTTGAGGTCTTGTGATGCTGTACCTACATACATCCTGAAGGAGTATAAGGGAGAAGAGCAAGGGGTTTTGTTTGCTTGTTATGGGGCTGTTTTTAGGTGTTTGGTGGTATTTTTGTTTTGATTTGGTTTTTTGTTGTCTTTCTTTCTTTCTTCCTTCCTTTCCTTTCTTCCTTCCCTTCCTTCCCTTCCTTCCTTCCTTCCTTTCTTCCTTCCTTCCTTCCTTTCTTCCTTCCTTCCTTCCTTTCTTCCTTCCTTCCTTCCTGCCTTCCTTCCTTCCTTCTCTTTCTTCCTTTTCTTTCTTCCTTTTCTTTCTTTCCTGTTCAAACTGATTGTATTAGTGCAAATCCTAGTGTAGACATTAATTTTTTCAGTGGTGTGGCTGAAGTTCATTGATATGAACTTTATTTTGGACTGAAACTTAGGAAGCCTATCCTGAAGAGAAGAAAGTAATTCATAAACAGACAGTGTTTTCCCATAGGGATTTATGTGATTGAAATAAATACAACACATTATTCTGGTGTATATACCTTGGGTATCAACAACAGCAGAAAAGCTGGGATTTTGGTTTGGGTTTTTTTCCTTCCCATTTCAATACATAGCTAAGAATAACTGAGGTTTTAAAAATCTCAGGCATTGCTTTTGCCACATCTTAATAATGGATAACTTTGTTTGATGTCCTGGACATAAAGATTGTTCTTAAACTTTGTTTTCAGATAACCTCTTTGTGAGCAGTCAGAATGGATACTACTGTCACTCTCAGACTAGCTTGGATAGAGCCCCTCATGACTACAGTGGTCGGATCCGCAATGGGAGTGTCTATAGTGCACACAGCACAAACTCCTTGAACAATCCACAGCATTACTTGCAGCCATCCCCCATGTCCTCTAACCCAAGCATTACTGGAAGTGATGTGCTCAGAACTGATTATGTCCCATCACACAGACACAGTGCACTAATACCACCTTCTTATCGTCCCACGCCAGACTATGAGACTGTGATGAGGCAGCTCAACAGGGGGATGGTGCACACAGATAGGCAGAGTCATTCAATGAGAAATCTTAACATCAGCAACTCATATGCTTACAGCAGGCCTGATGCCTTAGTTTACAGTCAGCCTGAAATTCGAGAGCATGCCCACTTTGCTGCCCCACAGTCTAACCATTATCCATTTAACCTGAACTACAGCTTCCATAGCCAATCCCCCTACCCCTATCCTGCTGAAAAGCGCCCAGTTGTTGGGGCAGTCAGTGTGCCTGAGTTGACAAATGTGCAGCTCCAGTCTCAGGATTACCCAGCACCCAATATAATGAAGACTCAAGTGTACCGACCGCCTCCTCCATACCCGTACCCAAGACCTGCAAACAGTACTCCAGACCTCTCACGGCACATCTACATCAGCAGCAGCAACCCAGATCTCATCACAAGGCGAGTGCACCACTCTGTCCAGACATTTCAGGAGGACAGCCTGCCTGTGGCTCATTCTCTTCAGGAGGTCAGTGAACCCCTGACATCGGCACGCCATGCTCACCTGCAGAAAAGGAACAGTATTGAAATAGCAGGCTTGGCTCCCAGCTTTGAAGGAATAAGAATTAAAGAGAGGACCATGTCAGCTTCTGCAGCAGATGTGGCTCTTCCAAGAGTTATCTCAGAAGGGTCACAGCCCAACATTCTGATGGAGAGAACAAAGCAAAAAGAAGGTGAGCAAGAAGAATGCGTGAACTGCGATCACAAGAAAACCTTTTCAGATGCCACTATGCTGATTCACAGTAGCGAGGAAGAAGAAGAATTTGAAGAAGAGAATAAGGCCAGTACAAGTCTTTCTCCTCTCCCTGAAGATCAAACCCAGCTTTCATCTGTTATGGGGGGTTATTCTCATGATTCAGTACTAAACTACCCTTACAGCTCTGTTGCTTCATCTGCTGGTCCTTTGCATATCCTTGAGCCTAAATTACATATCACAGAGGCAGAAAAGAGAATGAAAGATATGAGCCCTGTTCATTTACTAGTAGAAAGCCAGGTACAGAGAAGAGGGGAAGGACTGCTTACTCCATCTATGTCAGAATCTGATCTTACAACATCAGGGAGATACAGAGTAAGGAAAGATTCAGTAAAGAAGAGACCTGTGTCCGATCTTTTGTCTGGGAAGAAGAATATTGTGGAAGGCCTTCCCCCTCTAGGTGTAAGTGGATACTATTTGTCTTGTTTTCGGTTGTCTGTAGCGGTTGAATGTTGTTTTTGTTTGAGGTTTGGGGTTCTTTTAGTCAGTCTGAGATGCTTTTAAAACATTTGAATTAAAGCTGCCTTAAGCTTGACCTTTATATTTCTATGTTTCCCTGGTTAACTTTGCTTAGCTATCTTTTATCCCCTTCTCTGCCATGTCTGAGTTCTGTTTGTTTAGTCCACCTACACAAATCCAGCTGTACAGTCTCCATCCATCTGAAAACCGAACCTGGCTAGGAACCTTGGAAGGAGCTAATTTAAAATCAGTTCTAGATCCCTGTTGTGCCCTACTTCTTATCTGGAGCAGAAGCAACTCTTTCCATTCAACTTTCTTATCTTTCTCTCACTGAAAAATGATAAGTAGCAGAAACGTTTACTTTTAAAAAAAATTGTTTACCTGCTTCTTCTGACCTAAGAGGGAACCTGACACCTTGAGGAATAAGTTCTTTCCTTGCATTTTCTTCTTTATTTCCTGCCTTCCCTTTTTCATGTCCTCTCCCTTTTGCCTTCTCTTCAAGCTGTTTTTATCCCACTAAAGGTATTTCTTTCTTGCCATATCTCTTTCCCCTCCTCCAATCTTAGGACGTTGTAAATAGTGAAAAGCTGCAAGTTTCACCTTTCCCATAATTCCCACCTCACAAAAACGTAAAGGTCTGTGTGGAATGCACAATTTCACTGGCTCTCCTTAGTGCCCACTTTGCTTTAAAATTTTGTTCAGTTTTATGTAGTTTCTGGCAGATTTCAGGTGCTAATAGAGGAAGACCATTTTATATTATTATTTTGCCTTTTGAAAGTGATTGATACCTGAGGTAGTGTTAAATATTTTTCTGCACAAATTAAACTGTAGGAGAGCTGCTATATAACTTGTACTACTCTGGTAACAGCGGATACTGCAAAAACTAACCTGTGCAAAAGCTGTTTATTGAAATAGTTACTATTTGTTCTCCAAAAGATACATTTTCAGACAGTAATATGTCTACCAAAACCATACCCCGCTTTTCCTTTTGACAGCTACATAGTTATTTATGTTCCTGTCAACCTTTCAATTAAATTAATATTAGAACTTTTTCATTGGAAGTGTTTGTAACATAGTTTCTGGTTCAGAAACATTTAAGTGTTGTTGCATAATACAGAACATTACCTTTTTGTATTCATAATGGAGATGAATATCCTAGTTACAAAGCTGGCCCCAAGCAATGCTTGCACATTTTGCTTTTCAATGAACTTTTATTGTTGTGTTTGTGTTCACTTCACTTTTAAATGCAGTCTCATCCTGTTAGCTTTGTCTTCCTATTTCTTACCACCATTTCATTTTTGAAAGCATTATCATTCAAGCAGCATATGTGCTCATATTTTCAGTGTATTTTTGTTAACAGTTAAGCTTAGCAATGGCAGGAATGATGACGTTTCCTCTTACCCTTTTTAAAAGAATAATTTGAATTGATTCTTTCATAGAAATCCCCCTTTGATATTTTTCATCAAATAATGGATGGTAATTCCACAATTTAGATTCGTGGCCCGGTCCAGGACTCAAATCTGTCTGCAGTTCTGTGTTCATGTTTTGTATGTCAAGTTTGTTGCAAACTTAGTAAAACATTTAACTATATCCAAATATCTTAAAGCTATATGGTCATTGCCTGTTTGTAGGGAAGAAAAGTGCCTGAAACTGAATAGTCTAGTAATGAATAATTTTTATGTATTTTTGGGTTTGGGAAGTGATCCCAGGTCTGTTTAAGAATGTCAAGTATCTGAAGTTGCCACCTCACACCCTCAGTGGTGAGCTTTGTAGAGAACAATATTTGTCATTCTCATGCAGTTTCATTAACCTGTCTGGAATGAAGACAGACCTGTGTGGTGTCCTTGGAGGAATGTAGTCCCACCACCCTAATCTCTCACTGCAGTGCTTATCAAAGAAAAAGGTCAGAGCTGTTCACAGAAGGGGCCAGAGAAGTATCTTTTACTTAGTTGAACTCATCTGGTTTCAGCTTTACAATTTCATCAGCTATTAAAGAATATTTACAAGTTTTAGCTTTTCTTTTGCAGGGTATGAAAAAGAATAAAAATGATGCAAAAAAAATGGGGCCTCTGAAGCTGGCTGCCCTAAATGGACTGGCATTGACTAGGATGCCTCTGCCAGATGAGGGGAAGGAAGAATCAACGAGAGCAACAAATGATGAACGAGTATGTTGAAGTTTTTTAATGCTTCATTTATACTAGCAGTTTTTCAAAATTACATGCTTTTGAATGGTACATTTTATTGACTGTAAAATGCTTCATATTAAGGCAACTCAAATGCTGAGAATAGAAACCAAATAAAAAGATTCCAGGTTGACAAGCCATTGCTATAAGTATTGGGTGTAATTCAGATTTTTCTTTAAGATGACAGTGATTCAACTGTAGTTCACCCTTTGACATACAGGAAGTGAATTAACTAGTACCTACTGATATATTTTTGTGCAACTCATCCTGCTTTCTCTCTTAATTTTGGGTTTTCCAGGGTGAAAATATGTGAAATTTAAAATTCTGAGTGTGAGATTGATATTATTTGCAATCACTAGTAATTCATATGGTGTTTAGAGTAGTTTTTGCAGTTAAATTGCATCCCCAGAATACACCTTATGCAGATTGTATTTATCTGTTTCATTCAGGTAGAGCCCATAAAATATAGATGGAACTTCTTTGATCTGCTGAAATTTTAAACTCAGTAAAGGATATCAGATCAATGAGGGCACATCAGGTTCTAGAATCTGAGGATCATTCTTTGAGAAACATAAGACTCCATCTATGCTTGTGTCAGGATAAAAAACATCAGTAAATCTGCTTCAGCCTGTCTCATGTATCATTAAAGAAGTGCAGGAAAAGGAAATAGTCAATATTCAGGCTGTGACAGGCTATGAAAAACAGCGCTGCCATCACACATCTGACCAGGGAGCACCTAAATATACCAAATTCCACAGTGGTTATTGCCCATTCTGCAACCAGTGGTCTCTATAGAATCCGATTCTGAGCGTGGTTGGGCACCCTCAGCTGCAGGTCCCCTCTAGCTCAGTTTTGTTTCTAGTGACTAGGGATCTAATCTAGGGGTTAGAACCTGAAGGAATAGTCCTGCTCTCACCAGCTGCAGTTCAAATGAACAGACCAAGAAAATTAATTGCAAATCACTCAGTAATAAAATGTGTTGAACTACATATACATTGCTTAAGATGCTAAGGGACAAAAATTAGCATTTTGTTACTGAGATACAGGTTTAGTACCTGTGCTGGTTATTTCCCCTTACCTAGAGCAATCATCTCTTTCTGGGTTGACCTTTACTGGATTCAGCTAGCTCTGCCCAGAGCATTGTGGCAAAGAAGAAACCATGAAGTCAAGTTATGGCAAAGTCATGTCACTACACTTTCTCTTCAGGCAGAGGTAGAATAAATACCATGAAACAGCAGTAGTTCCTAAAACAGCTGAGAAGAGGCAGTGCAAAGTAGACATGTGACATAAAAGGAAGCCCAGCGTCCAGGTATTTTAGAAGATAAGTTTAATGTTGATTCAGTGCCTGTTTCATTGCTCAGCTTCATGCTATTGTCAGTTTAAATAAGTGAGTTTAGCCTAAAGATAATAAAGGAGTTTGTGCAGTTGATGTATTGTTGTGCAAATTGCATATGAGGGAAGTTTACACCTTCCTCTGCAACATTTGGCATACTTACTTGATATAGGACACTTCTATGACCTGATACCACAGAGCAGTTGCTGTAAGAATCTGGGGACATGTGACATAGATGAAATTTTCTGGCTGAAATCTTACATATTATTCTTCCTTATTGTTGGCAAAGCGATGCAGAAATTCCAGAAGTGTCTTATGATTTAGAAACAACTTGGTTTCAAAAGAATAAAGGGGAGGAGGGAGTAGTTTATTAAATAAAAAAGATTGAATTATACTATTGGAAAAAGTCTGGGTTTATACTTTAACTGCAGCAAGTTTCTAAGGCAGCTTTCCTGCTGTAAGCAAAATTTAGCTTTCCTCCATCCAAACAACTAAGTTTGTGAGGTTTTTTATTTTTATTATTTTGGGGTTTATTATAAGGTTAAAGGAGACCTTTCAAATGATGTCATCTGACTGCTATATTGAGCAGGTGGATCAAAGGTATTTGAAGCAATATGCAATATGGCAAAGCTGTCTAGTTGGCCAAATTTTTCTCCCCAGATGGGCTGTCTTTACAGAAACTATGAAGTAATTTTTCCTTTACCAGCAGTATCCACATAAATATTTGTGACCTAGTGAAGTATAACAGGCTGCTTAGTTTTCACTTGAACAAAATTCCTGCTGGTTAGGGTTTCCTCTAATTTATTCTGGTATGCTTGTGGAAACATTAATAGCTGCAAAAGCATTGAAGAAGTATGGAGGAGAAGAAAATACATACATTTTATCCTCCATGAGTTCTCTGTTTAAACAGACTCCCCTCAGAATGTGACTGTGCATGGCTGTGTGTGCTCTGTGCTGCAGTGTAGAAGCCTGGAGCAGCGGCTGGAGCAGGGCATGGTGTTCACGGAATACGAGCGCATCCAGAAGAAAAGGCTGCTGGATGGCGAGTGCTCCATAGCCCGGCTGCCGGAAAATGCTGAGAGGAACCGCTTCCAGGACGTCCTTCCTTATGATGATACCAGAGTGGAGCTGGTCCCAACCAAAGAAAATAACACGGGTTACATCAATGCATCTCATATTAAGGTGAGAGAAATGCTCTCGCAGAAAAATTTCCCAGTTCACATGCTAACTGAAAATGCATTTGGATATCAGTTTTTGGTTTGGTGAGATCAGTGACGATCCCTCCATCTCTCGCTCTTTCTTTTCTTCTCCAGAGGTTTCTTTGGGGAAAGCAGGAACCTGTTTTCCTAATCACCTAGAATAATGGAGGGTTAATTACTTTTCTGTGTTCCCTCTCTGGGGATTGCTGCTAACAGAAGGCATGTTCATTCTGCCCAGAGCTAAGGAGGCAAATAGGTTTAAAGCAAACAGCAAAACTCTGCAATGGCTATGATATTTTTGAGCTGCAGTGACAATCATTGTTTCTTCCTTTTCTGTACTCTCAGACAGTAAGCTAGCCCTTAGCTTAAGCATTTTTGGATGGTTAGAGGAACTGCCAGAGCCAGGGGGAAACTGGCTTTTTCAAAACCGTCAGCTGCCCTCTTTCCCCATCCTTAACTCTTTAAGCTCTGTTTAAAAGAATTTGAAGGGTGTCTTCAAGAACCTAGATGGCAGTTCATTTTTCAGTACATTGATCTGCTCTAAGTGGAACTACAGTTGGCTTCATGCTTTTTCTGAAAAGAGTTGAGATTGGCAAAGCAGCACTTGTGTTGCTGTCTTTTTTGTATACTGACATGGCATCATAGCTTCTCTGCTTCATTCACGAATGTTGACCCTTCTCAAGCAAGATAATATTTTTTCAAGAAATAACAACTAGTACTGAAATAATATTTACAGCACCAGAGCGTGAAAGCTTCTCTAAACCTGAATTTGCTAAAATAACTTAAATTCAAAAAAGAGAAATACAATTTTGTTTTCTCAGTTTTACATGATGCTTGTGATATAAAATACATTTATTTAGCTATGAACCTATACAATTGTGTCTCTTCTGCATCTAATGTGACAAGGTGCAGCTAAAATGTGGGACAGATATAACTCACAATGGACTCCTACTTCTGTGTTGTTGCAGTCTTTTTTTCATTTTGTGCATCTTCAAATGGCTGACATTAGAACTGGGGAGAGGGTTTGCAATAATTGCTAATCTAATGTCTTTCTTTTTACAGATCTCTGTTGGGGGCATAGAGTGGGATTACATTGCCACACAGGGCCCTTTGCAAAATACATGTCAGGATTTCTGGCAGATGATCTGGGAACAAGGGATTGCAATCATAGCTATGGTGACGGCAGAGGAAGTGAGTATCAATTGAGTCAGGTTTCTCCCAGAAATTCCACAATGATTTTTTTTGTAATCTGTTAGAGGAGGGGGATGTTTCCTCCAGCAACTAGACTGAAGATAAGTTTCTAGTGACCCCTTTCTGTCTTGATTCCTTTGGCAGAAAAATGAATTTGCAAACTCTTTCTGCTGGGAAGATGGCTTTCCCAGTAAGACCGTAACACACTAGTACTGCTTAGCAGAGATACAGTTGTTACTACAGGAACAGTAGTTGTATGAATGTTCTTAGGTTTCTTGTTAAGCAAGTGTTCTGCTTTTAAGGAAAGTGGGAGAGAAAAAAGCTTCAGATACTGGCCACGTCTGGGTTCAAGACACAACACTGTGACATATGGAAGATTTAAGATTACCACGCGGTTCCGTACCGACTCAGGCTGCTATGCAACTACAGGTCTGAAGATTAAACATCTTCTCACAGGACAGGAGAGAACGGTTTGGCATTTGCAGTATACAGACTGGCCAGAGCATGGTTGTCCAGAAGATTTAAAGGGATTTTTATGTAAGTTGTATTTAATAGCTTTGTTTTGGGGGGTGGTTTGTGGTGGTTTTTTTAATACCTTCTATATATGAAGTAACTTTGGACAAGTATCCTAAGCATTCTATTGTAAAAGGTTTCTTCACACCAGCAAGACATACTGAATTATATTTTTTGCAGGAATATACCTGCCAGTTTATTAAAGTGACTCTTTCTGTCTAAAGCAAATAATTTACCATAAGTCCATATAGAATAAAACATAATTGCACCCCATAATACACATTGGAGTTTGTTGCAGCAATAGCAAGATGGCCACAAGCCGTCTTTAGTAGGAATAGGGGAACAAGGCAAGGAAATCCTTACAAAAGCTAGATGATCCTTGTAGGTCTGTATTGCTATGGTTGGGCTATGGCTTGTGATTTATACAATGTATCATTTTTCTGTGACATGTCCATCGTTAAATTACTGCTTTCTGGTGGTGATGGAGCATAATAGCATAGCTCATGTGGCTTCATGTCCATCATGAACGACTCTTGTCTTGTTGCACGCGGTAGCGTACCTGGAGGAGATCCAGTCGGTGCGGCGCCATACGAACAGCACGGCGGAGCCCAGGAGCTCCAACCCCCCGCTGCTGGTGCACTGCAGTGCCGGCGTGGGACGCACAGGAGTGGTCATACTGGCAGAGATCATGATCGCCTGCTTGGAACACAATGAGGTGAGCTCTTCTTCTTTCTTCTGCTTTAAAGGATGCTGGGTGCTAGAAGAGTCAGTAACCTGCCTAGAATGTGTTATGGCTGTTCATCTGAGCAGCTGCTGGGAGAGGCCTTACAACTGGGCTTGAAATGGCTCTTGGGAATTCAACAGAAGTTGATAATCTTCCAGAGCTGCCCACATGCACACCAGACACTGGAATGCACATTTGGATTCTTGACTTCCTAACATTTTGAGTCATTGAGTGGAGCAAGGTATGCCCTAGGCCACTGAGCATATTTCAGGATTTCATCCTGACTTTACTGCTCCTTGTCTTTATTAGAATCGGTAATATTCAAGAACATGCTTTGTAGCCATTCTCTGTACTTGTTATTATTTTGTTCCTAAGTGCAGTGTATTTGCAGTATCAGTCTCAGTAGAGGACAAAGTGTTGATTTGATAGAATAAAATCAGTCCTATCAACTTCTAGCCAGAAGTGGACGGTTGTAAAATGTTCATTAATAATATAATATGTCAACTGAAACTCCACAAACTTATTGTTTCATTGTGCATCCCTCTCCTAACACTGTAACAGACTTTTTCACCCATTAGATTTGTGAAGACCAATACCCCATGAGATGGGTAACTTTACCATTATGCATATTTCCCAGATGATCAGTAGTGTAGTACATACTGCAGACAGGGGCAATGAATTTTCAGAGCTGAAATCAGAACAGCTGACTCAGTCCTTAGATCACTAAGATACTGCTCTGAACCTCCTGCTGGGAAAGTGCAAGCCAGTTTCCTTGCTCACCAGTCACTTGTAACGTTTGTTCCCTTCCTCCAGATGCTGGACATCCCACGAGTGCTGGATATGCTGAGGCAGCAGAGAATGATGATGGTGCAGACTCTTTCACAGTACACTTTCGTCTATGGAGTTCTCATTCAGTTTCTCAAAAGTTCTAGACTTATCTAACCCCTGTCACTTCCTAAGAGACTCTGCAAGAGTTTACAGAAAGAAAATTGGAGTTGTCCAGACCCGGTCTCACTGGTGTTTTCCTCATTTGATGAATCACAGAGTTACCTTTTAGGGCTGCCACGGGACTGTTAAATGTGAGTCAGTGTAACAGGCTCTGCACAGCAGGATCTTTGCTGGACTGAATTCTTCCCAGCCACAGTCTCATTAAGGAATGATTTTACTTGGTCTGGTCTGTAGTACTTGCACATGTTCTTTGGAGTGGTGTTACTCTGAGCAAAATAAGTATCTTATGGAATGGAGGTATATAGTACAATTTTACTGACATTGTTTTGAAACATAATTGTTGACTGTGCAAAAGCTAAAATCTGTAGGTGCACATGGGGTCAGAAACCTGCCCCTTGGGAATGTCAAGGTCTTATGCAGTTTGATTCTGCTTTCAATTTTATATTTAGAACAATACATCTATATTTTTTAAAATGAACATTTGGTTTCCTCTGGCTTACTTAGCAAAATTAGCAGCTCTTAGATATGTTAAGCTGTTGCTTTAAGAACAGTTATTTTTATAGTTGAGATTTTTAAATTGAAAAGAAAACGAACCACCAAAACAGAAACCTTTTTAAACATAACAATATTTTCAGAGGAGAAGACTGACAATGTTTGAACCAACTTTTCAAAAATCATGCAGAAAGTCCTAGGGAAGCTGTTGGTAATAAGTTGTAGTGCCATATAGTAGAACAGACAAGTGAAAGATAATGGTGACTGTTGATAACTTTCATTTGAGAGGAGGCATGTTTACCTGCAGCGGGCAGGGAAAAATATTTTAAGTATCTACGAGGTTGTTGGAAACAAATGGATGAGAGAAAGTACATATTCAGTATTATTCATATATTTAGAGGACAGTTTGATTTTACTGGCTGAAATCAAAGTGGATGCAAATGTTTTAAGCACTTTTTTGCTCTGTTATTTATGTAGCTAAATATAGAGACTATAATCATGCATTGTTTCATTTGGTAATATACCATTACTAACCTGTTATTTTAAGAAAAGCTTTTTAAGTTGATGAAGTGAGAGAACCAAAATGGGAGTAGGAAGGTGCAGAGTGGTGAAGTGGAAATGATTGTATGAAATGTAATGGAGGAGGTGTGGCAGCTATGATTGCTGGTTTACACAGTGCAAAGATGACCTTAAAAAAATGTTAATGTTCCCAGCCAAGAAAGCCAGTAAAGCACTGGAAGTTTCTGTAGAATCCTCCAGATTATTTTGTTAGTGCTAGAGCAAATTTTGCTAATGCTGTGCAGCGTTGCAATGAAGAACATTTGAGAAATTGCAGAAAAAGAGCTCTTAGGGGAAGCAGTGGAGATGGGGGTAATTTAGGAGCTGTGTAAGTGGCTGAGTCAGTGGCTGTGGCATGGACCTGAAGTAGGCAGGTGCAGCCTACTGGTCAAATGATGATATCCCTAAATAATCCTCTGTGGTTTTCAGTGGGGACAGTGTGGTTTTGGCTGCCTTTCCAAGTGTTTTGAGACGCTGAGTTGAAAATCCCTATTCCAAATTGAGCTATACTTTTTCAATATCTGGTTTAATTAAAAAAAAACATGTATAGTAGACCAGTCTGTGGGCATGGTTAAGTGTACATTTCACTTGATACCTGCTTAGCAAAATGAAATTAAACTAAAAGTCAAGTTTATTCATGCTGAAATTGTTATTTTTCTGAGCTCTAACAAGGGTTTTGAAACTATTAAACCCCCTTCAAAGCACAATAGTTGTGTCCCAGAACACTAATTAGGATTATAAATAGGTTGCCTCAATTTGCTTTGCAATAAGCTGCTTCCATGAAGTTTAACATATGGTCCAAATGACACTGAGATAATATGTAATTTTATACAAAATATATTACTTTTAGGTACACAGTATTGATCTGGTGCTTTCAGGTCTGCTTGGAAGCAGTCTGATTTGTTGTACTCTCAGTGTAAGTTAGATTGAGTATTTCAGACTAGGGAAAAGAAATGTTGGTCTTATATAAAATGCCTAGGAATTGTTAACTGCCAAACATAAAACTGAAAGTCCAGAGGAAACCAGTTGCTGAAGACGGATTCTTTATACATAAACCTTGCAAACATACCAATCTGACATATCTGTGTTGACAGAAGTATTGAAAGAAGCAAACATGCTTAGCTATTTTTCTCATGCTCAGTCTTAAAAACATTGTTAATTTTTGCCACAGTTCACTTTTATCTGCAGAAATGTCATTGAATGGGAGGGAGGCAGGCTCTAAAATGTAGCTTCTACCTTTTCCATTTCTTAACTTTGCACTGTGATCTTCGTCACCTGATAGATGCAGTTTTAATGACACGATGGACAACCAGAACCTCAAGCAGCAGTTTCTGAGACAGAACATCAGCTGTGAGGCATTAAAAGGAACAGTAATAACAATCAATTTAATCCAGTATTTATGGGATTGTCTGAGGTGGGTGAGGAAATGTGTGTCTTTTGGCTTATTTTTCTGTTTAGCTAAAAGAAGTTGTGCTCACTTTTAGAGGTGGTTGTGCTCAACTCAGGTAGTCACAGTCTTGGTTTTTTCAGTGTATTCCTGCTACCTCCTCCCCTTCAGCTTCCAGTTCTGTCCATCAGCAGTCTGTTTTTGCAGTAATAGACTTTTCCTTATTAGGTGTGACTTTATGTGAGTTTTTCTACTGAACACTGAAGGATTGCTTTTGTTTGTGAGCATAGGGCTCCAAGTGGGCATTGAAAATGAGCAGTTTCCCTTCTAGATACCAAATGAAATTAAACTTCACAACCTTCTTAAAAAAAAAAATGTTTTAAACCATTGTTTAGATTTTCAGTTAACTTACAAAAGACAATTCAGTTTTTAGCACTTTTGTTCTGAGCCTTGAAAAGGGATGCATTTTTACATGTAGTTGTGCTCGTGCTTCATTAAGTTTTGGATGTTATAACAACATCCACTGTCCAAATCCAGTCACAGTGTGAGTCAGAGGTGGATTTATTTGTCAAAAAACTTAAAATTTCTCTAAAAGCCTGTCCAATTTTGCCAAATGTGTATCTGTTTTTATGGGGATGAAATTCAGATGATTATGCAAGATTTGAACAGAGTTTGTATAGTAAGAAAAATTGTATGAAGAATTCTTGCAGCAAATGGCAAAGATGATGCTGATCTCTAGGGATGTCAGAGCTCTCAGGGACAAATAAAGGTGCTATATACTGTCAAGAGACAGATTTGATGGTCTTTTGTTGACTAGGTAGAAGATGCTTTCTAGGATCAAATTATATGAAGAGACAGGAGAAGAACATACAAACTGTAGTAAGGACATCTGCATATTTGGTTTTTTTCTTGGTTGCTCTGATGAGAGGTTTTTTTGGCCAGTGAATCTTTGTAGTCGTGGGCTAAAACCTCTTCTCTAAGAAGCTAAGTGAGAGCCCTGTCCATTACAAAGATGTCACTGACTTAGCTGGGTTGGCTTTAGGCTGCAGGCTCCTCCAGGGGAATTTTGCACAGCCTCTGCAGCTTGCACAGCAGTGCTCTCCTTTTCTGCTGTCCTCCAGGAAGAGCAGGAAAAGTTTTATGCCTTGGTATTTCACTCATTGGAATACCTTTCACACAAGGTGCAGGATGCTACAGTTTATATGTAGAAATATATTTAATTCAAAGCAGGTGGCTAAGGCAGTGTTCCTGTATTTCTATGGATGAAAAGCTGCTCTAAGTTATCACCAACATTTAGAAAAAAAAGTAAAACACAGTAATAACAAATCAAAGTAAAATAAATTTTTACTGAAGTGGAAAAGATTGTTGTCATTTTACATTTGGCTTCTCTTGTAATCCTGTGTATCTCTTTTTCAAGTAAGCAACACTTGGAGCAATTTTCTCTAGAATGGCTCCTTTAAATTTAATAAGTAAGACTGAGGCTGCTGCTCCAGCTGCTGCTGCATATTTTGTTTTGGAGCAGCTGTTGAAGTTGAGTGGCTCATAGATTTCAATGGCTTCTGGACCAAACTTGGAAACTGCAGGGTTGTTTATCATAGCTGTGTAATGAAACCTCAGTTTTAATATCAATAGCATTACTAAATCCCGGGGTTTAAAAACAGTGAACCCATCACTCTATTTCAGCAGTTCAAATTATCAATTTAAAAAAATCAATGCTTCAGTTGCTAAGAACTCAGTGCTTTAGTGTTTAGGGTTGGGTTTTTTCTGGTAGTGCAAAGTGGTGGAAAGCCAGAGTCCAACCCTGCAAGATGCAAAATTCCTGCAGTTCTTCTTGATACTGTAGGAATTAACATGGGCTTACTGCCAATGAAAGCTTGAGCCCTTGAAGCATGAGTACCCATATCTGCTTTAAATTTAAATACAGATTACAAGAATTAACCAAAAGAATGCAGCAGGAATGTGCATACAGGAAAGTACAGCATTCAGAGGAAAAGTAGATGAGAGTTCAAAAATTCTCTTGTGCAAGTACAAAATTTTGGACATAGAGAGTGAGGATTTGAGGAGTGGCAGAAGGCATTTGGAGGAGGATTTGGAATGTTTTGTATCCAAAGTAGAGCTGCTAGCAGGGTTTGAGTCATATGGTATGTTTTTCATGGCATGGTAGAGTAAGTGAATGTAGTCATAGGTGTTATTTTTACTGGCTTTTTAAAATGTGATTTTTTAAACTTCAAATACTTTTTCAGAGGCTCTGTTATTTTTACATATCTTCCTTTCCAAATGTATTGAATGCAATCTGTCGGCTCAATTTCTGTTTACTTATTAAAGGTCAGATTTTTCAAACTACAGTCTCTGGTTTTACAGATACAAAATGCAGGGGAAATAGGCATACTTGCAATTTTGCAGTGATAATTTCTAATGGATGCAGGTGAGATGATTCAAAATTCTAACTATGTTTTGAATGAAGCCAGGTGGTTACAGTTGGTGTGCGTTGCACCAAGTTAAGGCTGGGCTAACAATGAGACTCTTGAAATGTAGAATTTACCATGTACTTAGAAGTTCTGTTGCAGTGCAGCATTTGCAATACAGTGACATTAAAACAGCATAACACTGTGCTAAGGTAAGGAAAAAGAAATAATCTTAAACTTTTAACTGCTGTTGCAAACATGTCTGTAAAAAGAGAAGTTAAATAAAAAAAAATCTTAAAATCTTGCTTGGGACCAGCTAACTTGGTGCACTCAGTTGGCATCATATGTTACTTTAAGGTCTAACTGGACTGAAAAAAAAGGATTTGTTAACTTCAATGAACATTTCAAAAAACTGTTGCTAAATAGCCTTTGGTTCTGTTCTTTGCTATTTTCCACATTATGCTGTGTTCAGTGGTGAAGAATAACCTCCAGGGTGTTTGTTTTGTTGAAGTCTATTCTTCAGCTTTACTTAGGGAATGAAGATAGAAATCAAATGTAAAGAATCTAATGAACAGAGTTTACAGCAGATCCAGCCTGTGGCAAGTCAAAGAGCAAATCTGCAGATACTGTAATGTTCTTTTGGTTCAGCTATGCAGCAATCAAAACTACCAAATTATTAATTTTATGAGCAGTTTCAGAAGGTGCCTAACTTTTATAAAGGGAATTAAATGCTGTTTTTCCATTTGGAAATATTTAGGTAAAATTAGGAAGCTTTCTTTTAATATACTTTGAAGACATTACAAATGCCATTAATTTTTAGAATGGTAGGAAGTTTGATGGAGAAAACCCCTGTAAAATCCTCCAGTCTGTCACCTTGCTAATGCTGGATAATTCTGACAGACAAGGTGTGTATGCTCTTTACAAAGATACTTGCTTTGAAATACCCAACTTATCTGTCCTCTTTGTGGCTTTTCTGGGGGCACTTGGATGGAAATTTAAGAGGCTTTACCTGGCAAATCAGCAAGTATGTACACTCCTGCACACTGCTGAAATCTCTTCATTCATTAAAAGCAAATGGGTGTTTGAAATCCTGTCAGCAGTTTTGTAGGACCGAGTCCTTAGTGTCAGAGGAACACAGGATCTGGCTCCATTTTCTTCAGTTTTCACTTGAGCCAGTATGCAAGAATTTAAATAGGACTTTGTTTAAAAGTAGCAAACATGAAGTATTATTTTCTAGTACTAAGCTAGTGGTTAACATGTCTGTTTTTTGCTGTCTTGCCACCAATACTGTAAAAATGTATAATCAAACCAGCTTTAATTCTTGTAAAACTGAAATTGGTTTGTAAAACAATGTATAAATTGTGTTTCATAGACAGAAAAGCTTGTATTACTGAATGTAATATATGTGAAATGAATATATTATAGTCTATTTTTGCCATGGAAATAAATATTTGAAGCAATTATAAGTTTTTATTGTTCCATTATTAAAGGAAAAATCCGAGGACTAAGATGTGTGTTCATGTGTAGTCCTAGGCTGGGACTTTGCCTTCAGTTCACAAAGCTGTGATCCCTCTTCTAATGTTCTACAAGTACTGGGTATAAAATTTGTGCTGTCAAGTACTAATAGGTGTCATCTTTGTGGCAGGAAACTCTTGTGCCTGCTGCCCTGTCATAATTTTTCACAATGTTTTGCATTTTCTAAAGCTGTTTTTGGTACTGAACTTCCAGTTTCCCCTCTAACATTTAAGTGTAAGAGGAATTAAAAACTTCTGGAAGTTGGAGAACCCTTTCCAAAAGCATGTGAGAGAAGAAACAGTTGATTACTTACTACGATTGGAGCTGCTGCCAACAACAAGCACTGAAGTTATTTTCATTCTAGAACTGGCATTGAGTTAAAAGGGAGGTGATGCAGCAGCTTGCTCTACACACTGGTACAGCATGAGGCTTTGTGAGGTGAATACAAGAATTGCACACTGGACAAGTGCATTTCCCTTGTCTTTGCTTTGTCTAGAGCATTGTCCACCTAGCTCCATCTGAAACAATCAGGCTTTTAACTAAGTTTTGTCTTCTAGATGCGCTCAGTTTGAGGGCATGAATCAGCTTCAGGTAAGACAGCTACAAACCATAGGTACATCTGTACTTGTCAGAGCAGTTCCCAAGTCCTGGGGAATGTTCTGTGTGATGCTCATGGTAAGCAAAGTTCTTTTCTTAGACCTGGATTCAAAATCAGAAGAGGAAAATGAGACTTCCTGGGACCTGAGACTCATGGTGAAGCATTCAGGAATTTTTATCATACTTATTATTTATACTGGTTTTAGACCTCTGGCAAAGGTATCTTCAGAAATCTAAATTTCCTCTAAATCCAAATGGTTTTAAACGGAAGTTGTTATTTTCCAGCCACTGTAAAATCCCCATTTAGAGACTTCTGGTAGCCAGAGCTGGTTGACGGGGACATGACTTGATGCTTGGATTTGGCACATCTGGCTCATCAGAAGCTTTCCTGGGCAAGAGCTCCAGGACTTGGTACATGAGAAACTTATGGGAGCTGATGAGAGAAGTTTCTAGCACACCCAGAAGAACAATAGGAATCCAAATCACAGGTATCAGATGCAGTAGCTTTGATGCACTGCAAAAAACCTCAATCTACCCAAAATAAGGAGCATTGCTGAGTGTATGCACTCCCTGCAGTCAGAGCAAATTTGTCCTTAGTGCCATGGTGTTAGGAGGGCTGCCATGGTGAGTTCAGCATTTTCCGTGCATATATGCCATCAAGCTGGAAGTGCAATGCTCCATTTGAGCCTGTTTCTAGGACAAAAGGTCAGCCTTATTCCTCTGCACAGTACTGGTGTTTAAATAATGACAAATAAGCAGAACTGAGAGTAATGGACATTCTGGAAATGCTTCACAAATACTACAGATTGAATTTCCTGATATTTGGGAAGGTAACTTTGGCCATGGGCTGGCCCAGCCTACCATTCACCTGCCCCTCAGTGCTGTTACTGGGGTGTGCCTGAGAAAGCACCACGGGTGTTTTATGGCAGGGCTGTGCTCTCACCTGCCAGCTGCTTCCTCAGGTAAAGGGAGGAACAAGGAGCTGGCTGGGGAGATGTGCCCAAGAATCCTTTGGGGAGATCAGATAGAACTGTAAAGTGAATTGAACAGAGACTCTAAGACGTTCAAATAGTGAGGAGGAGCCATGGAGAAAATACACCCTATGGATAGCCATAGCAAGGGTCTTTATAGAGACCCTGAGGCTTAGGCTGAAACTCCCTGTATAAGGCTAAAGGCTGTCAGGGTGGAATGGGAGTAGCCATTATGCAAGCTTGTCTGGGGAAGGAAAAACCAAGATAAAAGCTTCAGGAGCTCTTCTATCTTTCTCTTACAATCCACTGTTATCTTAGATGGTTGTGCCCAGCTTTTGGGAGGCCTCATAGCCAGCTTCCAAACCTGTGCTATCTGTGTGATCTCTGGTTTCCCTTGTGTCAAACACTGGGAAAAAGCAGGGTACCAGTGCCTCTGAGCTGAATTTCTGATTGGAGAGGCTACACCTCTGAGGTCCTGCAAGGAATTCTCAGGCTGACAGGAGAGCTGATGGCCTTTAACACGTTGCTTCACTTCTTTGGCATGTGAGCATGCTTATGAGTGAGAGAAATGGATACTGGGAAGAGCTGGGGTCACCTCATAGTTGTGTTACTCATCTGGAACCAGTCTGTGGCTGCTGTGAGATGTAAGGTATGCTGCAGCCCTCACACGAATACTGTAAGGGGAGTCCTATGGGCTTGCTGAATTCTTGGGATAACTGCAGAGAGCTCTGCACCTCGTGCTACAGATCACGCTGCCTGTCCTCTACGAGAATGGGGCAGCACAGCTCTGCTGCCTGCCAGCCTGAGCCTCTGTTGGAGTCTCTCTCAGGTTTCAGAGGCCTCCCTACTCCATTTATGTAGCCTTTCCTTGCCCTTCTCAAGGTCCGATTTCATTCCCCCAAAATGGCAGAGCTGGAAGGTTTGCAGGGGAAGCTGTGTGTGCTAGAGCCTGTGATCTACAAGAGCAGCAAGGGCACAGCAGCAGCCTTTGTTGGTGCCTATGGGGATGTCTGGCATTCCTCCAGCCTAAAACGTGGTGTTGGGTTGAGAGCCTAGGCTTTTTGCAGGCCAGTGTCACAGCTTCAAAGATGAATGCAAGTGAAGTTTTGTGTATTGTCACCTGGCTGTTGGACATGCCTCCTGGCCTTTGCTGTCAGCTAGAATTAGCTTAGTAGGTGACTTAAAAGGTACCATTAGGAACCCAGCTATTCTGGAGACTTTCTACAGAGAACAGAAAGTCCCATGCACAGTCATGCTTGATTTTGGTACCCACCGTTCACTTGAATTAACAATTCTTGTTGCTACTCAACTGCCTGACACCCTGGAGTCATCCTAGTCTTTCTTTAAGGCGGCTGAAATGGAGATAAGCTATGGGTGGGGTGCTCTACAGCTCAGATGATTTGTTGAGCCAGTGGCAACTGCTGTGTCTTCTTTTCCCCTTCCCAGTGATGCTTTATCCCTGTGACATGCTCAACTTCCACTGGCCCACAACCTGCCACAGGTTTTGAAACTGGATCCCTTGACTGGCTGTGACCCGTGCTGGGGAAATGGCTGGGGCAGATTAATTTACTGCTCACCTGTTTGCACATCACTT
Organism: Pyrgilauda ruficollis; assembly: GCF_017590135.1. Lineage (NCBI taxonomy): Eukaryota > Metazoa > Chordata > Aves > Passeriformes > Passeridae > Pyrgilauda > Pyrgilauda ruficollis. The sequence continues at coordinate 7,760,638 of NW_024524155.1, read as the reverse complement.
GCTTTACTACTGGAATACAAACTGAAGGTGGCTGTTTCTGAATGAAGCAGATTTCACTAAAGAAAACAGGAAGATTGGACTGCTTGTATCTGGTTTGGTTGTTTTGGAGAGTGAGAAATGATTTTGTTAAAACCGCTGTTGCTGTTCTGTTCCTTGTAATCTCTGTACACACCAGGTGTCAGCTCTTCAGAACAGCAGGGTGCCTGGGAAGTGCCAGAGAAAAAATGATGGCTTTGGAGACATCACACAGCTGCACTTGCTTAGGTCTTGTATGCTCCTGCCTTGGTGGTCAAAAATTAAAGTGGGATACTGGAATTTCCCATAGCTTTCTGAAGTAGACCTTGAGTTCCAATTCTGTATTTTTTTCACCTTTGCATAAATTTTTAGGTCACAAATACAAGTGCTATGATACAAAGGTGGTATCATGCATTAGGTATACATAGAAAGGTAAAATACATTTGAAGGCCAATGTTAACAAGTGGCACGTAAATGCCCACACTGCACCTGTGCTCTAGCCAATAATAGGTCTCACTTTAAAAGATGGAATCAGTAACAATTTCCCTTTTGCCAGTCCTTTCTTCCTGTATTCTCTTTAACATTCATCTCTATTGCTATTTCTACTTTTCTACTGGGGCTGCTCCCTCTTCCAGGTACTCAAACACAGGAACAGTAGTTGTGCACTAAAGGACATCATTAGAACATCTTGATGGTTAGACACTGTGCTGTCACCACAATGGAACAGCCTGCCTTAGGGGCTACAAATGAAACTCCTGGGCCTAATTTTTATTTATGCTGATGTTCTAGTTCTCTTACTCATAAATGTTGCACAAAACATTGCTGAGGAAACAAGTAGCCCTTTTTTCCCCATTGTCTGATGGAGCCATTTGTACTTGAATAATGAAATGCTGTCAGTTGAGCTGCATCATTCTTACAACTACTCTTGCATAGCTATAAATGATAAAGTATACAGAAATGCAGATAAACAAAATTGTGAAGTCATTCTGCAGCTAAGCCTAAATGAAAACTCTGTAGAAGCTTTATACACGGGGTGGATCAAGGATAAAAGGACAGCCTGAAGCTGGTTGTTTTCTGGTCAGCTGTAAGACATGTAAGCACCTTTTTTTCTTTGATCCCGTTAATCTTTACTTGAAATGACCAAAAGCCCCACTCTGCTTTGTAAACAAACAGAATCCTATCTTTGAAAAAGGAGCGGCGATGACAAAACTGTAGCTTTAAAGGTAAGAGGTCATTTTGTTAGAGCAAAGTAACACTAGCAGGCTTTTGTCTATTTGAAAAAAAATTGATGTTATGATGTATGTACTCATGGCCCGCGTGAATCTGGGCAGAAAAAAGTCTTTACATTGCAGATCACCGCTGCTGACTGCTCCTAAGTTTGTTACGTCTGAAGGATTCAGATATGTAATGGTCTGTGACTGCCTTGTTCTGCTACTGCTTGTGCCAAGACCCGAATATAACACAAAGTAAAAGGTGACGAGAGAAAAAAATTCAAACCAAATCAACTAAAACCTTCAGAAAAAATCCCCAAACCTTGCAGTGTTGATTAATCTTATCAGTGATGTGGGTCAGGCTTGCACATCAAGGTCTTTAAACAACTTAAGTTTTGAGCACCACCTTAAAAGTAAATGTGAACAGAGGAAAGTCTTAAATCCAAGGCAGCCTGAATTTGCTCTTGGATCTGCAGATTTTATATAGGTAACTGATTTTATATAGGTAACATTAACTAGAATGTTTTTTCCCTACTATCTGATAGGAGTGCCTCTACAATAACAGAAACCAGTTCTTTGGACTGGACTGACTGCTCCAGTTTCCAGAGAATTACACACTGGGGTGTGTAATTCTTTGGTTCTTAAACAGACATTTCACTGTGGATCCATTAAACATTCCCACATACAGTTCAGGCAGACAGGTGCTTTCTTTGTGAAAGGTCTGTTTTAATCAATTTATTTCCTCTTTTAAGTTGCATTTACCCAGAAAAAAAAAGTCATTGATGTTGAGACAGTTCATCAACAGGAAATATGGTCAAGAAACTGTTTTTATTTATTTTTGTGTTACTTGTATTACAGGAAATGGGTATGTCATTACTTGTGCCTTTCTGTGGGGTTCACTGCAATGGTGTTTTCTTACAGAACTTTGGCATTTACAGAATTTGAAGGTGAAATTCTTATTAATCTTTAATCAGACTCATGTTGACAAGAAGCCAAAGTTTGCTGAGTGACATTTTTTACAATGTATAAGTCGCAAGTGTAGAGATAGGTAGGGGAAAAAACCCCTAAATTCTGATTATTGACCAGAATGGAGAACTTGGAGTGGAGGGTCACAAGAGTGGGTGAAGTCCTGTCTGAGGAGCAGAGGCTTTATACTTGTATGCATCAAACCATGCTCTTTAGTTTTCAAACCAGTCCCTGTGTGTCAGAATTCTTTGTAAAATAAAACCAAGTTTCCTAGGGCATACTTTCTGTTCACCTCTCTGGGGTAAAGAATACAGAAGTTTCCTTGAGGATGGGAGAAAGTCTGTGATCACTTGTGACTGAGCCCAAACCCTCCCTGCACTGTACTGACTCAGCCAGGTGGTCACATCTTTTCAACAAGACAAGCTCTGATGGGGAGATGTAGAAGTCCTCTACAATATCTCACCTGCTTTTCAGTGAGCCAGAGCACTCATGCTGCTGGCCAGACTTACAAGCAATCAGCTGCGTATGGCAGATTAAAGGCTGGTGCCCATCTGCCCAGCCACATGTACTTGGCTAAAATAAACTCTGTCTCCTGTCATTGTCAACAAGTGCAATTTATTATTGTGGACAAGGTACCCAGGAAAGTGGGAACTGTGTTCTGCACTGCAGTGCTACGATTGTGCCAGACACATTTTTCTCTGACTGGCTTCCTCTAGCTGTTTTTTGACATTTCCTTTCTGTCTAAAAGTTTATGCTTCCTAAGTGAAGCAGTGGTCTGTGTCTATTTGAGCTCCTTTAAGCTGCAATGGGCCATCTGGCTGATGGAGTCACAGACTTTGGTTGATGCTCACGAGGCACAGGGGAGGCAGGTGGTGGCAGTTGTTATGTAAGAACTGGTACAACTTGGGCTTCTCCTTGGAGGAAGAGGGTTAGAAACTGACCCAAGGAGATATCAGAGGACAGGCTTTATCCAGGTTCCTAAGACTTCTAGTTCCTCACCTACAGCAAGACAATGTAACTTGCCAGCATTTCCTCAGAACCTGTTGAGCTCATTCTTCAGCAACAGCAATGTCAGGCAATAGCTGTACCCTGATTAAACAATAACCCAAATCAACTTGGGTTGATTTTGTACAGTGCATGTACTAACTTAAATTTAAACTTGAACCAGAAAATACACCACCTCTTTTTCATTTGCTGTACAAGGTGCCTCATGTATCTTCTTCTACACCGTTTGATGTCCTAGTCATCAAACAGTAAGCAATTCAATCCTTTTCCAAAACCAAAGCTTGATGCAGAATGCTATGCCATGGCTGTCATCAGTGCAAGAAATTGAACTTAGCAGTCTCATTAAGTTAAGAACTCTAAGTAAAAAACTGCAGTCATTAATCTACACAGATCTGTTAAAATTTGGATTTTCTTCTTGTGAAATAGTTTAATTTTTCATTTGTGAGCTTCTGCTAGGGGTAACATAGTACACTATAGAAGTTTAATTTTTCATTTGTGAGCTTCTGCTAGGGGTAACTTAGTACACTATGGAACTGTTTGTCCATTCTGGAAGAGGACATCATTTGATGTTAAGTTTTAGTTAAGTTGTTGAATTCTTGCAGACTACAACATCTCAGATCTTTATAGCAGGACCACAACTGCGCTATCAATTAATTTATTTAAATCAATAAATATTTCATAACTTATTATTATAGCTCTAAAAATATAAATCTAGTTTTAATATTCTCAAGTTTGTTTTGAGTTATACAGTTATGGGCAAAATACACAAAATCTTCTGATAACTGACCCTTTATCCTTTAAGATCTAATTTACATAGAGATTAATATCCAATTAATAGTATCCTGCTACAGAGATCTTAGCAGTATTTAAACAGAAATAACTGAAAATAAACCTAACAATTCACTACTGGTTGACAAATGGCAGCTCACCACAGAAGGAACTCTATCCCTGTTTAACAGGTAAGTTTTGGTTACAGTTATGAATAGTTACGTGAAATGTGAAGGGCCTCTTGAAAGTTTTCCTCAAGTTCATCAAGTTGCTTATTGACTTCCAAATCACTGTCACAAGCAAAAAAAGCTGCCTCACAGGTGGGTGAAGTGTCTGGGTGTTCTTCAAATTCCACACCACAGAAATCAGACTCTGTCCCAGCACCCATAATTTCTGTGGTATCTTCTGAGAAGTCCTTCTTGCCCCTTGTCTCCCTTGACCTTTTGCTCCGGGGCAATGATTCACATTTGTTTGGTTTCTTTAAAGACAAGTCCATGGTCTCAAGGAATTCTTCATTTTTTGCAGCTTTCTTCAGCCTGTGACCTTTACTGGTAAACTTGAGCTCCTCTGTTGTATCACACTCCTGCAGATCCTGTGGGCCTGAGGCTTCCTGACCCGCATGGATGAACTCTGTGTTGCTGTCCTGGCCGCAGCCAAGGTCTGATTTCAGCACATCCAACATCTGGCGCATTTTGCCCTAAGGGGTAAAGGAGGAAAAGGGTGACACTTCTCCAGCCCCCATGGCATCTGAGCTCTGCTCAGACAGGGCTTAACTCTGACAGAAGGAAAGGGAAGCTGCTTGCAATCAAGCGACTAAATGAAACACTGAGTGTCACCAAACTGAATGGACTGTTGTCCATTCTTTGTCACTGTACCTGTGACTCCCAATACATGAGTGAGCAGATCTCATTTATGGAGAGAGAGAGGCTCCCCACTGAGTATTCTGAGAATTCTGATGGCCTTTACCCTCCAATATACCCATGCATTTGCCCTGCTCTTTGGAAATGTGACCATATGCAGAGACTACTGTAAGGGCAGCACATACCTCATCAAGGCGGTTCTTATTTTCTTCTATATAGCACTCAAATAGTTGATCCAGAACCCTATAAATAAAAAATCAGATTATTTCACAGGAGGAAAAACAACTTTTACCAGATGTAAATAACTTAATGACTGTATGTTTTTATTTCCATTTCTTAGCTGAATGGCACATCTAAGACTGTTTCAATTCCACTCTGTCACAAAGAGGGCTACCTGTAGTCAGCAACCCACTGGTCATGCTCACCAGGCAGACTTGGCTTTGGGCAATTGTGGGGTGACTTGTAGTACGACTATGTGTGTGTTTGACCTGGTGTGCCTATGTGCTGCAATCCAGTGGTGATTCTGCTGGCATGCTGAAGCATCCAAAATCTCTTGGATGCACCATAGTGGCTGGCTGCTATACACAAGAACAAGTAAAGAGAAGGAATAAAATCCAGCTTCAGCAAAAAAATCCAGAGCAAAGTCCTCAGTCCAAAGAGCTCTCTTCCATTTCTTAGGCTGAATGAGAAAAAATTCTGTAAAGAAATTGTTCTGTGACAACTAAAGTACAGTCACTGGAACAGAATGCTAGAAAGTCAAGTGAATTTAACCTAGCTTACATGAGAAATTATTAAAAAACACAAACTGTAAGAAGGGTTCTAGTGGAAGAAAAAATTACTGTAAAAGAGTCAGAGGTAGACTGCTCTCAAAATTTCTTGAAGATTTATTTTTTTTACTTGGTGTATTTAGTATTCTTACTGACAGCCTTGACATAAGAAGAAAAAAATAAGAGCACATAGAATAGCAAAAACAGCTGGAACATTATCAACCCAAAGCAAGATCAGAATTTTATGAAATTAGACTGCCTTGAATGCAGAATTTCAAAAATGGTTTAGCATTCTGTATATATATTCTGTATATGTATAGAAATACTGCAAATTTTTTTGCATAAATTGAGAGTCCTTTATTAGAAAGAACCAGTATCATATTGAAAAAGATTCTAATTTAGCAGAAGGTGAACTTTTATCTGCAAGAAAATGTAACCCTTGCAACCCATGGTGAGGACCGAATTCATACTGAAACAGGAAAGACAGAAGGGGGACAAAGGACCTGTTGTGTAAAAGATTAGTAACTCAGTTTATTTAGCAAAACAGATGTTGCAGACTAAAATGAGTTCTTAGTATTTTTCCACCTAGGGTTCCAGGTCAGTTTTTAACAGAAGCTTTTATCTCATGGTACATAGCAGCAGATCAAAGTCGATGACCCAAAGGTATTTCCTCGTTCCCATTTGTTACATAAAGCAAAAAAGAAGAGGAAACAAATCAAAAGCAAATGCTAACTGTGTATATATATGTGTAAAGAAATTATTACTAATCACTACTTCCCTTACTTATGGAGTCCATGGGTTTCTGACATAGCATTACAAAATTGAAAACAACTGTAACCCACCTGTTAGAAAATAAGCCAAGTCTAAGAATTTCATTTGTTACATCTTCAATGAAAGTTAAATACAAAAGCTCCTCTTCTCTGCAGGGAGAATAGAAACCCCAATGTTAAATGCTTTACCACAGAAACACATATGACATATTTTAGTAGGTTTAATCAACTTCACTGGAAAGGCCATTAAGAAGATTTTGTAGATCTTGTATCAGCAGTTATGTTTCATAAAAGGTAAGGCTATCACAACAAGCTAAGCCTTTTGTTCAATCTGGATAATGAAAAACTGCAAAATAGGAGACTGTTAGAAAGGTGGTCATGGTGCTTTTTCTTTATGCTGACTTTCTGCTGTGGTATAAATTAGCACAGAGATCCCAAGTGAGGGAATCAGTGAATCTTGGCAAGCGTTCAGAACCTGCACTGCACTCGAGAAAGGGGAGCTAACTGGGAAAAAAGTGAACAATTGCAGTTTGATGCTCTGGGTATAGGCTTCTAAAGGAGCTTCTAGAGAATCTGACTGCAGCTGAAAATTGCTGGTCCTAAACGGAAGCTGAAAAGGATTTAACTCCTTATTTGGCAGCATCCACTCATTTCAACATATCTCCTTGATGGATCAAATCTTGTTAGTGTGAGACATGCTTTCACCTCTTATCTCTATTTTAGTACTTCCAAAAGAGTTGTTGATGCCAATTACTCTAAATTGGACACTCTCAAAATGTCTGGAGTTCTGCTTGAAAGACAACAGGAAAGAAAACCCCAAAAGAAAATATTTCAGTGCTGTTTCTCTTTCATAGCATCTTTCTAAGTCTCCCAAAGCATCCAATCAAACTCTATTGAGTCATTCCCCAGTCTTAATAAACAGAAAGTAAAAATGGAATACATCTTGCACAATTTTCATTACATAAAATTTGTTATTGTGCCTAAATATTATAATTTTGGTTCCTCTATAGTCAAGAAAGTTACCTACAGCTGGTATTTGAGACCTCTATTATAAGCCTTAAGTTAGGCATACACAAGCCTGTCCTAAATCACAAAGAATTAAATAACTTTTCCAAGGCCACTTGATGAAGCTTTAGTAGTGTTTCTGAATATAACACAAAACTCTTCTAATTTTCATCATATTTCAGTGCAGAAATGTGGTAAGAATACCCTTCAATTTGGTGCTTCATTTGCCAATATTTACTTCAGAGATTACAGACCTAAAAAGAAATGGAAAAAAACTATAGGCACTGTACAATCTTCTGAAGTTAAAATTAATTTTCTTTGTTTTTTGATTCGCATAAAATTTTTAAAGTATTTTATTTTTCAAGTTCATCAGTTTAGAGGAATACCTTCTAATTTGATGTTGTAAATGAGAAGAAAAATGGTTCAAAAGCATACTTACTCAGCATCAACAGTTCTCTTTGAAGAGGACTTCTGAGGACACCATGATGACTCTCTAATCAGAAAGCAAGAAAAAGAACAACATTCTAAACCCTTTTCATACTACCTTGCATGTAATTTTCTTCTGGAGCCATGGAGTGCCATTATATGATTTCCTTTCACAAAAAACCCCACCATAAGCCCTCTAAACCCTGCTCCAGTAGCAAAATCCTCTGCTGGCACTGAAACCTGAAAGACTGAGGCTCAACAGTATTACACCACCTCACTTGATGCAGTGCTCAGAACACCTTGGTGCTACTTCAGATGCTATTCAGTCTCTGTTAGCCATAAGAATGCTTTTTAAACTTAGAGTGCATTTTTTTTCGTCAGATAAAAATGCCTTTGTATGAAAAGGCCAGAGAGCAAATCAGCGAGTCATGCGTGACACTTAGGTCAGCAATGAGGAGAATCAGCTCGGAGCCCTTGGGCTCTGGCCTGATTTCCAACACTGCTCTTGTATTGCAGCTATCCCAGCATTAAGTTTTCAGAAAAAGATGTGGGAAATGCTCCCGCAAAGCAGTATTTAGTTATAATACCATATAGTCTGTGAGCTCAGATGTACAGAACTAACATCTGTATTAATGCCTCATCAGTCAATTCTGACAAAAATACTCTTATATTTCAGAGCGCTCTTTCGTAATTGGCTTCCCGGTGGAACTCATCACAAGAAAATAATGAATTTTGAAGTTGGGAAAGGCCATTGATATAAAAAAACCCAACAAAAGTTCTGTGAGAAGAAGACATAAAGAGAAATGCTAGTGAAGACTTATGGCCTAAGGACCAGCTGTATAGAAAGGAACATTTCCAATATTTCCTCCTGCAGTAAATCAGGCACCTTAGGCTGGAGTGTTGAAACCCATCTACTCCTCTCTCAGGCTCATCCAAAGCATATCTTTTATCTTCAGCCTACAACACAGAAACAAAAATCTTTATTATCAGTGCAAATACACAGCAAATTTCACCATTAAAATGAATCTAATAACTCTCTGTGATTAAGCAGCCCTAGAAATTTCGTATCTTTTCTGAGAAACTCTGGGTAAACAGACAAACGGGACACCTTCTGCTGGAAAGTCATGTACCAATTATCTGTGGCCTTAGCAGATATTTGATAGTGCACTTATAAAATTTAAAAAAATAAAATTAAAGAGATCTCTTCGTGTGCCTCAGCGTTTTTTCTTATACTATCCACCCAGTATTCTGAAATTCTCCCTCCTCTATGTAACTAAGTCATGGCAATAGAAAGAACACTTAAATCAGCTGCTCACTGCTGTTGGCAGTGATGAAGTGTATTACCCTACAGTGATAGTGGTTGGAAGAGTACCCAAATGACTAGCAAATGCATTATTACCTTTGATTGGATCTTCTGCTTTTCACCTGTGACATTTCTCACATGCACTTTGTCTGCAGATGGAAAGCTATAAAATTTAGAGAGGTATTAGATTCCCAAGTAGACTACTTTCAAAAAATGCAGGATGAGAATAACAGTGCCACTGTGGAAAGGTCTCATCAGCCTCAACAGAATGCAGTACCAAACAGTTCAGAAAATTTCTGCCAGACAGGTGATTCAAACTATTTAGATGCATATTACCAGGGGGTAACTGAATTATTCGATATAATTGTTCAGGATTAAGAATGGAGATGATCCTAAAATTAAAAGTGCATGGGGAAAATAAACCACCCACAGCCAGAAAATCAACAGTTGCAATACAGAGCCAAAGCTATCATAATTCCAGCCTTAGGAAATCCCTTACTTATTCTATGACAAAACTGGAGTTGGAGATGCAGGCATGGAGGACACAAAAGGGAAAAGATTTCTCTTTACAAGGTAGTATCAGTAGAAACAAAACTAAATCGGAACTGTCCAACTTGCTAAGAAGTTCAATGCAAGAGAAGGATATTAATTTTGTTTACAATATTTTATATGGGGTATATCCAAAGGTATTTGAATTCAAGTGATAGAAAAACCAATGAAGAGCTGCATTCAAGAGTTAAAAAAGTTGTTTGCATGATGTATTAATTAACAGACCGGAAAGTAAGAGACTACAGGGGCAATAGGAAAATCACATTATTTTCCAGCTTTTGCTAAGGTGTATTTAGCATAATTATTCTAGTTGTAAATTCTAGTAAGGCATCAGTATAATTATTCAGGTTTTATACAAATGTAATCAGAGCAAAACATCTTGCTTTTATGAAGATACTGTTATGATAACATCTATATTCCAGACCTTCAAAATAAAGCTTCAATCTCTGTACCTGGTCATATCAGTCTGTGTTTGAGCTTCCACACACTGCTTGCGGCGATTTTTCTTCTTCCTTCGAGCAGGAGTGTAAAACCTGTACTCTGACAGGAAAGGTTTAGCATTTGATATTAAGGTGCGCGGAGTGAAAGGTTTGCGGCTCTTAGTGAAGCATTCAGAGTGCCTCTCCAGAAGATCCCCGCCGCTGGCTCCGAGGTGGTTTCCTTGGCACGTCTGGGAACAGTCAACGCTCACGAAGCTCTCGATGGAGTGACTGCGTGGGAGCACAGAGTGTTTGCCTGCTGCCCTTGACACACAGACACTTGAGTAGGATGCCCCGGCTGCATGCCGAGAACATTTCCTGGTGCATTTCACCGGACTGGAGTGAACCAAGCAATCCTTGCCATAAGGAGATGGTTCACTTGATAGGTACTGTGCCTGCCCAGTAGAGGGTGAGACACTGTCTTCTGCTTCCAAGAGACTCTAGGAAAAAATAAAACAGTATTTGATTGCTTTGCAAGTTACCTGCTTTGCTTATGATGGTACTCCCAGCAATTACTAGGAGCTACCCAGTTGGTAACTGGGAGTTACCAACTTGGAGGTATTTTCTAAGTAAAAACTTTCAATTTTTGTAAAAACAAACTGGTTTCACAGCAGTCTCAGTGCTAACAGATTTTAAAACCTAGTCACTGGAAACAAGAGAGTAATAAGGAAATGGTTTACTTCAGTAGCAAAACATTGGTGCTCTGTTACAGAATATTGATGGCTACATCAAAGCAAGAGTTTAATCAATAAATTTTTAGAAGTCAAGAAATCATTCCACTGAGGCAGATTATTTTATTTGGATATGCTCTGTTCATACCACCTGGGCAAGCTAAGGCAGACATATCCATAATTATACCAAGCTTAAAAATTCAAGATTATTCCAGAATTGTATTATGACACTGTGGCAAAGACAAATAAGACAGAAACACAACTAAATTCAAATGATATTTTAAGGCGGAGTTTTTGGTTGGTTTGGGAGTTTTTTGTTTGTTTTGTTAAATTAGAAAGAACAATTAAATAGAAATTTTATTTCAGTCATAGAGTTTTGAAAAATTTGCACTATCAAACCAAAAATACCTGGACAGGGTATGCACACTCGTAATTTTGCTCTACAATGTGTCTGAAGCACCTTATGAAAACAGCTGTTGTATGTTCTTTTCCTACCTAGGATACAGTCACCCACTGAATATTCTGTCAATCAGTGAAAATTATGTATGACATTTTACAATCTCCATGGGCAGGCATACTGCAAAACTGGAAGATTAAACCAGAAGACTATCAGCAAATAAAATTTTGAATAAACCAATTTATTGCATCCACACATGTAACTATGAAATTCAACAACTGTGCGACGCAGAAGAGATGGCTCCCACTGTGTGTACTCTAACTATCCAGCACCACAACTCCCAGAGACAGGGCTTACAGTGCAACAGTGAGGGAAACAAGCTGAGGATAGTGTTATTCTGGAAAATCTCACTGCTGTACCTTGCAATCAGCAAGACAAAACAACAGCTGTTTCCATACCCAATTCAAAACCAACAGCTAACTTTCTAAAATTACTATCATACTTTCCTAACACTAGGGCAGTTGATACAGGTCCACACCATCAGCAACAAAGTGTTTTAAGATTTTTAAGAGAATGTATACAAATAAAGGTGTTTCCCAAGAAGAAAATTAAATTTCTAAGGCCATTTGAGGTTTTTAACAAACTTGAAGTTTAGTTCAGATAGGCAAACATAGAAATTAACTTGTCCATGTACCTCCACCACCTGAAAAGGAACAGGAAGACAAGGAGACACCAGCACAGAGCATAAACTCTGCACTGACAAAAGGAAGACAAAGAAGATGGTTTCCCTATGTGTTTCATTCATCTGTATCATACTTCTATCAAACAAGTAAAAATTATTAAGCAGAAGCATTACATTACTGAAGTTACTGAAGGAACATGTACCCTATGGGAAGCCTGAGAAAGAGTGGATGCAGTATGGTATGACTTATACCGTGACATTCATTTATTAATGACATACAACCATAATGCCAGTTGAGAAGATTCACAGATTCACAAAGTAGCCTATCCTGATCTCATAATTAAGCTATGTGGAAACTACTTTGAGAGAGTAAGACTGAAACACAGATCCAGTGCATTTCCAATGGGGCTTCATTGCCCCATTACAACAGAAACCTTGAGAAAATCCTCAAGAACACTTAACTGTTTGAAAATAATCAGCTGATTAAGATGTGGATTGAAGGCTGGATGTGTGATTTTTCCCCACCAGGAAGTGACAATGGACTGAATGCCAACAAAAGTCACAAAACCACTGTAAAATAAAGTGTCTGTGGGGATTCTGCAAGATAACCAATACTTGTCCTGAAGTCTCCTACTGAGGTGGGCATGGAGAGAAAAAAAACCCCAATGACCAAAACTGGAAATCTTTATACATTTATTGAAAATTCATGACATTCTAACCTACAAATAGATAGTGTAAGATAGTAATATATTACTAGCAAACCAGTAAGATATAGTGTAGTATACCAACCTATATAACTGGTAGTACAGCTTGTAAATATACACAGATTTTCTATTCTAACATTCAACCCTAAAAAAGATGTTTTTAAAAATTCTTAGCAATAGACTCTTACTGTATAAATGCTCCAGTTTGTCATAACACTGCTACTGTTATTGCTTAGAATCTACACTATTTCATTATTTTTCCTTTCAAACACAATATTTTCAATTAAAGCTCAATTATGATGAATATACATTTTGTAGCATGCAGTAAATGCTATTTACAGGAATATTAAAAAATGCAGGTATTTAATTGTGAAAATTAAGTCACAGATCACACTGCCATCATACCACATATGTCCTTCATAACAATTTTCTCTCACATCAGTAAGATCTATCTAAACTATTCCAGTACCCCAAAATATCCAGAGTTGCTGGTACCTAATGCAAAGAAATTTTCTTTTACTTAGCTGAGGCAAAATAAGCTCTTCTTGATGGTGTCTCATGTGAGTCAACTGTTATTTTACTACTACAGCATAATTAAATGCTGAACTGATAACATGCAGTTACAATGCCAAACAAATGCCTGTGTTAGCAAGCAGAATAATGAGGCTTACCAGTGTGATTGTTTGCATATAAAGTAGTTGCAGTGGTAGCTCAGCACTATAGAAAACAGACAAGACTGGAAAGTTTCAGCATCCACCTATATAGATAAAAGCTAATTCCATACCCTTCACAGCTTAATTCTTGTGAATGCTTTACTCTGAGTGACTAAAGCAGTTCATTGAGCTGCAATATAAATTGTATTGTAGAAGCATTTGTGAGCATATGAGGACTGGTTCCCTGCATTAAGCAAAATAATTACTAAGGAAAGATATGAAGTTATATTAGCTGATTTTTTATCTACACCTCACGAAAATGACGTGCTCTGTTCCTCAGAAGCAGTTGAATTGATACAAAACAAGACAAAGGCACAAGGTTGACATGGCAATATCCTAAATTTAAGCACTCCTTATATATGAGGAAGCTTAGGGCATTTATCTTCTCCTCCTTCTCAAATATTTCCTAAGTAGAACAGACCAAGCACCTCGCTAGTGAATAGAGAAAAACTGCAACCCAAAGCTGCATCTGTGTCAGCTGTGAGATGTACTCATTCAAATACTGAGAAAATAATGTCTTTCAAAGCTCTTATCCTGAGGCAAAACTTTACTACTCAGACAGGGAGAAGTGCACTCCAAGTAGACAAAGAAACAATATCATTAACCAGGAATTATGTCACTTCAAAAGATTTTAGAAGATTTTAAGGAGTGTCAGAGAATGCTGTTTGTCTGCAATTTGTCTCTTTTGAACTTCCAGAAAATTGTCCTGTGTTGCAAATAAATTGTAAGCAAGTATGCTCACTTTCTGCTGTTTCCTATAAAAAACATCAGATGTTTAAGTAGGAAACAAAAAAAAAAGACAAAAACGGGCCAACAAATAGCACACTTATTAAAATATATTTAGTTATAGTCTTCAAATAAAATAAAAAAAATCCATTAGAGTATCTGAACTTTAGCTATTAGAACTATCAAGAACAATAATTAATGTAATTTGGAGTAAAAAAATCTTGACTTTTATCTTGCTTATCAATATATGTTTCTATTCTGTTAATTCAACCAAGTATAATCTGTTTTGAAAGATACAAATCTATTCAATGATACATTTCAGCAGCTCCTTAAAAAAGTTTTATAAAGCATGTATTTATGCTTCAATTTTATTAGTCACAAAACTGAGGTAAACTGAACAGTACTTTGCAGCAAACATGTAGAGGGAGGACCTCTGAATTTTCATGGACTCTGTGGAAAAAAAAATTCAGTAAAAAGAGATCAAAGCATACTGCTGTCATCTGATGGGCAAAAGTAGTAACACAGAGAAAGAATCCAGATTTCTCTATAAGTTACTTTTAATTTCTACAAGAAGTTTAGTTTTCCAGCTCAAAAGCCACTAAAGTATCAGCTGCCTTATAAAAACCAAACTTTGAAAAGAAAGGTTGCTAAATACTTTTTCACATAAAAGGTCCAAGGCAGCTCTCACTGGGGTCACTGAAATTACAGTAAGATTAGTTTAATCTTGAAATTAAGTTGTTCTTGTATGAAAATTTCTTCCAATAGAATAGTTCATCTACCATTATAAAATGAGATCAAAGAGATGCTTTATGAACTGCACTGTCAGGATACAGAAGCTAAAAATTTGCAATAAATGAGTGTATGATTCTTTAAACTTGAGAAAGCCATTTAAATATTGCTCTAAGACAGCTGAGCACTTGCTCTCTGTTGTCTGGATAGAGCAAAACTTTCCTATAGGAAGCTGCCTTTAGAGAAAATTCATACAAATACGTGAACAAATTGGGCCTTCTATAAATATATTCAGTTTGTATCCTGGTATCACTATTTTTCAAAACTATGGTCCTGGTACACTCTTTTATTTTGTGCGTGTGTGTGTGGGAGTCAATTCTTTACTGTAGTAGTTCCTGCTTTTATCAAATACTGTGATGTTATTTATTAAGAAGGGTATTACTGACTGTGCATTAATTCAAACAACCAGCACAAGAGGTGATGGTTGCTATGAAGCCTGAAAGGAAATCTGAATATTCCTAATGAAAACAACTTTCTTTGATGCCCAGAAGGTTCTTCTGCTTTGTTTAGTCACTGACATCTTCCATTATGACAGAACTAACTTAAGCACAATACATGTTCAGACTGCTGGTATCATAAGAGTGTAAAAAATCTTTAAATATAAAGCATTTCAGTAGGCATTTCATGCAGCCACATGTGTGTTGCATACAAAATTAATAAGAGACTAGAACCAGTTAATGGTGTTTCCCAATCTATATTTCATATGCACAAGCAGATGGTCACAACTTTCATTCTTCAGAAAAAAAAAAAGAATCTCAAAAAACAGGCTGAAAGGGATCTTGAAAGGTTAAGGCAATAGCACATTTCAAAGGGTTAAAAGAGAAAATTTAACCTCCTATGAAGCAGCCTTCCTTCAACTGACTTTTGGGATGGATTAATTTATTTTAAAAAATTCATTAGCAGCCAGAAATGCCTGTTAATAGGATTACTTGAACACGAGATATAAAATACCAAGTCTTGTTCAAATCAGAGCTTTTACTCATGGCCAGCTCAATTCAGGCAGAATTTTAGAAAATCTTATTTTGAAAAACAAAGGAAAAAAGCTGCACTTTGTTATAGTGCATCCTTTCATTTTAAAGCTGGTAATTCATGTAGTAATTAGAGACACATGTTACTTGGTTTAGCAATGAAACAATTTAAGTAACTTTGCCTGCCCCAAGTTTGAAAAAAATAACATGGAAGGACAAAAATGGTATTAATAAAAAATAAAATTTAGATTTTAAATATCACATTTCCTCCCTTTTCTTATTCATGCCTATGCTTTCATCCATAACTAGGAGCCATGTATTGAATTTCAAAGCATTATTTCTCTGCACTGCAATAAGGTCACACTCAGGCTGCCTGCTACAAAAATCAGTCACACAGAAAGAAACTGACGGTGTTTGCTGTACTACTTGGAAATGTCCTCTAGCTTTACAGATATTTAAACAATGTGTGAAGCTTATGCTGTTAGAATCACAGAGTTAAATCATTACTCTGTTTTAAGCTGCAATTATTCATTTACAGTGATGAACAAGAATGTAATTTATTTGGCTATTTATGTATTTGTTTTTTAGTTAGAAATACACACCACATATCCTGATGAAATGCCAACCAAACTAAGTGAGCCTATGCATATAAGCAGAATATATATGTACAGAATGGTATATTTTAGTCCAAGCATTATTTCTGCTTTCAAGAAATGCAACTGAATGATTTAGTATACTGTTAGATAAAAATGTATTATCAACTAGGACTCTTTATTATGAAAAAAAATGGAAGATTCCTGGTTCTTCTGCTTGGAAGGGTAGAGGTAACAGAGCTCTGCTTTAGGAAACGGTACAAAGCTCTGGAGTGACAGAGGACAGGAATTTCAGCTGAGGTGAAAGCAAGAGAATTTAAGGGTAATTAGAGCTTATATTTACTGCAAGCACTCTTCATCCAGATACCTGACATCTTTGTCAGAAGGTCAAGATATGCATTCAGTGTTGGGCACGTGCCAGGAAGACCTTTGTCAGCTTTCTGCTGCTTGAAAGATGCCAGCCCTCACTGCTACACCGCACTAATCAGCTGTTACTATGGGAGGGGAGTATATGACAGTATATACTAAACAGAATTAAAATACATACCTTTCTAAAAGAGGATGGCAGCAGCCTTCCACTGTCTCTTGGACAGGATGGAGAGACAGTTTCACACAAACTTATCTTCTGTCCACATCTGGCTATCTTCTTTTTCAGTTTCTCTCTTCTTTGCTGGTCAGCAACTTAGGGAAGAGACAAAGTTGGTCAGATCCAAACTGAAATATTCTTTGTTTTCCTAAGTGATTTGGAAACCACTACATTGTAGTGGTTTCCAATTGCTCAGTGAAGTCAGACTATTGAGATACATTCCACTTCCAACACACAGCAGTTATAAAATTTATGTCTACTCTTAGAAAAAAAAATTAATAGAGTATACGTGTAGCTGAAGCTGTGCCTTAACTTTCCTGAAATTTTCTTACCTCACAACAAACACCAGCATACAGGACTTCCAAGACCAGTATTGCTACCAGAGCATTTTGCTCAAAAAGTTACAAACTTTCTATCAGTTTTTTTACAGCTAGAACTCAGTTTTTTTACAGCTAGACTGTACTCTCAACCAGTATTTCACAAAAACGCCTGTGTTTATGGTTAGCAAATCTGACATGTAAAAAAAATCCACACTTACAACATGGAATTTCCTAAATACAAATTCCAGGGCAGAACAAGCAAATTTTTGTCAAGAACACAAAAAAATAAAGGCTAGCTCTGAGAGGGCTACTGTCAGATCAGAGCGGGGCATTTTTATCAGTCCACACTGGTCTGCAGTCCAAGACCTCACCTGCAGTGCAAAAAGTTGAATCGGGTATCTATGTCATCACATGAAGTCACCCAAAAGATGGGTAAATTTTCTGTGTACAAGTTTGCATCAGTCATTTAAATCTAACACAATACAGTCCGAAGTTTAATGCAGATTGTGAGCAGCCAGGTTTCACACAAAATCATTTAGGTTAGAGAAAACCTCCAAGAGCAAGTCCAACCTTTGACCAATCACCACCTCATCAAGTGAATCACAGCACCAAGTGCCACATCGAGTTGTTTCTTAAACACTTCCAGAGGTGGTGACTCCACCCCCTTCCTGGGCAGCCATTCCTATGCTTGACAACCCTTTCCACGTAGAAATTCTTCCTCATGTCCAACCTAAATCTCCCCTGTCATGGCTTAAGACTGTGTCCTCTTGTCCTGTCGCTGGTTGCCTGGCAGCAGAGGCTGACCATCATCTGGCTACAACCTCCTTTCAGGCAGTTGTAGAGAGTGACAAGGTTTCTCCTGAGCCTCCTTTTCTCCAGGCTAA
This sequence comes from Pyrgilauda ruficollis, assembly GCF_017590135.1. Lineage (NCBI taxonomy): Eukaryota > Metazoa > Chordata > Aves > Passeriformes > Passeridae > Pyrgilauda > Pyrgilauda ruficollis. The sequence continues at coordinate 7,742,481 of NW_024524155.1, read as the reverse complement.
GCACCCCCAGCTCTCTCACACACTCCTCACAGGACTTGTGCTCCAGACCCCTCACCAGCCTTGTTGCCTTTGTCTGGATACACTCCAGCACCTCGATGTCTTCCTTGAAGTGAGGGGCCCAGAACTGGACAAAACACTCAAAATTTACAAAGTTGAAAAATCAAAATGCGGCTGATGAAAAGGTTAGTAATTTCATTCCCAACCAGGGAAAAAATAAGCAAACACACTTTTGAAGTCTGTATACCAAATGAAAATTTTCTCATTCATTTAATACATATCCAAGTATGCGAATCATTTGCTTGATAGAGACACACAAAGGCATTTGAGGATTTCTTCTCTGGTTTCATAATATATTTATATCATACTCTGGGAGACCCCAGTTTGCACATGCACTACTATATTTAATGCATGGAAATGTAAAAAACTTCAGGGATTGGTGTGGTATACTCTTCTACACAGCTGAGACCTATAGCAATCTGAGGATGTTTAATCATCCTTTAAAATGCATTCATCTGTGTACCCTACATACATATTAATCTCCAGGAAATACTTATGTAAGTGTATTCATTGGATTTAAACACTTTAGTCCCCTTTCAAGATGGAATTTAATCTTTTACATGTGAAATCTTTGCTCTTATTGCTCAGGAAAATCCCTCTTTCTCTTTCTTTTAATTCTTACAATTGATATGTAAAATATAGAGTAATTTATTTTATGGCTGCTGATTTATCCATCATACGCTATTAGAGTACTTCCAATATGAGATGAGAAAAAATTAGCTGAAGTTAACAACTGCTACATTATGCAACTCTGAATTAAAAATATACATTTTAACAGAATGATAAAATATACCATACCATTAAATAATTAAAATGGAATGTTTTTATACTGAGTTACTGTGTCTGTTCTAAATCACTATTATTTCTAATTGTGTTTGTCTTAACAGTTACAGAGAAGCACTCAAAAATTAGTTACAGGTTAGACATTTCATATGTTTGAGATAAATAATTACTTATTCTGGGCCAATACAGCATGTCTGTGTGTGCACATCCATGGAGGCCATAAAAACTCACATCTTGCCTACTGCTCAGGAAAAATGCTGATGGCTAATTGAACAAATATCTAGAGAAACAATGGGTGAATGAGAGCCCTACAAAGCAAAAATGCAATACATACAGAAGTATGGGTAAGGACGAGTAGGTGTCTGAATCAGCAAGTTCCTTACACTCAGGTGCTTAGGTGAGAAGTGGGTTTGCCTAAGACAATAAAAGCTTTAACATTTTACTGCATGTTCCACGTGCACAGTATGGCTTAACAGGAGTGTCTGGGCAAAGTGCAGAGCAGTGTGAATATTACTGCAAAACAGAATTCCCATGTTGTCCTTATTCTGCTCTTTATAAAGGAGAAACTCTGAAATTTGACATACATGCATGCCTTTACAACTGGCATTCAAAGCTGTTAAAAAACCTCTTCCAGGACTGGTGCTGTGACTTTTCACCCAAAGCATGGCTTATGCCCAAAAATAAAGAACAGTAAGGATTCCAGCTAAGGCTATCTCAGGATAGCAGAATGACCCACTGGGAGTACCATCACCTGCATGGGAAATGTGGAGTCCTTGTCTCACACCAGTCATACAGTGAGCTTAGCTCAGCTAATCCATTAAGTGTGCTCCAAAAGCCATAAAGTCACTCATGTGTACTGAAAGGCAGCACAGACATGCAAAACAGAATGTCAGAAAACTCCAGTAATACAAAAATTTTATTGCCAAATCAGGAATTTTCAGGCTAGATCTGTGGTAAAAGCTAGGAATTTTGAAACCAGCAAAGTAAGAGATAGAAAAATCCTTCTAAAAAGAGTTAATGTAGATGTTAACAGCTGGAGGCAAGTTAGAATAGCTCTGAGGCAGTCAGCAAGTAACACACATAAATGCAGAAACAGGCATGCTGCCCTACCTCTCCTTACTTCACGTCCTCTACCCATGCAAGGACTGGAGAATCCAGTCTCACGCTTTGACTTCAGCCAGACAGAAAACTTGCCTGGAACTCTGAGGCAGTAATTTCACTACTACAACTGAGAGGAGCTGAAGATACTTAAGGCTGTCATACACAACTACTTGTGTTGCAGTGTGAATATATTAAACACAGAAAGAAAGAGACCAGCATCAAGAGACATCCAATTTCAGAAGAGAGATTTAGTTTTTAATTTAAAACATTGCTCATTGTTTAAGGTATCTTCTGCTTCAAATCTATTACAGATATAAAGCTTCTTTAGCTTTCAGTGAGGTCCATAAACTAAATCTGAAAGAAGTGCCCTTGGCTTACTGTCATCGACTAGTGGGGAGTAAACATAAACTGCATTCGTTAACAGATACTTAAAACAGTTTCACTGCAAGTAGCTTTTATTTGAACATTGGCTCCAGGAACATGTCACATATGCAGAGTTAAATATGGGAAAAGTACATAATAGTAAATATCTTGTGACAAATAAATGTAGAAAAAAAGAACGCCACTGGGTTACTTTTCATCTTTTTAAAAGGGGAAAACAAAATGTGTAGCAATAAAATAATACAGTTTATAAATCCAAATAATGAGTCCCTTTAAAAGTCTTATTAGAGCTTTAGAGATTATTGCATTAATTACTGTACTCAAAACCCCACAGATTCATAGTATAGTAAGAGAAAAAGTATTAGAATATAAACGATTTAGTGATTCTGTAGATCAGATAAATTCAGTCTGTGAACATAGATGCCATACCTTATTGCATCCACTCCATGAATCCATTCTCTTAATTTTGTTGTCAGTGAAAGGAAGCATAAGAAAGACTGAATTTCAGATGTTAAACTGTAGCACCCTCATAAAGAGATACCTGTAAGACACTGGTCAATCTTTCACTTTAGCCTACTCTTCCCAGAGTACACCACACTTCAAAGCAGAGATCACATCACTTTATCTCCCTTTTAGAATAGGCTTCCTTTTTAGAATAGGCTCCCTTTTAGAATAGCCTTCCTCTACAGGCTTATTTTTGCTGTGAGGCTAGACTGCAGCAGCATTTCAAGACATGCTTAAAGTTAAAAAACAAATGTCATAAATCTGGAAGAAACTAACTAACCATATATATCACAGTCCTAGTCAGTTTAAAAGCGCTGCACTTAGAAGGACAGTATGATCTGGAATGCCAGCGGTTGTCCTTTGCTCTGAATTTCCAATTGCTAAATTTATCACATCACATCACAAAACAGCTTGCAGTTAAAGTTATTTAATTTTTGATGTAAATAGTTGATGGCAACAATGAAATACAAAGTTAGATTTAAATTGAGTTCAGCTTACAGAACAATATATCACAAAGGAATTATCCAACACAGAATTTCTCTACTGTGTTTTTATATAAGCTATTTTTGCAATAACACACTTGGAGTTATTGTTTCCCTTTTGAATTCTTTTTTAGATAAATCATACAAACATCATCTTGGCTGAGCTTGAAGTGCCTAGTGACAATAACTAAACTGTCCATTGTATCAGTTGGTGATATTATTTCTGTAAGCAAGCCCTTCCTTATCTAAGTATTTTTATTATCAGTTTCCTAGCTCTACATGAATTTCCAGTACACCATGATTTAAGCACGTGGGGTGAGATCACATCAAATGAAAACTGAATTTTGCCATTAGCTATGAAGTTTAGATTCCTTATAAGTCTAAATCTAAATTCCTTAACAAAGAAATTTTAATTTTCATAACTCTAAGAGATGATTTTGCAGTCCTTTACATCCAATATCAGTAGCACTGTTTCATCAAACAAGGGAGGAATCACCATAAAAAAGAGTGACAAAGTATTTATTATGGGCTTGATAGGAAAGCCTTGCTTGTATCAAATACAAAGTAACAGCTATAAGAGCCTATGTACTTCAGAAATCTGATACTACTTGGCAAAGCTACTAATGGTGAAATCTGGTCATTGCTAAGACTGGGAAATAAAGCCTAACAGTGAGACATGAACCCTTCAAGGGCATTTCAGAAGAGGCTAGAAGCACTGGATTATCTCAAATCCATCCACCTCTGATGCTCCTCTGGGCTCCTCATCCAGCAGACATCTCCTACATACTTCTGTCAGCCTTAAGAAGAACACAGCAGCCTGCCAACAGTGACTGCACACAACCTGTGGGACGCTGCACCAGCCCTGAAGGAAACATCTAAGCCTGCCCAGGTAAACCTCCATTTGTGCACCCTAGAGAGAGGTCCACCGGGCTTCTAGTGGCCCTTGACAGCAATTTTGTTTTTAAGGCACCACTGGGGCAGTCCTCAAGGACAATTTAGACACACTGTACTGAGATAACACTGAAAATAAGTGGAATGTATAATCTTATTCTTGTTCTCTGGCATGCTATGGCTATTTTGTAATCCTGAGTAATGATGGACAATTGTAAAAAACAACAGTCCTCCCCACCAGCAGACAGATGGTAAAGCTGGGTAAATTAGATTAAAGATCAGGAACACATTTTCAGTAATAATGATGAATAAGTACTGAAACATCTACAAAAGGAAGTTATGTTTTCTCTATTTCTTGACCTTTACAAGTCAAGACTGCAGGCTTTTCTTGTTTATGTGCTTTATTTATCACATTCAATATGGCTGTTAAGTTCCATATTAGAACAACTGGATGGAACTTTTGGTTTGCTTAACTCATTTAGTCAGTCTACACGACCTAAAGCCCTTCTCACAACTAGAAGTTGTGAAAAATGTGTTTTTGATATACATATCTAAAATTAATTACCTCATAAAAACCCCAACACCTTTTATTATAGAAGCAACTTTACAGTAAATAACTTCTGGGGGAAAAAATAAAAAATCACTACAGTCAAAAGTACAGATTCATAAAGATTTTTTTCTATAAGTTTTCCTGCTCACCAAATTTCAGACTTGATAAATATATTAGAGCACCTTTCAAAGACATAATACAGGCATTAGAATTACCTGAGTGTTTGAATTGAAAGAGCTTTTTTTAGTTGCTTATAATTTTCATTTTCAGAAATACATACTTAAGGACAAGATTTAACAGAAAAAAAAAAGATAGGGTGATTTTGTGAAAGCATCCTGTAAAATGGCAGTAACAACAAAACAGGTAAAACAGTTTCTCATAGATCTCTGCTTTTTCATAATGTAAAGTGTAAACAGATATATGTGTTCATGGGAAAAATTAAGATTTAAATACAGAATTATATAACAATATGTATTTCTTGATATTTTTGCTACAACTTAACCCATTTAAAGGGCAGAAAACCAACATTACTATCAGTCTGAATTGCTGCCTCTCCGTCTCTCACTGCCCTCCCTCCAAGAATCCAAGTTCCACCAGGCTAGAATAGATCTATGGTGGATAATTTCTCAGAATATTTGTTTTCCTTCTTCTTGTCCCCCTGCCCCGGTATCAAAGAGACCTGAATTCCTAAGCACACTAATCACTGAGTTCAAGCTGTACTATCAATATGCCTTGTGGAAAAACCTCTAAACATATGGGTTCAAAAGTTAGTACTGTTAGAAACCAGGCATGTGTAGCAGCAGCTGTCTTACTTGGCATAGCCTTTGTCAAGTTTTCTGGCACAAGTTTCACAACCACAGGCTTCTAATGGCCACTGGTATCAATCAACATGCTTGGACTAATTCTGAACATAGAAGTTTCACATTTCAAGAAGTTTCACATTCTAACAACTATTTTAAGTCAGTAAGCCTGATCTAATACACAGGAACATGCTCACTGCTAGCCCAGGGGCATGGCACCTTGCCTGCTTTGCTGCCAGCTAAGATACCAGGAAAAGAACAGTGGAAACTAAATCCACTTTAAGGACAGAACACATTCAGTTGGCCAGGGAGAATGCCAACTACAGTATCATGTTTAATTCCTAAACACTAATGACTGATTCATGGCAACAACCCCAAAGGGAAATACTCACCTGCTATTCTAGCAGTAGATGAAGCACATTTTCAGGAGGTATTTTTTAACACTATCTGCAGGAATTCTGTTTTGTAACTCTATGCTATTAATAAATCTTATAATTTTAAACTAAATTTACCCCTTTGCCCAAATCTTGAAATAGAGGGGGAACAGAAAGTTTATTTGGAATGCAATAACTACACAAAGAACACAAAAAGAAAAAAGCAATAATAGTAATACTATGCTTCAGTTGAAACAATGACATGCTACTGAGAGAACTACTCACAGTGAACTACTATGAGAATAAAGGTGCAAACCCCTCATCCTCAGTGACACTAGAGATACTGCTGATATTCAACTACATTGAAGCTAAAATTGTGCCAGGATAAATCACGTGTCTCATCCTGAGCAAGAAAGAAGAAATTATTTTGAAAGTATTCTAAAACCCCTTTTCCATTGCTTTTCTTTCTCAGCATATTTGCAACATTCTTACTGTCTGAGCTATCGGCTGTCATATCCATGTTATGTTTCACAAAATAACAGAGAAAGAAAAATGATTCTCCAGTGGTTTACCAGAGACTCTACAAATGATACCTTGCACTGAGCTCAACACCAGAACATGTCACACTTGGTTGCAAGGTCATTACAGTACAGAAATCTGTATTTCTTGATGAACAATGCATAGAACAGCAGGGAAAAAATGCAGTCACTCTAATTCTAGATATGAAATAAAATTGAAATAATTTTAAAATTCATTATAAAAACCTTGAATTTCTAAGAACAGTGCAGAAACTGAACAAGATATGCCTGGGTAATCTTAACTTTATATACCGAGAAGTCAGTGAGACCAAAAATGATGAATTTGAAAGTAGATGTTTCCCATGGAATTACCTCTTTGATAACTGCAAAACTTTCAGCCTAAATGACAGAGTTTCTTATCTGTTTGTAAAGGAATCTCAGCCAGATGGAACAGTATATAAAGTAATGCAGGTCAGAAAAAAAATATCAGTTACATGTACACATTGAGCAGTGAGAGAAATCCTCAAAGGCTTTTGTTAAGAAAGGTTCAGCATTTTGTCTATGCATTTATAGCATATACTTAAGATTATCCTATCTCTTGCAGTCGAGACACTTCTGCCATTGACAAATGAACTGTCCTGATAAGCACAACTAATTCCTGACAGCCCAGATCCATCTCTCCAGCATTCCATTTGATGCAGATTCAATGTATCTACAAGTAGCTGAAGAAGGATGTGAAAGCTGAATAAAGAAGCAGACACATGAATGCTCAGTTAAGGGTTATATGCTATTGTTACTCTTTTGCTCAGTAAGTTTTACAGAAGCATTTGCAGAATCAACATATAACAAACACTTACGTTTGATGCTGGCCAACCTACTTTTGGGCAATGAACAGTCTACAGCTGCTGAAAATAGGAAAAACACCAAATGTGAGTAATTCAATATTTACTTAGTATACGTGATAGCTAGAAAAATGTACTAATACACCAACACAAAACAAAGACTAATTTAATTCTTTATTTTAAAACATGCTGTTACTGTGTACCTAAAGTATTAGGTTGTCATTAATATGGTCACAGGATAAAGCTCTCTGGGTAAAACACATATTTAAAGGAAGAATCATTACTTAAATGAAGACTCCTTTCAAAAGGTTTCTGTACATTTTGTTCTGATAGCATTTACTTGCATACCTGAGGATACTGAGCATGTCACAAGACATAACATTGTGAGCATTGTATTTGTGAGTAGGGACTCTGTCAGTAACATGATTTTCTCATTTGCAATTACACCGGGCAATTTTCACAGTCCTTAGAATTCGCTGTTACTATTCATTACAAGATGAACAAAAGATTATTAAGTTTTTGAAATAACAATAATAAAAGACATTGTGATCTGAGTTTAAGTAGAAATGTTCTGCCTTCATTCCTAAAATAATTTCTGTATGTCTGCTGTTACAACTATCATTATGACTTTCAGTTCAGCCTATTATTTCATAATTCATTATTTCGTCAAAAGCAGAATGAAGGCAATACAGCACAAAGTGCTCTAAAATTAAGGCAGGATCTTTGGTAACATTTAAGGAAAATGTTTTCATACAAAATGTCCCATCTCAATAATACAAAAGTATTATTAAGTAGCAGCCACATCTTCTTGCTGACATGTGTTAAGAAAAAGGTGACACATGGTAAGAAAAAGGAAGAATAGTAAACTTCCTACAATTCCGTTCATTCCTTCTTGTTATGAGCCTATTCTGAGAGACTGAGCTAAATTTAGGGGGAGACTGTTCATTCATACATGCACACTTTTACCTTTGGCTGAAAGAATTCTGTTATAATGAACCACCATGTGATCTCTGATCAGATATTGGCTAGCTAGATTTCGAGCGGAGCCAAGGCAGAAAACTGCAAGATTAAAATACATTTGAACATTAGAAAGGCAAGTAAAAGAATACGACAATTTTAAACAGTTATTAACTGCAATTCAAAGTCACAAACTTTAAGACACTGTTTAACTTCTTTGCTCAAAGGCAGTATTTTTTTTACCAGTCACTATCACGTGAAATTATCCTGTCTCCTTTTTCTATCCCAAATGAGCCATTAATTCAATAAATAGCTGCAAAAGCAGCTGAAATTGTACTATGAAAATGTTAACATGGAAACTTCCTGTTCTTCACTCTATGTTCTTTCAAAAAAAAAAGGTATCTGAGGTGTCAGTATGGCACAGAATCACACACCAGCCTATGCAAACTACTAGCTTGAAAGGAACATGTTTAACCTCAGGGGTTCTTTAATGTGGTAAACATATATATATATATATATATATATATAGATGTGTATTACAGCTAACAGAGATAGGACATGTTTATATATTTGTTCATCTTGCTACCAATTTGTAGCCAGCAGTACAGTCAAGGCAAAACTAACTCCTTGAAAGTATTTTCAGTAATGCATACTAAATACAAGTACTGTTAAACTTCTCCAAATAAGCTCGATGCAGAAGTTTTAAGAAAAATATTTTAAGCACAAAATCAATGAATTCACATAAAAGGAACCAAGGTGACCTTCTGATGAAAGTACATGTTACTTACCATTACTTTTATTACTTAAGTGTCCTTTAAGTGGACTTGCTGGACCACATCTGGGAATGACAACAGCTGAGCATTCATTCATTTTAGCTAAATGTGAAACAAAAACCAAAGTTAGAGAAAAATCCCCACACATATTTTTATAGACAAGATAAAGCCTTTCTCCAAAGAATGCAAGAATAGTTGTAACTGATCTTCTTCAAAATCGTCTTCAATCATTTTAAAATCACTGAACTACAAGTGTAGTTAAATAATTTAATCTAAACACCACGATACAATGATAGTGCTCTCAGTGGTTCAGGGAGCTAACAGCAGAACGGACCATCAGAACACTTTAGTCTGAACTTAACACTGGTCATTAAACTGTACAGAGATACAGTCACAATTCTGTTTCTATGCTAACCTCCAATTTGTTTCAAAGTTCATGGCACTTTGATAGACTGGGAACTCCATAGACAACTGGAGATGCCAACAAAACTTAAACAACCAGTTGTTCTGAAAAATCAGAGAACGTGGATTAAAAGATCTGTATCCCCTCTTTGAAAACCACTGGCTGTCATGCAACCTAAGATTTAAAAATTGGCACAGGAGCTAATTAAGAATCTGCAACACTTTTAAAACAAATTTGGACAGGAGATACACTAGGACTACAAATACTAGTGTATACAGAGCACTGCTTTAAGGCATCCAAGGTATATAAAATGTAAACCAAAACTAACAGGATTTTTTTAACAAGGTAAGTATACCAACCACACTTACTTAACATTAATTCTAAAACTGTACAGACAAGTTCTACAATTTAATAGCATTAACTATCAAGGTCCACGTGGTCTTCCCAACCCCACTGTACTTCTCAGCTGTCAGTTCAAGAGTCTGCAATCACCATGCAGGTGAAGTGGGTAACTTGACTGCTCTACTGCTCCTGTTGACCTCTGGCTTTCCCCCTTTCAGTCCACGAAGAAACACACTGGACCTAGCCAGTATGAGTGGGAATCTCCTCCCAGTGACCTCAGCCAGGGTGATAAAGGCAGACACCATTACAGACTGACCAGGGGTGCAGGGAGCCATGGGGACAGCCATGCCACACATGGTAACAGCTCCTAATCCCACCTCTCAAAGCTTACCCAGCACCTGGCTGTCCAGGGCTTCTTTTTTATTTCCCAGTGTTATATAACGACTGTTAAAGTACTATTGCAATTACATATATAACTACTATAGTATACAACTCTGTTTTTAAGTTCAACAGCATGTTGCACAAGATGGTTAACATGGCGTCTTAAATATTAATTAGCAGAGATTGCAGTAAAACAAACCATTCATTTAACAATGTTTTAACATTATTTACCCAAGGCTTTATAAAAAAGCCATACTGTACTAAATTTTGACTAAGACTAGTATAGGACGCCATAAAAATATCTTAAGAAAAAAAAAGAAAATTAAAATAATTTTCCCCTGTTGTGAAATAACACTAAATCTGGATCAACAGATTCAACCTTTTTTCCAAAGCACAGAAAATACCAGGGCAATCCTGAATTATTTTCATACTTTGAAAAGCCAGCCTTTGTACAGTACAGGCTTCTGTGGATTTACAATATTAGGATTTACAATATATTGCAATAACAGCGCTCTCACTCCTTTTGCTGTGAAGTTGCCAGATCAGCAGTTGAAAAAGGACAAAGAATAAAAAAGAAGAAAATGCTATTGGAGATTGTTTTCAACACTGTCCTGCAATTGTTTTAACTTTATATTGTTATCTTTAAAGCCAAAGGACAACACTCCTGCTTATCTGTATCAATTTCAAATGGCTCATTCCCCTCATGGTACAACTCTTCCTTATCTCCTGTTTGTGATTTAAACATACATAGGGACAAACAATAAATTATTTTTCAAATATTAAAATTCCAAACATACAGCAAGAGTTTATTAGATTTATTAGATTCAGAATGTTTCCATAATGACTGCAAACCTTTTCCAATAAAGCATTTCTTTCCTGTTAAAATATTTTATTTCTCTACCATACACTACTATATACAAGTGGTATTCACAGTCTAGCTGGATCCACCCTGAAACCCATGACTTCCAGAATTTACAACATGCAGGTGTTGGAAGAATGCAAGTCTTCGGGAGGACTTGAATGTTAGATTAAAAATTTGAGTTGATAGAATTTTCTCTAGCGATAAAAACCTGCATGCATATAGACATGCAATCCAGATTACAGCAGACAACTGAGAAAAATAAGTGTTTCATTCACAATTGCTCAAATAACCTGAATATTCTACTGTTTTCTGTGCTTCAGAGCTAGGCTATAATTGCAGAGGGAAGCATCTGTGGTATTGTTAGGTAAATGCTTACAGTACCACCTCTAACTCACCCTTATGTGACAGAATCCTAGAAGGGCAAGCATGATCACTTTAAAAAAACAGACATTGCTCTCTCTACAACTGATTCTCTTCAAGTAAGCTAAATGACTTTGTCCCGCGTTAAACAGCACCAGGGACACTCAGAAACCTGTTGCCTTTACTGTCTTGAGCTGCAGACACAACTGTTCAGCACCGCAGGAAGACTGGACTTCACAATGTTCACTTGCTTTGCATCACCAGCAGATGGCACAGTGGAAATTCCACTGGAAAAACTGTCTACTGGTTGGTTTAGTCCGTTACAATTAATTTGTACCCGGGGAAGAAGCAGGGTGGAAAAAAATCAGTATTTCACAGACATCAGTATTCCACAGGCAAAAAAAGCTGTCAAAAAATGTCAGTCGGAAGAAATAAAAAATATTCCTGTTCCCTCTATTTTGACTATGGGCATACCGATGACACAGAATCACTCCAATCATGAAGAAGCCTGTTGCTAACATGAGAGAAGAAACTGGAGAATTTGGAATGTGCAGGTTCTTTCAACCTTACTGAAGGTAGAAAGTGCTAATGGTCAAAAGTTTCACAAATATCATTTCAGGCTGTCTTTTGACTTGAATGGGTATTTATTTGGATTCCAGCTGTGTTTTCAGTTATTTGCACAACAGCAGAAACAAACTGAAGGCTTAGATATGTGAAGAGAATTTTAAAGAAAGTGGGATTTTCAATAAATTACAGCTAAGCAAATATAAACCAAACAATGGGAGGATAACTATGAAAATATCTTTGATATATGACAGATTTAACAATTTGATCTAAATGTAAATTTCCTTATAGACATAAGTGGACTGTCCACACTGAATACAAAATCAGGATTTTCATACTGAGTGTTCTCCTAAAGTACAGACAGGAAACAAATTAAATACTTCTAAAAATTTGTTAGATCTTTTAGTTCCTTCTATGACACTAAGCAATAATGAAGATAAAACAAAAAAGCTTTCTCCAAAATTTTTTCCAGCTGCTATCTAACATAAGTCATAACTATAGTATTCCAAAGAGAACTGGAAGAGAATTTGTTTAAATTATATTTTTATTTTAATTTAAAATGCATCCTGTCTTAATTTCTGATTTTACAGTATTAAAAGCTATATAAATTGGTTGTTTACTTTGTTTCCTGATTGTTAGTGGATATGCAGAATTTATACAAATGATTTTTCTACAAAGCCATTTCAGATTTGGAATGTGAATATGTACTGGAAAGAAGCCCAGTCTTTCATTAACATGCTCTCCCAGAAAAGATTTTAAACGTAAGTATTAGACTTACTATTTTTATAACAAGCATGTACTTCAGTCATAGCACATCAAAAATAGATAAATAAATAAATCTATCACGCTACCTTTACCCATCAAGACTTGCTACTTAAAAGATAATCCATAAAAATGATCTTTTTATTATCTTTTATCTCTGTAAAAATACAGAGACCTTAGGTGGGATACTGGATATAGGCATCTAAATCTAGCACTACAAGACATAAAACCTTAACTGTGTAGAGACCTGTGAACACTGTAATTTCCAAAAGGCAGCCCCCAGACCTTAGCCTGGGTTCAAACAACCCTCAGCCCCAGGTGGATTTAGACTTCAGGTCTCCCCCGCTGTTCCAGAATATGCTTATCACTGTCAATATTGACCCGCTGTTCCAGCAGTTTGGTTTTGGTGGTTTTGGTGGCTCCAGGGGCCTATAGTGCCTAGCTCTATAGTGGCCTCCTCTCAGCTGGCAATGCAAAAACACCTCTGCCTCTAACAGACTAGAATTGCATCACTTGGATGAGATTTGCGCATTTGATCCCTCTGAGCCTGATAAGGACCCAAGCTGACAAATGCTTTGCAAAGACTCTGGCCACTGCAGTTATTTATAAAGGTTTGCTATTCTTGCTTCTTTTACTGCCAACTCTTTTTCTTCCTTTTTTTCTTCCCTAATATCTCAATGCTCTAAACCAGAAATAGAGAGACACCTTTGCACAAGTGGATAATTCAGGCAACAACATGCAGGTTTGTACTGTAAATTTCAGACATGTCAAGGATGTCTACCACTACCACCCTTATTCTACCAGCCAGTTTTAAGACCTCTTCATTGGGCTTCTGCTATGAATTAACTCTTCTAACTCCATACAACTAACAGTACACAACAACACTAATGCTGTACACATGCTGAGGAAAGAAAAAAACTGATTTAAATAATCTCTGTAAAATCCAAAATGACTTCAAGCAGTGATGGAAACTCCTTTAAGCATCTCATCTAATATGTCTGACAAGGAAATACTTGAAGGAACTGAATTATGACCTGAAATACATGTTCCTTGCCTTTTGGTACTAGGAGAATTTTCAAACCAGAGTACCCATTAATTCTTTATGCTACAGAAATTTTTGTATATATGAATACAACACAGAAATACACAAAGGAAAGATGATAGCTCAGAGTACATTAAAAGATTAACCTAGTTATGAAAATCCACATTGGATTTAAACTTTATTTAAACAAGAAACTTTTTTTTTTCTATTTTTAACTGTTTTCCCTTCATATTAGCATGACATACTTAAAAAAACCCCATATTCTATTAGTAGTACTACTAATGAGGCCAGCTCTCCTATTCAGGTAGCTTACATGTTTGTACCATTCCCCTAAACTCCTTTCAATATCCCAAATTTGCTGCCTGGTCCTTACCTGTGGCCATTCCTCCCCTCAAACACTCCCTACTTGCTCACCTGTGGCTGATGAGGTGCTATAGGAACTACAATTGGTCATCTAATTTAAGCTTCTCTGGTTGCTTATCCTTGGCTGCCTAGTTCTTACCCTCTACTTGCATAACTGGGAATGAACACAGAACACAATGAGTTTCTCTCAAAAATGAGTATTTATTTCTTGGGTTTTCTCCTACCCAGCATTACTAATGCTCCTAGTTCTTACTCACAGATGGGTGAAGCTGGCAAACAGATGCAGAACCCGATAGACAAAAAGGCCAGCAGAGAGCAGTGACCTACCCACAGACTCCTTCTCTAGGTGAAGAACACAGGGGCAAACATGACAAGTCTCCAGAACCTTTCTGCAGCACCTATGCAATCACTAGAGGCCTTCAAACATGGCTTTAGATTTAGCCACTTACTGAACGCAGATACTACTCCATTTTATTTGAAAGTTACAGAGAGGCAAAACAAGCATGACATAATCACACCTGTATTTTCTTTCCTGTTCATGCAAGTGAAACAGAACCCTTTTGGACCCCTTTCTGGTTTCACTGAAAACAAAACTGTTATCAATCCTGGGAGTATAAGGTCTCACAAGTGAAGCCATCTTTAATCACATTTAAGATTTGTTAATAAATAGCAGAATTCACCAGCAGAAAGAATAGTCATTATTATCTAAACTTCATAAAGCAAAAATCAGTGAATAGAGACACCCAGGAAGTCACACTACTCCAATTTTGAAATAAAGTCCCAAATGTTCCATCTGGATTTTGCATGGGGTCATTTGTGTCACAGGCAAAATATGACGAAAATGATACACTCCCTGACAAGCACTATACATAACCTCCTAAACCATTAATTAGATGGGTGCTATTTATACACTTAGTATGCTGGATTACACAAAAGCTCTTTACACATACTCTCAATGCCTAAGAGTTAGATCTCTCAGACCTTTAGAATTAATAATCTTACAGTATTCTGTATTAATTAAAACCATGCAACCAAAATTGTATTTCAGTTCAAGAGTCAAGCCCTCCTCTGAAAAATTTAAGGAATCTAATGAAATAATACAGTAGCCTTGAGTCATATCTGATTACATAACTCTGGAAAAATATTTGCTAAAATTTTTCTAGTTACAGGCTTCAGCACGGGAAGTTCTGGATGCAGAACTATTGCTCTATTCATACTCCAAAAGCAGAAACAAACAGCTGTGTGTGTCAGTAGCACATTTTGTGATATGAACTGCAGGCAAAAGAAAATGAATTTATGTCAGTTCACTACAACTACCTCGAAGGAGCCTGTGCTGAGGTGGGTATCAGACTCTTCTCCCAGTCACAACTTACAAGTTACTGAGCGAAGGTCTTAATTTGGTAAATGAAAGTAAATTTGATAAAAAGTTAAGAACACTGACTAACACTTCCCAATTTCAGTTAAAATTATTACGATTCAAATAAAACTTGTAGATGTCCTTCCTTCTTTGAAGACATAACTAGATAATTTTCCATCTTTCTTGTTGGTCAAAGAAAGTTTCAGTTTCTAAAAACTGGTGCTACCAAAGAAGTCATTTAGTAAATTTAATAAGCTGTTTGTTCAAGTGATAAATGAAGGAATAATTTTTAAAAAAAGTAGTTCACAAATCTCTGTGTTAACACCCTTTCAGCTCCAGTCAGTTTAATACAAGGACTTCCTACAATGGAGGAAAAATCTAAATAAGATGATGTTGTCTATAAACATGTGAAGCATTTAAATTTTGTTTTAAAATGCTGGAAGCCTGTGTAAATTGCCTAAACCTAACAGCAGCCTCCATGCAGCAGTAATGATGATTTCCCCACTCATCCCTACTTTATGTTGTAAGATAAAAGTGGCCCAAATGTAAATGTGTGTCATTGATTAACAGTAAGTGCACAGTGCTGTTAGGTATTGCTGTTTCTGAACACATACCTGAACAGCAAAGGGAATTAAGCAGCCCAATGCAAAGGACTGGTTTTAAGCAATAAAGCTGGTTTAAAATTATAGTATTCAGATTATTTGAGGTCATACTATAAATCTGCGAGTATATTAACTGGCTCCTGAAAATACAACAGTAAATAACTTCAAGGTTTATACCTGGAATTAGGGAAAAACATAGCAGATTAATTCTTTGTATTTCTAGGAGGGCAAAAAAATCTCAGCCTTATTTGAACTTTGACAAGACAAAAATCCTATATACTCCTATATATATTTTCTCTGTATTCTCACTAGGCAAAACAAGGCCTGATACAAACAAGTGCCAAATTTTGGTTCTTTCTTTAAAATGATGAGGCTACGATTGAACAAGAAACTTTTAACGTCATACAACCAGGACATGGAATAGTGTATCCCACTTTCTCTGTATTAACGTTTTAGATACAACTCTTTTGAGAGACCATAAATATGATGTGTTCTCCCCCTTTCATGAACTGCAAGCAACCCAGTGGCTGTTCTGCCAAGTTTGCTCAGGCACACAGACTTCCAGCTCAGCTCAGTGTATTAGTCTTTCTGCCTGTGCTAATCCTGGCTCTCTGTAAGGATCCTTCTTGCGTGCCTGAGAACCCCACACTGGACTGTCCAGCCACACATTTCTGCCTCCATTGTAACCTCCTATGCAGACAATGCAATGGATTCCAAATTTAACACAGTAATTCTTCCCTACTTTTGAACTTTTTTTGCTAAACAGAAGTCATTAAAGTAAAGCTTGCTGCAACCAGAATTCAATTTAGATCCTGAATCCCATTTATTCCATTTTTACGGTCAACAATCAGCATGCTTTCTGATTGTCTACAAAAGTATTTTGACAAACATAAGAATAGTCAGAAAAAGGATGTATTTGTCATAAAACTTCCTTCAAACTACATAAGAGCATAAAAATTGGGTGCACAAGATACTAGTTTTTGCTCTGAATTTCATATTCCCATATAGTATCAGAATTTATGTTCAAACTGTACTTTGATATCAGACATCTTCTGAAGTGGCATCTGTCACTGTCTCCAAAGGTTGGAACTGACAGTGAGATGCAACACAAGCCTAATGTTATCTCAAATGGCTCTGATTTTATGCAGCGATGCATGATCTTGACATTACAACGCAGCACTGAATAATTCCTACCATTGTTTTACATTATGCATCTAATCAAGTTTATATCTGAAAATATTTTAGGTATTTTCCAAGAGCCACAGTTGGCTCATGCAAGCATTTTTGCATGTTGCGCCTTTTTTTACCATGAATGACAAGTGCCCCTAGGACTATTCATAGGAACAGGGCACCAGAGCAGCCCACGGATAGTTAAATGTGGCTAAGGAATCACTTTACAAGACCCTTAAAACTTCTGAGTCTTTTATTTTTCAACTACACTTGCATTAAGATCCCACCACACCAAAACACTTTGATCTACAGCTAAACGCCGTGGGATGTTGTACACACAGGGTACAATCCATTATAACCCATGAATAACAGCTTTGGAGAAGACGAAAGCTGACTAAGAAAAGAAGCGGGCACAGAAATCGCAAACGCGGCCGATCCCGGCAGCCTGAAGCGCTGCCCACAGCAGCGCTCGATGCCGGTACAATAAGGAGGCACCGTGCGGTGACGGCTGTAGGACGCACAATTCCAGGCCCCGTCTCCCGGGCTGCGCGTGTTCCCTCCCCGAGCCGCGGCCCTTGGCTCTTCCACCGCCGTTCCACCGCCCCGCCGGCTCCCCGCGCGGCACGGACGGGCCGGCACGGCTCGCGGCGGCCGCGTGAACAGGAGCGAGCCGCGACCCCCCCGAGCCCCGGCGGCTCGGGCGGCCCCCCTGCCCCGCAGGCTCCGTGCCGGCTCCGTGCCCGCCCACACACGCCAGCGGGGAAGGCGGAGGCGCCGCCTGCCCCCAGCCCCGGTCGAAAAGTGCCGCGCCCCGCACCCCCCCCGGCCGGCAGGGACGGGGGTGGCCGGAAGGCAACGCGTCCCCCGGGCTGCAGCCGCCGCCCTGCCGCGGCCAGCGCTCCCCGCTCCTCCCGCAGCCGCCAGCGAGCCCCCCGCACCTTGGCTCCGCCTGCCGCCGCGCTGCATCCTCAGCCCCATGCTCCCGGCCGGGCCCGAAGGGGCGGCGCCGGCCGGGCTCGGCGGCTGCGGCGGTTCGTCCCGCGCCATGTTTTATATGATTTGCTACACTTCCTGACATGCTAGAAAAATTCATTTGAATGTAGCTCAAAATCATAGTAAAATCAAGGGAATGTTGCTTGAAAACAACTTTTCTTCCTTATTTCTGCCTCAGTCAATGCTCCTGCTTGTTTGCACAAACACATGCTGGATGAAATCAGTAGTTTATCTGCCCCGGTACTTTTGTAGACTCTACCAAATACTTCAAAAAGATCTTCAGTAGTAGAACTCTTCACTCTTTTGACTATTGAATGTTGTGATGTCCCTTTTAATTATATATATACCAATTATGAAGTGCTTCTTACTAGCCTGAGTTTCTGTAATTCATATTGTAGTTATAATTGCGGCTGTTTTCTCTAAAATCATCCTTAAATGTAGTTGGTGTCAAATTTGTCAGGGGAGAAGTCAGATAAGTGAATATATACCTTGGAAACTCATTGTCCTCCATCTTCTGGTGGCCCTCTGTCTTTCTGACTGCTTTTTATATAAAGGAATCAGTTGCTGTGGCATTTCAACTGTTGTCAACCATAAGGTCACAAACACCTTACCTTTTTGTCAAATCAAAATAATTTGATAGTATTTTTCTTTATGTCTCTTGGATTTGAGGTCAATGTCTTGGAAAATTTCTACCAGGAAAAATCTACAAAACCAAAAAACCACAATCCAAGAGTTTGTGTGTGGGTTTTGTTTGTTTGTTTTTGTTAATTTTTTGTTGTTTTATTTTTTGTTTTGTTTTATTTTGTTTATTTTTATCTTTTTTTTCTCTGAAGCAGATTGTGTGTGAAATTAGAGATTTGGGGAAAGGGCTTCAGGAAATTATTTAGCATTCTTCTTGTGTTTCAGGGCCTCTGGTTTATACTTTCATTAGTATAAATACTATATACGTTAGTATATAGTGAAATTAAATGTATGCTAATACATTAGTATTAGTATACATTTCATTTCACTATTCAGATTGTTAAATCTGTAGATTTTAAAGATAGAGATAGTCTTTAAACAGTTTCCATTTCAGATACCTGAAGATCCTGGAGAGAATAAAAATAAGTGTACAAGATTTTCACCTCTATGTGGTTGGCTGTAATACTTTCTATTACAGAGGTCATGTCACAGAAAGCACTTGTCTGTTTTTCAAAAAAAAAAAAACAAAACAAAACCCAAAACCCAAGCCTGCTTATAGTTTTTTCTATACTTTTAAAATACTTTTTTTGTTTCTTTCTTTTTCTGAGTATCAGTTTCCCAAATACTCAGTTTGTAGTACTCAACATACAGTGTTAGGCTGTTCTGTACAAACCCATATGACAGATTTCTCATAGTCTCTTCCTTATTGTTCCTATGCTTTTTTCCACCACATAGATAATTAAAACACATAAATGTAAGTAGGCATTTTTAGAAATATTCCCCTGGTTTCTAGGCAACGCTGAGGGAGTGTAGAGGCTTCTGTTTGTTCCCTTTCAGTCAGCAGTCACAGCATCATAGAGATATCCTGTCTCTGAAATTTTTGACCACCAGTGGCAACACATACCAAAGATTTATGTATTTCTGATTGATCTCACTTATGGGTCTGAGGCCTTTGGTGGATTTTGGCCCCCTTTGGTCTGTGAGAGTGTATATATTTTGAGTGTAATTAAAAGTAACGCAGTTTTATAATGGTGTGCACATTAAGTCCCATAACATGCATTAAACAACAACAACAACAAAAAAAATCTTAACAAAAATGGAATCAGTTCTGGATTTTGATCTGCTCAAAAAAGTACAGAAATAAGTTACACAGGTCACTGCAGAGATCTTACCATTGTTGAAGAGCACCATGTCAAAACCTGTAAGATTTGTCCTTTCCCAGTCTGAAAACAGGAAACATGGCAATCACTGTTGTTGTCTGTCAGCAGCAGGCATTTTCTCCTTTTCCTTAGGATGCATTACAACAGAACATGGTTTTAAAATGTGCCTTCACTGGGAGGGAAGGAAAGCATCAGGAACATGAGAGTCACATTTGCAAGTGTAGGTGGTCATCTGTCCCCGACTTGGCATGGACTTAGAGAACAATTGCCTTCTTGTCTACTGCTTCTGCCCTCTGTATCATCCAGTGTAGACACCTAACTTCTGTAAAATGTACAGTTCATATATTCAGCAACAAACCAGCACAGAGAGAAGTATGTCCAAAACCAAAAGGAAATACCCAGTAAGATGTCCACTTTCTTTTGCATGCTTAGCCCAGACAAGTTCCCATTCCTCTGAAAAAGATGGTGTGTCTGGCAGGACGCTTGCTTACTTGGGACAGTACTTTGCTTTTGTAGGATTTGGCTTTCATGGAAAAATGGTTTATGTGTACCCTGGAAAATTAATCTGCAGTTCTTTGGAGAGTCCTCCTCTTTCAAGCCATTGATTTTCTATTGTGCTTGCTTTTCCTTACAGCAGTCAAGTGAGCATACAGGCAGGAAACAGCCCAACAACCAGATCTGCACACTCTATTTACAGAGTATTCTAGAACAGTCCTAAATTTATCACAACATGTACTTGAGCATGGATATAAGTCTCCTGGGTTTACTTGAGTATTTATTTGGCATAAGTACCCCATCTCAGTGCAGATTGTCACCTGCTTGTGGCTCTGTGTGTCAGTGTTCCAAATCCCTCATTGCAGCTCTCAGAGGGCTGTCACTGAGTTGCAGCAATTCCCACCTGGCACATTCAAACCATCAAGCTTGAAGTCTGTTCCCCTACAACTATGTGGAAATAAAAACATTTACCTGAAAGATTAGAGCACATGGTACCTTCTAAATGCATTTAAACAGACTGGCTGAGCAATTTTCTTTTGCTACCTACTTAGGAAATTCTTGTGTTGAAACAACTGAAGTAGCTTTCAGACAGCTGGTGTGAGGGGGCCAAATAGATTTAATAGCTACTGAAATAATGTTGTTTGCTTGTTTTGGTTTGTTTTGGATTCTTTTAAAGGATTACTTTTCCAGGAGGAATGGTAGGTTCTTTTCTGCCTTGTGTTTCCTGCATGTTCTTTGGTCACATGGTTCTTCATGTTATTTAAAATCATGTACAGTCTTGAAATATCATTGCAGCTTTCTAAATGATGAAGAGTTATGTGTTTTGGCAGGGCCAGAGACTCCTTCACTTCCTTCATGGCAGTGCATTTAGTTGTTCTGTTGTTGTCTGTATGACAGCAGTAGTCGTAGATTGTTGTAAAGCTAGGGCTCCGCTGGGAAAGATGATGCAAAAAAACTTCAGAGGAGATGATCCACATCTTTAAACTATGGTTTTTAATACCTTGTGATTTAGAATGTAATAAGGGAGCTAGCCTAAAATAAGAGAGAAACTATAGGAATATATAATGGTATAAAGTTTCTATGAACACAGTATTAAACTTCCATAAAATGTATCAGCTTAGAATGAAAAGTCTTCCCTGCAGCATATATAGAATAACTGCTATAAAAACCCCTTCAGGATGCTGCTGTGCAGTTGTACACTATACAACTATTCTTTCTCTTTAGATCTATACAGAGTTTATAATGCATCTATATTGTCATACAAGTCTAATTTTAAAAGTGTCAAGGAAGAAACCTGTATAAATTGTATGAGATGTTATTCTCAGCTGTAATGTAATATCTAGTAGCTGGGGTGACTCAGGATTTGCTTATATTTCTCCTTATATTGTGTCATTTTCTGTTTATCTGCTGTTCCCATGCAAGTTTGCAGATGGAAGGCTTCTAGGTGAAAAACTGTTCTTTAGTAGGGCTGACTGCTGAGGGCTGTTCTTTTCTCATTACTTTAATTAATTTAGGTATTAAAGAATGTAGACTGGAATAACTAATGAAATATATTGGAATTTTAAAGGGGAAAAAAGCCTATGTAAATGTCATAATTCAGTTGTCTAGAGCATAAGAAATTATTTTTCTTCTAATTGATTTACCTACTGTGATACATAGAAATGCTTACTCATACTAATTAATGAGAGACAGAATGATTTTTTTAAATATTTCAGTGAAGATCATAAACTTATGACCCAGATTGGACATATATAAATGAGACAACTCCAGTAAATTCAATGGAGCTATTCTTGCTTAGGCTGGATGTATCATCTATGTCTACCTATCCCATGTCAGGCAGACAGAACAATGTCATTGTGGCATTTTGTGTGGCCCCTCCACTTTCTACACAGCTACTACAGCATGCTCAGGCTTACTTGGCAATGTATTAATCCATGCACTTGCTTCAATAAATGGGATCCTCTGTGCTAAAGAGAGTTATTCCAGCTTTGTCAAGGTCAAGAAGAGAAATTCTCAAGAGTATCTTTAGAATTTTCTACAAGAGGAGACACAATGTACTATGATTTTCCAAAGCCCTTTGATACATTTTCAATATCTACATCGAAAAACATATAAGTTTTACAAGAAATGGGCTTAAATTCCCACTCAGAAGAGTGTGGGGGTATTATTTATCCTTAAAAAGATACTGTAATGTTTATACATTAACTTCATAAAAGCCTGTGTGTTTATACAAACTGGAAAATGAAGGAAACAGATTAAGGAAATAGGTGGCATGCAAAGTTTCATAAGTAATAGCAATTTTGGTCACATTAACCACTTCTAATTATGTGTGAAAGAAAGCAATAGCCAAGAAAATGGTCAGAATCAAAATGGAGTGTGTGGAGTTTAACTATTGCAATGAAATTCTTTGAGTAATTTTTCTGTGGAATAATTTTATTAATCCTTAGAAAAAAATCTTTGGAAGAATTACTATAAGTACTTTCTGTTATATTCTTTAGGACTTCCTTTCATCTAAAAGTTATGTTCCAAAGAAAACATCTTCTACACACTAAACTTCCATGTTTTTACTGACATCATAAAATTTTGGGAATATCCAATGTTCCGATTTGGACAGAATCTGAAATTTACTGGTTTAAAATTTGATATACACCCTTTTTTTCCCCCTCTGTTCATTAACATGTTAAATGTATCAGAAAAGAAAGGAGCTTCAGTTTGATGGATGTTTCACGGGCCCAAGGGCCAGGATGCTCACGGTGTATTTATAGCTTTGTCAGTGACACGTGTGACCTTGTGTACAGCAATTTGGGTGTCTTGGTAGGTTGCAGTCTGAATCACCTTAATTCATTGTTGGTAGTAAGAATGGAGGCATTTGGATTTAGTGCATTTGTCTGCATTTTTGATACATGCCTTTTTGCACTGTGCTTATGATCAATAGGAACAGAAGTGACATCTGTCCTTTGAATAATAAATATCAGAACTGCAGATTACATTATATGGATGAGACGTATACACAGAATAATATTTATCCCTAAGATAATGTCACAGAAGCCAGTAGGGCCTGTGATTTTTAATATTAAACATGAATATCTGTAGTGGAGTCTACCAATTCCACATAAGACTAGGAGAAGTTGAATTTAGTCTGAACAAGCAAATCAGTTATACAATATAGAAATAAAGAAAAAATTAGGATGGAAAGTCTTATGTGTTATGGTGGTTTATTTAATAAAAGACAACATCATCGTGTAAATCTCTTCCATAAGCTGTTTAATCTCTGTATTAAAAGTTGCATGTATTTCTTCTTGCAGCCCTCTTTAAAAATTTGTTCAAAAATTCAGTTCCATAGAAGAATACAAAACCTTTATATTCCTGAGCAGTGTATACGCAGTTAATATTGTGTATTAGTCTCATGTGGAATTAGTCTCATGCTCTTCTGTTCACTTTTCAGAGGTTAGCATTCCCATTCCCCCAGTTCATGTTTTCCTTCATATATTTTAGTAAGATCTGTGCTAGAAATTTCAACCTGATTGATATAAATTTTATTTTCTAAGACTTTTCATGCTCATTTAATATTCCTGTGTCTGATTCTTCCAGTGTCATCTGCTTTTCATAATGACAGTTCTTCTTTCTCATCCAAGGCATGCCTTGGTATTGGTAAATACTCTTCAAATTATAATATATATTGGCAATACCTTTCAGTTTCCATCATTCCCACATTCCATAATTTGCACAACTAGCTATTTTACAGAGTGTACTATGATAGTATCAAAAGTTTTTCAGGATTTGTTTTCCAGGATCATCACTAATAACTTCAATCCTTGTAGTTTACCTATCAAGAAAACAGGTTTTGTTTCCCTTTTAGCTAAGTGCATCTAAAAACCCATCAGGTTCTATTTGATTAAACAAACTTATTGGGTTTTATTGCATTTACTGATTACTTCTGGAAGTCATTTGTTTTTGCTTTCTTTAAAACATATCCTTGAAGAGTACTGAGGTCAAACCAGCAGGCTTCTCCCTACCTATCCTCTCCTCTCCCTGCATAATTTTTCTCCTTTCTAAACTACACTGTGTTCAGAGTTTTCCAGCTATTTAGTATCCCCTTGAGTCTGGTTGCTTTGTTTGCGCAAGCCATGTTTCTCTCCCAAGTTTTCTCTTTTCAGTTTGTTCAGAACTATGGAAAGATTTCTGGAGAATCTTCATTGTGTTATGAAACTTCATATCTTGCTATATCTGATAGATAAGGACATAGTCCTTCATCTGTGAAGGGCCAAGACACCTGACAACCATAAGGCAACAAACTCTTCAGTAAGTATCCAGTGCATTATACATTAATACCATGGATTAGGAAATATTAGGAGGTTCTTTCTACCTCAGTGAAAGTTATGGGAAAAGAATTTCTGTTCACTTTACTGCAGGTGTAGTGATTTAACTCTAAACAATGTGTTCTAATCAAATCTCATGAGAAAAGGGGTTTAAGAGATAGAAATTTAAGACACAAGTTGCTTGACTAATTAAAGCTTAATGCAAGTTTTAAGTAGCCCTAGTAATTCTTGTTCTTAGTGACATTAGCAATTTTTGAGGTGGAATAAAATGTCTGAGAAGGAAGATAACATATAAAACAAAGCACTCATTATCAAAATAAAATGGAATTGAATGCAAGGCTCCTTGTAAGACTTTAGAGCCTATTAAAAATGTTTTATTTAAAATGAAACTAAAGTTAAAGTAAAGTAAGATTGGGTTTTTTTGGTGGGGGGAGTGGACAATGCTGGGAATTTTCATTTGAAAATTTGACTGGCCATTTCTGTTGAATTCCAGAAGATTTTGAGGAATACATTACTGGTAACTAACTCATGTTTTCTGTGTTATGACTGCTGCAGTGTTACTGATTTGAAAACTCATTTGTCATATAATAAAATGTATAGCTATATTGGTTTTCTGTTGTCAGTTCCCATGGCAGCCTCTCCAGCTCTAAAGATGGTATCAGCTGGCAGACTGTTCTGCATCCAATGGTTGCAACAGCTGGATTTCTTCCTACCACTATGTGTTTGTTTTAATTACATCATCTCTAAAGCCAAAATTGAAATATTACTCATTTTGGAAAACTTCATGACAAAGAGCTACAATCTTAGAGAATATTCGTGCACAAAGTCCTAGTCCCTGTATCTCAAAATCTGTTTGCGTTCACTGCATAACCAAAGAAAAAACCCAATTGTTTAAATATCCATCCCAAGTCAGTGAAGCAGAATGAGGTTCTATGTGCTATGAATATGACACAACTCTGAAGATGAAAAAAATATGTTTAAAAGACAAATACTAAATATCACCTCATTTGTTTTAGAGCTTGTCACAACTTAAGTGATTACTGCTTTCAGTATTTCTCACAATTTCCTACAAGAAATGAGCAAACAATAGGTTTCCAGGATTTCTGTAGTTACCTTGAATGAACATCTTTACCCAGTTATGAGAGAAGCAATATTATGTTTACAAGCACTGAGCATAGTGCAAAAAAAGTTTGCTTTCTAATTAAAGTTGAAATAGGTATTTAATAAACATACCTGTGTTTAATTCAGTTTTGACCACTGCTTCTCAAGACAGTGAAATGAAGATGAAAAAGACAAAGAGCATTGTGGGAGTCAGAAAAAGGATGTTGAGGCATGAGGTTAAATTGACTGGTATAAATTTCTGTTCTTACACAAAATGAAAAATTAAAGAGTTTTTGTGATTTATTCTTTTTGGGCTGTTAGAAATCAAGAATGAGATATTTATTATAATTAAAAGATGATGCTATACTGCCATAAAGTGATATGAAATTTCCAGCATGTATAATTTAGAGATTTGTGGTAATTGAGGGAGAGAGTGGTTTTATGCAAAGATTTAGTATTGAATAAATTGCTGGAATAATAGGTGTAATATTATCAAGCAAAATGATAATTAGTTAGGTATATATCTTGGTTCTTATACTATTTTTTTAACAATAGTGTTTTTCAGTATACCAGTCTGGGGTTTTATGTCATAAAATTACCCCTTTTTTTCTGATTAAGTGGTTGCATTTTGTAAAACCTCATTTTCACTATTCACTGTGTTGAGAATTCTCATTAAATTAGATGAGGTACTAGACCACTCCATATAGCAATTAAATAATCTGTAAATGGCTATAATAATATTTATTATAAAGGGTTTTCATTATTCACTTTAGCTAGTGGACTGTTTTCAGATACTGAGCTGGAAGATGCTAAAGAAAATAAAGTTAGCTGCATTAGTTTTCTACTTGAAATAGCACTTACAGGCATGGCAATGGCAAATTATTGATCTATCTAACAAGTATCTGTAATAGCAAAATTCCATGCCTCTTTATACCTTTAGCAGCATCTAATGTTAGTTGAGTCCAATTTATGGAAACAGTTTTACAACCACAGCTGCTCTGAGTCCCAACTCAGCATTCAGAAAACTTGTGCCATAAATCTACACCTGTGCACTAGTTCTGAACTCATTGACAATGGAGCCCACCATTACAGCCTTGTGTATATAGAGAATTATGATGGTGACAGAGACTTCATTCCATCACTTTACTCAAAGTGCTGGCCAATAGAGTGCTGTGCTAAATTCTTTCCTTCTTTAATTCCATTAACATGGTTACAGTACTGATGCATTGGGTGATGTGTGCTTAAGACATCAAAATATCTGCAAGATATTTAGATGCCTACCTAACTGTCATTGACTCATAGTTGCTTGCCTAAATACCTTTGGGAGCTTGTGAAACTATTTCTTTGAGATAATGAAAAACGAAGGGGAAAAAAAATATCCAGATTGCTTTCAGACATGCTTATCAGAGCTGTACATACCTTTTGTAATACAAGCAATTTTTATCTGAGTGTTCAATAATTTTAAGTCTCTGGGATCTAGATATTGCCTACATCACATTAGCTTATATAGTAAAAAGACATATTAGAATTACTAAGTGGGATCTTTATAGACAAATACAATGTAAAGATGTAAAAATACAGTGGTTTATATTGTTCCTTTTAAATAGAAGATCTCAAGGCTTGTCTATGCATTACATACAGAAGTAACTGCAGCTGCTTTAGAACTGCAAGGGTGCTTTCCTGAATTACTCCCTAAAAGGCTTGAAGGAAGTGTTAATTCAAAATGTAAATGCTTAGGAAATTAATATACATTACATTTTCCATTGTTCTACATGAAGATATGTTATCTTCAAAGATATATTATAGTTCCCAAATCACATAAACTCTTCTTTGCCTTTATATTACCAGAATACAAATGGTTCAGAACATTATTATAATTATATACAGTGACATATTTCTTTAGTTGGGTAGCTGAATGAAATGCATGTCACCTCTTGATCTGTAGGCTGTAGCAGATCTGCTAACTGTGAGAAGTCACTGCCTCTGGGTTGATTCACAGTGAGGTTCTCACTTTGCTGAGAATATGCCATGTGTGAATAACACTGCATTCTCTTGCCATGTTGCATCTAAACTGTTGTAATTCCACTACATCTTTTCTCACAAAATGCTATGAAACAGTTAATGAAATGGAGAATAGTAGTTGTTCAGAAGGTGACATTATGTATTAGGATGAATCTAATCTTTTCAGTGCTCTCTTTTTGCCAAATCCACTAGATTCCCCTCATGGATTTGTATTGGGGGTTTTCTGGTTGATTAGTTGTTTGGGGATTTTTTTGTGACTAGCTGCACGTGGATGCACAATTTGTGTAGAAACTCAAATTGGGATGCACCTACTGTTAGGCTATGCATCTTCAGAAATGCAGAAATAGCTTTTTCCTTGTGAGTATATTAAGACAGTCATGAGCTGTTTTCATGATTGTTATGCTGCCTGACACACTGTTTCTACTATTAATATTGATGATTTCTAACTTACACTCAGAACACAGCCCTCACTCTTCCTACAATAGAATAATAATTTATTGATTTGATTTTGCTTGAAATATTATCCTGTTTCAAAGTAATTTTCCCCTGGGAGCTCCTGCACTGAAGGTGGCAATGGTGTGCAGATAAGGGGAACACAGACAAATCCCAGTGTTAACCTTCCGAACACTGGCTAAACAAATGATTGCAAAGTTCTACATGTGGGTGAAAAAATGCATGTCCTGGACTACAAGGTTGAGGAAAACCGTGGGACAGTGTTGGAGTCAATAGAAAGCCTCATCTCCTTCCTTATTCCACAGCTCCAATCTCAATTCCATTGCTTTCACATTTTGGAAACTGCTTCTTACTACTCAAGCCATGTGAGAAATATGTTACTGAATTTAGAAAGTAGTAAAGCTCTTCTGAGTACTGTAAAAGTGATGATGATTAATGCAAAAGTTGTAGTCAGCCCTTCAAATGCTCAGTATAGCTTCTTTCTTCCCTTGCTGTTGAAAGTAGAAAAGAAATAGGCACGACTGGAAGCTATAGGAGGACTGGTCACAGTAAATGGTGTTTGTGCAGACTGTTCCTCCCTACTTCAGCTGTTCTATAGCTGCAATAATCCCCACATTTAATAGGCTGCTGATACGATATATTGCATTGCAAAACACTGAAAGGAACAGCTGCTGTTAGTGGAATACTTGGTTCTAAGAAATGTGGAAGTTTTCAGTCAAAATGGGTGGTAAGACAATGCTTCTGAGACCAGCATGAATGTCTTTGGTGTGGATGGCCCGTGATCCTGCCCCACTGGCTGATGAGGCCACTGTCAGGTCTGTGGGAGGTAAGGTCAGAGTGCAGGATAATCATTCTTCCACGTAGCTGCATTTGTTCTACTGGTCCTGCTGAGTAACAAGCAAATATGCAGGCTAGGCAGCAACACAGAAAATAATCTGAACTCTTGCCCAAGATCTCTGTGTCTTCGAAGTGCAAAGCTTTGTAGCTTTATTTTTTATATCTGAAGGCTTCAAACAAAGGAACATTAGTGAAACAAACATATACATAAAAATGTGGGTGGTTTGGCTCTATTTTCCTTTTCTTTCTACTCAAGCAGTGCAATTTTGCACCTTGCATGTGAAGGTGTGGTTTAATATATTTCTTCCACTCATTTATCCCTCATTCTGTATTCAAGCTAGGGAGTCCCATCTATTTATTGTTACCCTTCTCATGTCAAAGCCATCTATTTGATCTTTCATTTGTATTTGAAGTGTTGGGGTTTTCCTGTTCCCTTCTGACCTCACCACTAACATGGTTGCCCATACTTATGTCTCTACGCTCCGGATATTGATCGTCCTTCATCTGTTGCCTCTCATTTTCCCTTTCTGGATATTTTGTGTGCTACTCTTCCTCCGTGGCTGCTGCTGTGTTCTTTTGCAAAGTGACTGTGCCACTGCAGCGGCACTGCATTGCCTTGCCAGGCGGGACTCTCACACGGGGCATGGGCGCTCATGCCCAGCGGGGCTCCCTGCCGTGTTTGCCGTCCCCGGGCAGCCCCGGGCGCTCCCAGTGTTACCCAGCCTGTGGGTGACACACGGCCGAGGTGGCAGAGGCTGTCCCTGTCCAGGGTCCTGAAAGCTGGCTAGGCTGGCTCCTGCCGCCTGCCTCCTCCTTTCCTTTCGTGGCTCTGCTACTGGTGTTAATGGCAAAGAAACGGAGGTATCTTTGAAAGCTAACTCCCAAATTTCCTGTTTAATATGGGGGAAAGTTATCAAGTGGCTAAAATAGAGTTTCATGTATCTATCAAGTAAGAAATCTTTGAAAAATGACATGAGGGAAGAGAATAGTGCTGCTTAAAATGAACTTGCTGGCTTGTTTTTATTAATCAGGCTTGCTATTTTTGTCAGATATCAGCCTCTGATCTTATGAGCATTCTTCAGGGACATAATGGAAAAACTGAGAGCCAGATTGTAATTCTCTCATGAGTATGATGCAGGAGTAATTGAACTGAAGTCAAATTAAACTAATGTGAAACAGATGTAAGTGGGTTCAGACAGACTCAGCACTCTGCAGCTTTAGTTAATATTTTCTTACAAGGCAAAAAAAAAAAATATTCTACAATATACTAACACACTAATAATGTACATGTGAGAGAACTACTACTCTATAGTCCCTGCTGGCCATACAAAGTGACTGATGTAAAAGGTGTCTGAAAGCAGGAGTCTGGCTAGTGAGGAATGGGTACCAGAAAAGAGCCAAGAATGGTGAAGATGATTACAACCAGTGAACCAGGTACCCCCGTCCTCTTCTGGCAGTTAGGTGATTGATGTGTTAGGATGTGAGAAGCAGGATCATAGTGTATTCTGTTTAGTGTCACTGGCCAAAGGAACTGCAAACAGGTTGTGGTACCATCCCAGCATAGTTTATTGGTTTCCTCAGGCAGATTCACTGTTTTCACTGAAACCATTTCTGCCAATCAGCAAATTTTCTGTTCTGAGGATTAATCCATGAAGTAAGGAAAACGTGGCACTTCATGATGTAACTTAAAAACTGATAAGAAACTCTATGCAATAAAAGACAATAAAAATAACAGGTTGCCTTTCCTTGCATAGTCCCAATTCTTAGTTAACTCTCTGATTCCTAATGAACTAAACCTTCTGAAAACTACTTGAACAAGAAATTTTCAGGTTATCCTAAAGAGGAAGCTTTAAATGCTTTCCTTGACAGAAAGCTTCCTGGAGAATAAAGAAATTATAAAAGGATTCTGCATTGAATCATGTCCAGATTAATACTACTGCAGAGTATGGGTCAATAGAACATAAAGAATAGGATGCAATTCACTTGAGTTGCTCTCTTGGTCTCAGTATAAGTAACAGCACTCCTGTGGCAATAAACTGAATGAAGAATAAACGTCACAATTAGAAACACCAGATTTCAAACAACTATATAGGTAACCATAAATGGAGTAGTTATATACACAAATGAGTACATTGTTAAGTGATGACACAAAGACTGTCTAGACTTCCATCTAGCTCTGTCTCATTTCTTCAGAGCATCTAAGAAATGGAATGAACAAGTTACAGATGATTTCTATCTGCTATCAAGGATCAAGTTATTTTTCCATTCACGCTCACTAGATTTAAGTAGGTATAAGAGGTACTTATTCATCTGTTTTTCTATGGCTTTCTTTGAATTACATCAATTTCACTTCTAAATCAGTCATACCATGTTACTAATGAACAGTAAAAGGGTACTTAGCATTTTATTCTTTTTTCAATGAGATGGCTTGTAATAGAAGGCCTTTTATCATTTGTGTTGTGGCTGTCACAGGCCTTGTCCTGTAAGGCACTGATTTTCAACTAACTTCAGCTCTGAGGACTTTAAGGACTTTATGTCTGAACAATAAACCCTGAATGAAAAGTAAGAATTTAGGAAGACCAGTCAAATCAAAAAAGGTACTAAAATAGGTTTCTTTTTCTTGGTGATTTTTCATTTAAAAATTAAATACTACTGAATCCACTTAGCTTATAAAAGTTGACAGAATAACAGCTTGAAACACTGTAGCTTCAAGGCACCAGTTCTCCCTGTCATAAGAATATGACATCACTGAGGGGTGAAAGGCCTTTTATTTGCATAAGATAATAGTTACGTTTCTATGCAGCAGCTGTGCTGTCAGTGAAAGATGCCAAATTTATCTCTGGAGTAACCCCATTGATTTTAAATGAGTTACTTTGGGAATAAATTGGCCCACTTCATAAAATTGAAGGTTTGAGGCACTGAAATAATTGAGCAAGTTTTCCACGATCATAACATGGTTAAAAAAATTTGCAAAACAATTACATGATGCCATGCATTTATTTATTTATTCCCTGATAGACCACAACTGATTTGCCACAAGATTTCTCAGTCATATAGTTAGAGCAAGTGTGTAGAGCTTACAGACATTTTTTGGGAATAAGGGAACATTAAGGGGATACAAGAAACATGAATATTGTGTCATTATTATCTATTTAGTTTTACAGTAAGTCAAACAATTGTGAGATGTCTCCATCAGGTCATTTTCATGACAATTCCTCTTCTTTAGCCAATAACAATCAGGATGCATTTCTGGTAATAAACCTGAAGTATTCACCTCCAGGCTATAGACTGCTTGCATGTTTTAGGAGAAATTTAATGCTGTCAGCTTGTCAGTGGACTGTTTCAGTTTGATTATCTTAGGTGAGTTCTCAGTGGACAGGTGTCTGTGGCAGAACACACACTTCATCAGTTAGCTGCTGATAGTTGTGGTGGAGGGACAGGGTAGTGCTTGGGTTAGGGTGACACAGTTGAGTAATATTTGTCTTCATGTTAGGTTTTCCCTGGTAATATACAAGGAAGATGCCAGTAAGCTGGAAACTTTTGCATGCTAAGGAAAAATTATTTACACACATACATATATATTATACATGTGTGTGTATAAATACATGAATTGTTCTTTATTCATACATATTTGATAACTGGTCTTGTTGGGGGTTCAGAAAGCTTCTGAAGCCTTTTAGGTTAACCATAATTCAAGCAATTAACAGAGCCTACGCTCACTTTTGTTCCCACTCAGTTTGCAGAAGTAATGTCAGCAGAAATCCCAAAGTGTGTTCAGAATGCATCATGGTTTACTTGAAAGGAAATACCTTCTGCTTGTGATGTCATCATTGCAATCATCTCAAATTCAAGTCTGACTGAGCAGGCTCATTATCATTCTTACCATGTCCTCCCTTAGAGCAGCCTCTCCCTCCTCCTCCTGTACAGCACAAAACAAGAGCCACAGGGGTGCTTAGATTAGGGGAAGGAGAGACTCCTAGCACCTCCCCCAAGAAAACTTGCTGCATTACTTCCATCTAGTTTATTCAAACTACGTGCTGCTTTACAGGACCTTACTTTACACCACTGCTAAATGAAAGTGTGGATTCCCCAGTACTGATTTCCTCTTCCTGTTTGGGGTTGAACAAAGACTAGGAGAAAGCATGGATTTAGTTTCACAATGTGGATGTGAAAAGAGTGTGCCAATCTTCACTGTAAGAGTTTCCTGAGGAGAGTCACACATTTTAGCCTGCTTTGGGTTTGGATGTTTTTTTTTTCTTCACTAGGGCAGATTTCTCCTTTTTGGTCTTACAAGATTAGCTCAGAGCAACAGATAGAAACAACAGATAGAAAAACAACAGATAGAAAAGAAAAACAGAAAAAGGACAGATGAGAAAAAAGTACATGGAAAAAAGCAGAGCACAAATTATCACAGGCACCTGGTTTAGATCCCAACCACATTTCCTGAAAATTCGGAAGGTCTGTGGACCTCTGGACTGATTCTGGTATGGGTCTCTAACCATGACATATGAGAATTTGTGGATCTGTCCACTAAACCACCCCCTGTAGATGATCCCCTTTACACAAAGAGTTGATTTCCACGGTGGAAGAGAATAGGCAGGACAGGGTTAACGTCACACAGTTTTCCTTCAGGCCCCCAGAGGGGCTGGGGTTTTGTTTTCCTGGCTAAGGGAGGGGAGCTGGGGCATGAATTGTAACTAGAACTGGGGACCTTTCTGGTGTTACTAGCCCGTTTTGGGTTTGAGGGAAAGCCTGGAGAATGAGGAAGAGGAAGGAGAATGCAGATTTGGAAAGAAGCAAGTGCCTGGTAATTGCACAAGTGTTCTCCGTTTCCCCGAAGGCCCCTGAGAGCTTAGGGCAGCTTCGAGGAGCATCCAGCCTCCTGCCCCCTCCCTGCAGCTTGGCCACATCTTACAGCCCCGCTGTGCCAGGCATCGCCTTGACGCGGGGTCTGTCCCTGTCCACAGTGCGGATCGGGACAGAAAGGGGTGCAGGGGTCCCCTGGCTTTCGGGGTACCCGGTCCTGGTCCCCAGAGCCTGCGGGGGCTCGGACGATCCCCTGCCCTTCCCCTCCCCCTGCGCTGCAGAGCCTCTGGATGCTGCCGTACTCCTGCCATGTGCTGCCGCCGCCGCTACTGCTGCTCGTAGCTTATTCGAGCGTGTCTCCGGCTGCAAACTCCGCCAAACAAGGCTGCATTCCCCTCCCGGGAAGGATTCCTCGTGAGTACCAGCCGGAGCCTGCCCCCTCCCTAGGCACCCGCCACTGCCTCTTACAAAGGGACTCGCAGGCTCTCCCCACCCCCTTTTTATGCCAGTGCAGAGAGGGGCTCCGTGAATTCCCTCCAAAGCTATAGGGTGGCTCCCTCCTCCTCCTTCTCTTCTTCCTGCTCCGGCTCTCCTGGGCGAGCCAGGCTGCTGCTGCATTGAGCCGGGGTGGTCCCCAGCCTCGCCCCTGCCTCGCCCCAGCCACGCTGCCGCGGCTCACGCCCCATGGCTGACTTTTGCCACCCCTCTAGTGCCCGGGGCTGAACTGAGGTGCGCCCATTTTTGGGGGATAGCTGAGGCCAGGGAGCTTGTGCACGTGTGGGAGGTGTCTCTGGGGGCGTGGGGGGCTGGACGACTCCCCGATCCTTGCAAGCCTGCATTCTCTCCAGCCCGGGTCCCCCTCGGGTGGGCGCAGCAGAGGGGCCGCGCTGCAGCGGGGACCCCGCCACCCTGACATCTGCAGGTGGACGGGGCAAAACAGCTGCGGGAAGCTGCCCAGGAGCCAGCAGCACCCTGGACCCGCTGCCTACCTCAGCTTGCTCCGTTCCTGCTCCTCCAGACTCTCTCCTGTCCTCAGTCCATCTCTTATACCCCTCTCTGTGCTGGGGTGCCTGCAAACCCCTCCACTCCACTCCCCTGCCCGCCCCTCCCCACCTTCTTCGATTTATTTGTGTATTTCTTTCCTTGGCAACCACCAGTTTCCCTCTGTCAAACAGCGCAGGCTCCCTATAATTTGAAATTAATTTGTTTGACTGCAGCATCAGACAGGAAGGTTGGGAATTTATTTAATTCTTTTTACTCCCTTTGCAAAAAGGAAGCGATGAAATTTCCAATTGAGACTCCAAGAAAACAGGTGAACTGGGATCCTCAAGGTTGGTGATTCTCTATTACTATCTCTATTACTACCGTAATAACAATTATTATTATTCCTTGTGTCTATTGACTCGTAGGAGACTGTATGACTCCAAATGGGAGGAGGCATTGGATGTTTGTCTGCTTCCTGTGAGCACTGCTCAGTCTTTCTTGCTCAATCCTATAGCAATGCATTAGAAAATGCTACTGAGATGTGGGTTGGGTGGCTGCATGGCTAAAACCTCTTCTAGGTGTAAGTTTTACAGTTTTATATTTGATATCTCTCTTGCCTCCTCCTCTCCCTTTTTGGAGTATTTTCTAGGCAAACTTGACTGGCATGGCAGTGATCTCTGGCTCACAGCATTGTTTGTTTTATCAGTGGCTCCTTTGTTGTTTCTAGGGATCATTGTCTCTGCTAAATGGGTGGTACAGGAGTGGACACAGATGTGAGTGCTTGTTCAGGGCTTCTTGATGGCACGTGTTTGTTGGCAGGAGCAGAATGCCGCAGCAATATCACCTTTAGTGTGGACAGATCATTAGTCTGGATGGTATAAAAAGACACATTAAATAAGAGACCTTTACACTCTTTACTGTGTCCTATTAACAACTGATCAGCCCGAGTGGATAGTTTGATTAACTACATAGGTACATTTGGACTCAATCTTGGGGAATGTATTTGTGTGATGGTGAAATGAGATTTACGCCAGTGCAGTGGTTTTCAATAAGATGATCCAAGTAGTATTTAAAAATAAACCATAGTCAAATACTCTCCTTGCCTGACATGGGGAGGAGGTTCATCTACATCCTACAGAAGTGACTGAAAAAACTCTATTGGTAATTTGTACACTGGTGTGTCATATTTCTGTGCATTAGTACAGGAGCAGAACTACTTGAAGCCATTGCTCAGGTTTGCAGCAGAACTGCTGGCAGCCAGTTGTTGTACAGCAGTGCTTGCAGGAATTATGAAGTGATAACATGGGCTTTGATTATTCCTCTTTATTCCACAGGTGTGGTTTTAGTGGTCAATTTGCCTGTCATCCTCCATGTTTCATTTACAAAATGAAACATTACAAACTGTTTCTTGTGTTATAGAAGGAATACAGCAGAACAATCTGCTGTACACACAATTCAGGTTTAGTTTAAGCCTTAGTACATCTTTAATTAGGTGAAGGCTGAAATCGACATCAGCCTCCTCCGCCCTTATCTTTCTAATGAACACATGGGTAGTAGTGCTAACAGAGATTTGATTATTTAAATAACAATATATTCCTTATCCTAGGGTCTAAATTCTTTGTGGTGAAAACTTGGTCTACCCAGGTGCTTTTCTAAATGTGTGTTTGCTGCAGATTAATTTAAATCCATTTTAATCATTTTTATGAATTGCAGAATGTCTTTTAATGCAAAAATCTCTCTCCTTTTCCCTGACAAGACACATAGGAGGACGTATGATGGCATTCTGCGTGCAGTTCCTTTGCTTGGCAATCAGCTTTAAAGCATATGGATACAACAGGTGGTTGGCCACAATTTACTGATGTGATAAAACCATAGTACTGTAGCAGTTAAAAGACCCCAAACCAAGCAGGTTTCCTCTCTGCTTGCTAAAAACTTTAGAATCCTACCAGTTATTTCCCCTCAGTGTATTGACTTTGTTAGGTAGACAGAAAGGATGCTGATGTATTGCCAAGAAGGAAGCAAAAGAAGTTATTTTCTAATTCTCCAAGAGACTCAGAAAATAGATAAAATTTGTTGTAATGGAAAAAAGGCAATTTGGCAAGGAAAACTATCAAAATCCCAATCCTTTAACCAACTGAGGAACAGTGCAGTGACATTGTACTCACATAGTCCCACTGAAGAATTATGAGTGTAAAAGACAAAGTAGATCAGAGTTCTGTTATTTTTGAAACAAAAATATATTTATGTAGATATGAATGTTAGCAATGATCTATGTGAAATAACTCAAAACTCTAAAATGAATTTGATTTACAATCACACATATAGTCTGTTCTCTGCACATACAAGAATGATGTTATGTTTTGCATCCTATGTGTTATCTCTGGAATTAAGAGCTGAAGTTGCTTTTCTCAGATACAACAATCAACAATCAATGTGTAGAAAGTTGGCAGTGAAGGGATGCAAAGAGTCCTAAGTATTAGAGCACAGCTCATGGCCAGTTAGCATTTGCACTCTAATACCAGGCTCATTTCAGAGTGTATTTTATGACTGTGTCTTGTTCTGGTTGTCAGCCAGAGAGCATCCAGTTTCCATACTTTTGTCTAGTAGGAATTGTGATAATTTGTGCTAACAGTATTTGGAATAGATCAACTGAAGCTCCTGGCAAGTAAGCTAGCAGTCCAAGGACATAAGTGAGAGCTATGGCATCTCAAAGACTGTATACACCTGATTATTTCAGGCCATATTTTCTAGAAACTATACACATTTCTAAAGGTTGGGACCCTTTTTTTGGAGATACAGCTGGCATAGAATTGATGATATTGCTGGTTTGAACCCAGATCAGAATGATAGTCATTGAAATTAATTAATGTTCAACTCCATAATGCCGACTAAACTATAAATAGACAAATAGATTAAGGGTTGCTGGTGACTCTCTTGTGGCACAGAACTGGTATTCTCAGTTTGCATCAGCAGAGATCAATATACCATAGGAAGACTTTGTGAAGAGAAGGAGTTTAAAAGAATATTATTGATATGAAGAATGGTCTGACAGACAGGTGATGGGAGACTGATTTTTTAGCTATTAAACTGCTCCAAGCGGGGCTTGGAGATGAAACTGTGACTTTATCATGTTGTGTATTATCTTTATGTGTCTTGGGCATAAAGTATATCTCTGTGTTACATGTAAATGCTGAGTGTGTTTCCTAGATAAACCAAATATTTCATAAATCTGGAAGTGTTAAGTCTAGATTCCTACAGTGAAGTCCCCAGACTACATCAGGCAATCAAACTATATGAACCCCTTAACAAACTGATCAAACTAAATCACAAAAGTCATTGGGACTTGGCCTTAACAATCCAATGTGAAATATGCCGTAGAATTTGATAGATATTGATATTGATATTGATTAAAACCCATGAAATTTATATTCAGTGAATGAATAGGGTAAGAAATGACTGAAAAAACCCTCCAAGCAAGTACTTAAAGAATGTTTTAGGGAGCACTGGACATGCTGAGTAGGAGTAAAAGATATCACAGTACCTGGCCTTACATTTTAAAAAACAAGCTTGCTATTTTGTGTTACTGGTGGAATCATTTGATCTCTTATTGTCGCTTCTCATATTTGGTGCAAATCTCATCTATACTTTCCAGAATATAAGATTGGACTTTTAGCAGCATATGAAGACTTCAATTCTCATAATCGTTGTTCATATCTCTCCTTTCTTGCAGTCCTCCTGCTGTTTGTTACACCCACCTGTTTTCTGTGCTTGAATTAGCTCATAATGTCTTTGCACACATATTTTTATATAGTACGTAAAACAGAGTGTGTCCCTCATCCTGTCTGAGACATCTGGATGTCACAGAAATATAAATTTTTTTTCTGAAAATTGTCTGCTTAAAATTGGTGTTTCTTTGTAGGGAAAAAAAAATAGATGAGACAGTTTCAAATATGCTTAGAAATTATCCCCAAGTGTGACTGTCTTTTAGGGTGCAGGTGAGATGTCTTTTTCAAGCGAAGTATGTCTTGTGATGCTCGTAGCAGGGAGCAAATAGAATTCAGTCTTGTTTGTTCCTTTATGCCTGCAGTTTCTGCTGTCATTGCAGTGATATGGATTGTCAGAATTTTTGTATATCCAGCTCGATGTTTACCTCAACACTAAAGTTTTGGAACTCTGAAGTTTGCATTCAAGATCCTGCATCCTTTCACAAATGCACTGTTTGCAGTTTGAAACTCTAAAATCACGTATTTATTACCATCCTTACATTTAGCATGGGAGTTAATGGTCTGTGGGAAATTTAAACTATGGTTGAGAGTCTGGAGATTCTCTTCAAATTTTGCTACTGACTTACTGTTTAACCTTCAGGAAGCCCTTGCCCTTTCTTGTCTTCCCTTCTTCCTAGACTGGAAAACAGGAATATTAATACTTCCCTAATGCACAAGGGTGTTGTGAAATATAATTAACTTGTTTAGAGCAATCTAAAATCTGCTATTGAAAGAAGAGCTTATGCATTGCAATTAAATGCTAAAACAATTAGAAGGGAGCAAAACAGCCTGTCATCATACACAGATCACATCAATTAAGAAATAAGGTTGTCTCTGCACTTTACAGCTAGAGGAAACTAGTATCATTTATGCTTCTTTACAGACACTGAACAGTCAATTGAGTTTCCCATTAGAAGTATCTAAACACCTTTGATATTCCCCAGCTGCTGCTTCAGAGAAGCTCAAATCTTCCATAGGTCGTTTGTCACTGGCCTTCTCAGATCTGAGACACCTCAAGCAGTAACAGCTTCTTGACACCTATGTGTGGGACAATGAGCTGAGTCTCAAATGCCTTCATGCAGGTATCAGGATTGGACCATCCCTTGAAGAATGTTTGAAAAATCTTCAACATCAGTACTCAGTACAAATTAAATTGATGCTGCTGGTGAAGTGTTACAAATTGCTGCAGCACCTGCTTTTTCTGTTCTTTTGTTTGAAAAGACCAATGCAGAAAGCAAACTTGATTAAAAAGGCATAGATGAGTAGAATAAAGGTGTTTGTTTCTGTCCTCTGTTTTCAAGGAGATATGTAAAAAGGAATGGAATGCAACTGTGAGTTAGACAATATCTTTCCGCACTAGCAAGCTGGTTATTACTAGCTCAATAGATGAAGACTGTTCTGGGAAAATATAATGTGTGAAAAAGTAGGTCTGATCCCTGCCAATGACACATGGTCAGAGGGTACTGACCCTGTGCTAATTGTACCACAAAGTCATATTGGCTACTTACCCACCCATCTGATAGACTGGGACTCTGCGGTGCCTAGTAACTATGGATTGTAGAACACTACATGGAGTTTATTTAAATGGGATATCTGAAGGAGGATATAAACTGGACAAACAGGAGGACACTCCTGGAAGTGCATGGTGTAGGCACAATAGTGCCAAATACAGTAAGGTGGAAAATTTGAAGAGTTTGGAAAACAAACAGAAGAGAATAAAAAAAAAAAAAATCAGAACTTTACTGAAGGCTATGTGGAACCTGCAGAGAAGACAGATGAGTACTGTGGATGCCAGTGTGGTAAAAGATAGATCTTTCTCTCCACCTAATAAGGTAATAAGGTAAAAGGTGGATCTTTCTCTCCACCTAATTCAATTCAAAAGAATTGAATTAGGTGGAGAGAAAGAAAGGCAGCAGACAGCTATTAGATTTGTCATTGTTGTCTTTAGGGTTCCCTGGTAATGGTAAAACGAAGGATTCAGAAAAGTAAAATTAGTAGTAAGAAAGTGGCACAGCAAAATACTTGACAGTAGCTTTCTTAGAGTAGTGAAGGAAGACTGAACTAGTCAAGGCAAGAAATATGGAGGGTAGGGTATCATTAAGATGTCATCTGTAGTGTGAGGAAAAGGGAATGAAAAAATCAAAGGCAATAGGAAGCTGTAAGTCTCAGATAGGAAGAGCAATAGAATTGTCATCAGTGGGAGAGGTTAGGACAGGATTATGATTTCAGTGAAGAATACCAATGCTCTTTTTTGCTGTGTATGTACAAGAGTAATCTGTTAACGGCTTTTGAACAGAAAAGTCCCTTGGGCAACTCTTGAAAAAACTGATGCTACCTGAAGTGATGGAGTTTGCTCTTGGGAAAAAGATATATGATACCAGTTGTAATTGGGCAGGTTTTGGTTCAGCTTTTGGCATTTATGTGGATTTATGTAGCTAGTGTGTGGACTATATCAGCTGCAGACAGAAGAGTGCATATAGATGGCGATACAGTTTAATTCTTACCCTCTTTATTTAATCCAGAGCTAGGACTTTTACCACTCACTTCAGTGTGAGCAAAATGCAATTTTTCATTTTTAAAGAACTATGTTGTTGCCGCAGGCTACTAAGTTAAGAGTAAGGGAGTGCCTGGAATTACTGGGAAAACGGAGGCCCTACATTTTGTGCTCTAAATAGGGTAAGCACCTGGAGTGAAATGGGAAGGGAAAAACGAGGAGGTCGATATAAGAAAGGGATAAGCAACACACTAGTATTCAAGGTAGATTATTAAAGACCTCAGTGTGATGCAAATGCCTAACCTTTATTTTATAATAATCTCAGTGTAATAGTAAAGGCCAAAGCAGAGAATATGAATGCTGAACAGTTGTCTGTTTTTTATATGGAAATTGTGTGTAAAAGAAGTGACATTCAGCAAAAGGCTAAATAATACCTTTTAAAATACCTTTTTAGTAGGAATATCTCTGGTCTTTGCTTTCTGTAGGAGTTAAAAACATCCTGGGACCTGGCCTTGTCAAAGAGAGGCTGCTTATATCCCCGTTCCTGAGACATTGGTTATACTTCTTTTGTTTGTCCATAATGTAATGGGAAACCTACTCTAAGATGAACCTGCTGACTTTTATCAATGATCAACTGCCATGCAGTTCTCACTGGTTACCCAAATGAGATAAAATAACAGGTGAGAACAGCATATATCCTACACCCTTGTACTTCAGGGTGGTAGTACCAATCCTTTTTAGTCCATGGACCACTATTATTCTCCAAGCATACTTTCTGGACTGCTTTTTTCACAATCAGATATCAACTCAGAGTATTTAAACAAAAATATGCTTCAAAATTGAACTATGTATCTCTTACCATGTTAATGAGTCACAGAATTTAGGAGCTGTTTCCTTGGTTTGGGAACACTGAAAACAAGAATTCAGATTTTCATCTTTTTCTTTAATTGCTAATCAATCCATATGCTATTATAAATCTTACTGTTGGCAAAATGTCTCAAGTACATGTGTTAATATGTGTTTTCCAGTTGTCCTAAAATATGATGAGCATAGGAGAAC
The DNA here is from genome assembly GCF_017590135.1 of Pyrgilauda ruficollis. NCBI lineage: Eukaryota > Metazoa > Chordata > Aves > Passeriformes > Passeridae > Pyrgilauda > Pyrgilauda ruficollis. The sequence continues at coordinate 7,700,092 of NW_024524155.1, read as the reverse complement.
ATTGGTGCAATTTTGAGGTTAGGGTAGAAAGCTCAGTGTGGGTATATCATGGTGTTAGAAGTTGAAATGAAAACTAGTAGGGTGATAGAACCTGTTAACAAAACCTATTATGAGGGAATAAAAAGGTGGAAGAGAATGCATAAGCCTGGCTTAATTGCATTTTTACTGCTTTTAAAATGGAAAGGGAACATCCTGCTGGAAGCTGGAGTTGTGACAAGAGGTGTGAGATACAGCATATATGAAAGGGCTTGAAACATGCTGCCCTTAGGATATGGAGTCCTGAATAGGAGTAGTAATCAGTTACAAAGTTTGGGTGTGGTTCAATTTCTTTTTTGAAATCCAGACATACTTAGTCCTGGCATTTTGTAAGAGTTTGCTATTTCAAATTTTAGAAGGTATTTGAAAAGAAATAAAGACCTAACAAAGAGAGACAAAATAAGTTCCTTCAGGAAATATGGATTGTGGAGTGGCCCTGTTCCGGCTGCTACAATGGGTTACAAAAGAGTGGGTACAAAGTGTGACAGGGTCAGATCTGCTCACAGAAGTGCAGAAAATGCAGAATGAACAGAGTGTACCTGTGGTAAGGCTGAAAATACTGTGAAAAGAAAATAAATGTGTAGACATAAAGATGAGGTTTTCTGCCTTCAACTGGACTTCACTGTTTTCAAGCACATGGTGTTACTTCTAACTTGTAGAAGTAAGCATATATCATACTTCATATTTTAAAAATCCCTGAAATATCTTTGTGTTCTCTATTGGTGCCTCAGGCATGTATCAAGGTCTTCTTCTGTGACCCAAACTAAATCACATTATAAATTATCTCATGGCCATATTACAAAATATTTTTATCTCATGAATTAAGTATCTGTCTTAGATGATGATCTGTTTATTTGACTAGTCTTTCATTGGAGAAACACGCTTAATGTTTCTTCCATTTGTTCCTCTATTTTGTCCCCAAATGGATGCATTTAATAGATCTTTAAATTTCCTCAGTTCTTTTTCTGGTAATCTGTGTATTATGCAGGACCGTGTGATACTTTTTTTGCTGAAGACAATAGACTGTTTTGCTAGCAGAGGATAACAAAAGACAACACCCTAAAAAATCTTCTTAGAAAGCAATACAAATTATTATGGTATCACTGTCCTACAGGATCATCAGAGTGCCTTAAGCACCAGGCTTTGAGTACCTAGGTTTGTTAGAGCCATATGGTCATATCTCAGCAGGACTGACTCATCTTTTCTTCCCTAGGAAGAAAAAACAACATGCCACTGACTTTACTGGATGAGGATTTTGGATTTTGGCACCTTAAACTTGTGCCACTGAGTTTTTGAAGATTCAGTGATATGTTGTTGAAGGGTGTTTGAATTATTTCTTACTTGATACTGCAATGCAATAATATTAGTGTGATTTGAAAACAGAAAACACATACTGACAGCTTGTCCAGGGCTTTTAACCTCTCAAATTTCAGCTTTTCAGCTTAGAGAAACAAAAGACAGTCACTAACTACTGTGTTTGAAAGACCTCATTGATGAAAGAATTATGAAAGAAATGGTACTGCAGAAGCTCCCAGCTGAAATGCAGGAAGCAGCAGGAACATATCAAAGATGTTCTTCATCTAGGTTAACCCAGATCTATCACTTTTTACTTAAATATTAAGATTGCTAAGTTTGGATTGCACAAGAAGGCATTGGGCAGAGAGGCCCTGAGTAGCAGCAATCATGACAACTGCAGAAACAACCTCAGAGTCACCTCTTCATGACCCTACAGCCTAATTTGTCTTCACAGGAAATAGATTCTGTTTATTGGGTTACAATGATATACTGACGTAACTTTGTGACCTGACTTTCTCATTGCTACCAGACATTTTTTTGTTGATTCAGCTTTCTAAAAATAGGCATCTGCTCATATTTAAGGGGTTTTAAGGTAACTGACATATTTGTATAGGCCTGATATATGTTATAATAGACCTAACGGAGACTTCTGCCCTTCTGGAGCACAGCTTAAGGCCGGTTAGGTTATCCTGTAACCTCTCACTTGGTAGTGGTATGGGCAACTGAATTACACCATTTGAGCGTGACTTAGTTGGAGAATAAAACAGCTAAATATAAGTAGGTATCTGAAATTCTAGGGTATTCTAAGTTTCTAAGGACCTTCTATAGTTTAGGGAGCTATAGGCAAATATGGTTATTGGAGCCAGGAGAATTTTCAGTTGATGTCTGGTTTAGGGTCAGCAGATTCTCTCTAGGCTGCACTGATCAATTTGACCACATCTGTATTGACAGATTAATGGGATGTAATTGAAGTTACAGCCAAGCAAAGAAATGAGACAAGGATTGTTTCTGCTAACTTACACACTGAATGTGTAAAAGAAAAATGTGTGTATTATAAAGCATTCAGAATAAAAGGATATAAAAATGCCTATAATGAATAAATGTGTTTCAAACAGCAACTTTTTCTCCCTTCTGAAAAACATTTTCTGCACAGATTAATTTTGTCCTACCTCTATCTTTTATGTATTCTTCATCTTGTTCCAGAATAGGTTTTTAAAATGTTGGGAAGATTTCATTCACTTTAAGAGTATTAATAAGAATTATTATAATTATTATAAGAACCACAAAAGAGATTGGATCCTGAGGTTATGCAAGTAGTATAGCTTCAATGAACTAAAAAACAGCCCAAGCAATGTGCTTCTTACAAGATTTCTGACCATTGCACATGGAAAGATCCACTTTTATTGCTGTTGCACAGAAATTTTGAGAAATTATCACTTAATTGAAATGCTAATGAGATTTGCTTGAATTCAAAGTATTTTTCTACAGATCCTAATCAGTAGTCAGACTGGGGGACACACCACTAGCCTGATGTCCAGTCAGTGGTGCTGAAGTCCCCTTCTCATGACTGAGATGATCAATAAATTCCTCCACTCCATGTAAGGCTGTACCTCTGGCAGACAGCCAGCATCAATCATATTTCAAATGTAGATTAGATAGCTTCCTTCTAGGAAGGCCAGCACGAATCTTTGCTTTGTTTTCTCTGCCACTTGATTGTTTTACCACTAGGTTTCTTTTAATAAGAAAGTCCTTCCCTCTGTATACAGGCCTTCTTACACTAAATTCCAAGACATAGGTTTCCTTGACTGTTTGGTCTGGCCATTGGCTGAATTTCTTTTCTGAATTTGTGAGATAGAATATTTGGAAGATCCCAGCAAAATCCCTGGGCCTAGATCATCCTGTGAGTACTTTGAAGAGGAACACACTGAAAACCTGTGGTGGGAGATTCAGACTCTTCCTGTTGCTGGAATCCTGGGATACTTCCTATTGTGGAAAACCAAACAACTTGTTTCATACAAAGCACATAATGATGTAATGAAAAGTTTTGGTTTAGTCTGTAAAAAGAAGATTATGGATAAATAGCAGCATGACTATTCAATCTGTCTGTTGTTCACTGAAGGGTGAAATCTGCAGAGAGCCAGAGAGCAGCTGTTTATTCCTTGGTGCTTGTGCCATACTGACAAAAAATAAGCTTTTCTATGTTACCTAATAAGGAAAAACAATGGTATGGTCATTTCTTCTGACAAGAGCTCTTTTTCATAAAGTCATCTCTGCACCTCAAGATCTTGAGCCAAAAGCACTTGCTTCCTATTTGGCAGAGCAGAGACCTGCATGAACTAGAACTCTCAATTTTAGCAGGAGCAAGAATTGCCAATCTATTGCTAGGGACAGGTTTTAGCATGATCTATTGGTTTTAGTCTTATTTCAGGAAGAGAAAGGTGAGAATTTTTCATGGGTTTCTCTGTATTCAGTTTCTCTATAAATAGCCTCATAAAGCTGATAATAGCTCTGCTGCCAATGAGTGTGTTGGAACAAACACAGTCACCAATCTTGAAGCAGGAGGGTTCCATATTTGGGACTTGCCCCTGTCAATCACTTCTAATCTCCCCTCAGTACTTCCTGCTCCTCATTGTAATGCTCTTGTGCTCAATTTTTCATTCTCCTGATGTTCATTGATGAGCCCTGTCGCACATGAACATGGGTGTCGGGGGCTATGGGAAGGGTAGTGCCGAGAAGAGGAACTGAACAGGGAGTTAGGGGTGTGCTACCTCCCATGCTGCCAGCACAGTTGGAAAGAAGTGAGGGACAAGAGCAGATGGATGGATTTGGAGGAGGGCAGGGTAGAAGAGAGGTCAGGAGAGAGAGAAGGCAAAAGCAAGGGAAACAAAATCCAAACTGCCCTCCAGCAGTGAGTGTACAATCTCACTCCAGCACAAGACAAACCTCTATCAAGTATTCGTCTGGACTTGGCAGCTCTGTAAGTAGTGCTACAAATGGTGTCAGCAGCAGTGCATCTTCCTGCTAATGCCAGTGTTAGCTAGGAACCCCCCTGAGGACTGCTGTCCTGAAGCCAAGCAAGAAAAAAACCCTGATGCTTTCAGCTATTCCTGGAGTTCATGTCCTGCCTTAGCACATCCATTCTTTTGACCAGTGAGCTGTCACGTATGCATTAGAATAGCGCAGCGCTTGGGAGAGGGAGGAGGGAGGGGAAAGCATCCCAGCATCCCATGACTTTTGCAGAGATTTTTTTAATGTCAGTGGATAAGTCCTGGCAGATACCTGCTCAAGCCAGCCTTGGGCTTCCTGTTGTTTCCCTGACATTTGCATAGCCTCAGTAGCAGGAGCTCTAAGGCTGTGTTTGCAGGGAGTAACTCTTGGGTAGTCCATTTTAAGTTCACGAGCACGCTCAGACTGCAGTTCTGACAGAGGAGAGACTGGTTCAGATCTGGAAGTTCTTGTAAATAATCATCTAGAGCAGCTTACACATGGTTGTCATATTTTTCCTTTATAACCAACAAAAGAAAGGAATCTGGTTTATGTCTGTCTATTAATTTTGTAACAGAATGGCATTCCGTAATGTATAGTGGAAAAGAGCATGTCCCCTAAAAGAACTTGAAAATGTACTAATACATTGATGAAAAATTGTTGTACCTTCTTGATGCACATATGAAAAGGAGCTTGTTCAATCAACTTTTGAAATTACTTTTGAATTTAATTAATTTGCTAAGTTCTCTGTGGCAGTGTTTACATGAGGCAAACTGTGCACACATAGTGTTTCTTCTCAGCGGCACAGGGGTTTATCTATTATTTGTGCAATGCTATGAGGTTTGGCACAACTGATAAAAAAAGGAATGCTGAGGTGTGATTGACTATCTTACATTGAAGGGGAGGAAAAGGATTTCAAGAGCATTTTCCCATTTTCCTGCTAGCAGTTGAAACTAGATTGTCAAGATGTTAAAGGTAAAATATACCTTTAACATTTCATTAGTCTTTTTTTTTTTTTTTACAGATTCTGGATGTTGAATACAAAAACATTAGGCTGTTTGTTAACCTTCACTGGTAGCTTTTCTTCTTGCATTCACAGGGGCATGCAGGACATGAATAACACTGACAGTTTCTGGCAGGCGATTTTATGCCCTGTTTTTAGATACTTCCAATAAAGGATGCTTCAATATATTGATGGCTGTTCCCATGCTTAGCTCTCCTTGTAGCTAGACTTTTTCCTAATATATATTCCCCTACTTCCTTGGTATAGATCATTCAGTTATTTCCTGCGCTGTTCTTAAGCATTCTAGAAAAGAATTCATCACTCTCTTTAGTTACTCTGTGTCTTATTTTCATTTGTGAGATTACACTTCACCTTTTTGCATATAATCTAAACAGCATTTTCATTTATGTTAGGCAAATACTTTGGAAGCTGCAATGGAAATTGATGTGGGATGTTGAAGAGATGACTGCGTTGACTATTAATAAGGACATATACAAAAACTAATTTAGGAACAAACTTACTGGCGTAGTGAGATTTTCTGTGGTTTATATAGTTAAGGACACTTAGATTTTAGCCTTTCAGACTTCTTATTTTCCTAGGCCACCACTATGAGTTTTCCCTTTCCCTGTTTTGAGAGCCCCTGTGAGATGCTTGAACTGCCATTCTTCTGTGCTTTAAAACATTCACAGTTAGAAATGGCACTGTCTTTCAGAAACAGAATAAGCATGAAAATGGTATTCAGACCCTGCTCTCTCACTACACTGTCTTGACTAAAATTAAATTTGCTGATACATACATTTTTCTATCTCTTTAGGGACAGTAGGTTCAGAATTGCTAAATTATAGAATAGCAGAGTTTTACAACAAGCTCGCAAAGAAGAGGGACATGGCATAGCTCAGGGGAATGATAATTGCATAGACTTTTTAATCTTTTGCATACTTGTTAAACTGATTACAACTAGATTAATAAGTAATCCAACCTGTCAGGTTTACCCAGTGCCCAGTTTCAAGCCATTTAACATCTACAAGAAGATTGAGGTTTTCTCATCCTTTTTTAGGATTGTCAGAAGCATCATGTTGCATTGGTACTTCATTGGTTACATATGCATGGACTTCCTGCCAGCATGAAAAATTTAATCAATTTGACATTTAGCTTTATGTGAAAATGTATGCTGCTGGCATCCATTTTTCTTAAATACGTGTAGAAAGTGAGTGAAATAAAATGCTTATGTTTGAGAAAGGAAAACTATAATGAAAGGTGATAGAAAGTGAAAAAATCAAATCCATTCAACAATATAAATGAATGCTTTTGTTCCAAATTGACCCAGCTTCAGTAGAGAGCAAAATGCATTACTGACAAAAATGCATTACTGTTGGAAGGATGTTTGCTCCCTGTGTAGCTAACTCCTGTACATCATTGTAGCTTAAATCCTGACCTATACATTGATATTCTTAGTACTTGGACTGATGACTTTTTCACAAAATCCATATGCAAGAAACTGATGTGACTTAGAGGAAAAGTGTTGCTGAACAATACAGTCTGAGTTGTGTCCTCATCTTTTATTGCAGCTCTGCAAACTCTCTGTGGTGGGTTGACCTTGGCTGGCTACCAGATGCCCACCCAGCCACTATCATTCCTCCTCCTCAACAGGAGATGGGAAAAAAATAAGATTGGAAAAGTTTGTGTGTTGAGATAAAGCCAGGGAGACCAGTTAGAGATTGCCATCACAGGCAAATGAGACTTGACTTGGGGAAAGTTTATTTGATTTACAGCTAATTAAAATAGATTTGGGTGGTGAGAAATGAAGACAAAGGTTAAAATACCTTCCCCTGCTTTACTTTTTCCTGGCAACTTTATTGCTTCATTTCTGACTCTTCTTCATCCTCCCCACCTCACATGGTGCAGGGGGGACAGGGAGTGAGGGTTTTCGGGGGTATAGCTCCTCTAGATTGCACCTTTCTCCTTATACTTTTTCCTTGCTCCTGCATGAGTCCATACCATGAGGCTGCAGTCCTTTAGGATAGACCTCCTCCAGCATGGTCTCTCCACAGGTAGAAGCACTTCAGGAAATATCAACCTGCCCTGGACTGGGATCCTTGACATACTGCAGTGTGAATATCTGCTCTGGTGTGATCCTCTCCATGAGCTCCAGGGAAATACCAAATCCATCATGATCTCTTCCAAAACTCACAGGCTGCAGGAAAATATCTCCTACAGCTCCTGGAGTGCCTCTTTCTCCTTCACTGACTTTGGTGTTTATAGGATTCTTTCTCACACATTTTCCCTCATTCTTCAAAGTCTGCACAATACTTTCCTTTTCTAAAGTATGCTCCTCTGATGGGCTCAGCTATGTTCTGTTGTGGGTCTGTTGGAATCAGCAGGAACTGTCTGTGTCCAGAAAGGGGCAGCCCCAGACCTTCCACAGAGACCACCACTGTAGCCACCCTGCTCCCATCACCTTGCCAGCTTAGCCAGCTATTTGTTCCTGTCATGCACTTGCTACACAGGTAAATGGGAGCAGTATGTTCTGGTAGTATGGACAATGGAAAGTGGAGAAGATTCCCTCAAGATTTGTTCTTTGGAAAAAACTGGTTTCTTATAGAAGTGATATTGTCCCTCAGTGGAAGGTAAAATTCATTCTCATTACTTACTGTATAGCTAAGTTCTTGTCTGATGCTAAAGAAGCTCTTTGGGAAGAGACAAGAGGCTTGGGTTCTCCTTAGTTCTGATGATTTATAGTGCCACCAGCACCACCACTATGTGAAGACTCTCTTCATTGGAAAGCTCTTTCTAAAGAGATACTTTAACTCAGACCATACTGATTTCTTAATTTTGACCATGTTCCAATTTAGGCTGCTTACAATTTTTTTTTTAATTTTGCCTAAACTATAGTTTTCTAACGAAAAAGAATGTAAAACATTTTAAAACAGTGCCTTTTTGTTTTCTCATAACAACTGTTCCAGATTAATTAAGTAGCTTAATTAATTAATTCCAAGAGCTATTAATTTGTATGTTTCAATTATAACTGATGCAGCAGAATTGCATAGATTTTTTTGGTAGCTTACTGAGAATCATTATTTTGAGCACTAGATGGGAATACATGACAAGTGGAACAGAAATTGTGGAACCCTCTTGATATGACATACTTCCCAAAGCTACTGCCAGGGATGGCAAAACAATGGTCAGATACAATTCCCTCTGATACATATTGCTGACATTTCTCTCTCCACCAACAGAGACAACTCAGTATTTTTTTACTATTATGAACTTTTACTCTATTTCTGTAACATTACCCTCTAATAGGAAGAAAACAGTGCCTTTATTCCTTATGCAGATTTGTAGCCTAACATACTCCTCCCTTCTCACCACCCCACTCAGGGAAAGGGGCAACTGGGAGGAATCAATGCTACTTTTCTTCTAATAGCACATCCAATCTCTTTTGTTTAACGTGTATTGCCCTTTCTGCCTTTACCTGTCTCTCATACTCCACGTAGTGCCTTGCTGCTGATGACTGCATTTGCAGCAGACAGCTGAGATGTTGCTGAAGTCAGCAGCACTAATGCTGCATTAGAGAATCCTCTTCAGGGAAATCAGTGTTAGATTTAACCCAGGGGATGTTGCTGAAGTGAAAAGCTATGCTCAGAGGCACTCTGTGTTTTCCTAACAAACAATATGTCAAGCTTTGCTTTCATGAACAGTAAATGCAATAGTAATGTTTCTCACTTGAGTGGCAGTTCTCAGCAAAACACTGTAGAAACAGTAGGGTGAAATTCCCCTTGTGTGGCAAGCTTGCGATTGCTTCCACTGCTCAGCCTGTGTGCCTTGAGGATAGGCAGAAGGACCAGGCCCAAACTGGTGTAAAACATGTCAGCACTGACAACGGTTTTCTTGATCCATGACTGTATTAATCCTGTGGTCCCCAGACAGCAATTCTTATTATTCTTATTCCTCAATCCAGAAAAACTGCCAGAGGGATACTAGTGTTCTGTCCCATATGTAATGGTAGCCTGCAGGCAGGATTTTTCTCCCATTTCTTGATCACAGCTGTAATGTCACCTGTTAATTAGCCCACATCTTGCAAAGATGCTGCACAAAACAAAGGCAAACATGACCATTGTCTACTGGGATTTTTGTTCTAAAAGCCAGACTTTCTAAACCAGCATCAGATTTTTGAATGCCCTGTTATAGAAATTCAATGGATGGTCTCTACAAAACCTGTTAAAAACCACAACAGAAAGAGATGAATAAGGGGGAGTGGAATAACAAGCAAATCAGGTAGTGGAAATTATTTGCCATATCCTCAAAACACAAAATTTTGATGGTTTAATGATTTTTGGTAACAAATGGACAGAAACTTCAGTGTTTCAATACTTTCACCTGCTTCCTATTAGACCATTCATTTCCCTTCCTTCACAGGTCTGCATTCATTTTCTGTTTGTGACACATTCTTTGTTCCTATTGGTAATAACTTAATACACTGATTGCCTCCACTATTTCTCTAACATACCTCTTATACTTGCTATGACTTCCAGGCACAGCCCTGCTATCCTAACTCCACCAACCCTTATCTGAAAGAACCTGGGGAGTCTGTGGGAAAGATTTGAGATTGGAAGCAAATGCTAGATGCCCACATCCCCCAGGAATTTCTGTTTGGAGATGAGCAAGAGCCTTGGAGTGAAAGATTAATATTTTATCCACTGGTGGGCTGCTCATTTCCTTGCCTTCTATATTGTTCAGTCAGGAAGCCTTTTAATCTTAAATTCACTGTGTGGCTATTTCAGAAGAGGAAGTGGGGGAGGAAAAAAAACCCTGTCCAGTTAAATTGAAATAAATTACTTTAAAACAATTATGGTCAGTGAAGTCCCCCACTCATTTAAGATCCATTCTAAAGAAGGTGGATCCACCTACTTTTAGTGGTCAGTTCAGGGAAGCTGTAGTGGACTTTGTTAACACCTCCATGGACATTTCTGAGCTTTGGTGCATGAGAGCTCTGTCCTGCAACTTCATACACTTCACAAAAAATTGTATTTCTATATTAGTTTAGGAAGGAAATGCTGGCTTATTAAGTAGTGCTACAGGAAGGATGTATAAGTGCCAATAACCCAATGTAGGATCTTGCAAAAGCTGTAGGGAAGACTATTTGCTCCTGAATTTTCTTAGTGAAACTGGACTACATGATGAGATTACTTTATAATTCTAACTAAATTTCTAGTTTAGTATAAACAAGAAAAGCTTCATGGGAAATTTTGGATGTTTGACTGTGAACATGTATGTGTCTGAAGAATGCATAATTTTCTTTCTTTAAAGAAACCTCCAGTTGTATTATGAGGTTTTTGGGAAAAAAAATGTTGGTACATACCTTTAGACATGCATCAACAAACCTTTTTACTTGACCTCAAAGTACTTTGTTTCCATCCTTCGATGGAACCACTAAAATGGGAGATGAAATGTCCAGTTTCATTTTTGATAACTCAAGTTTCAAGCTTAAAGCCTGTTGCTGAGTTTATGAATTTGGAAGTGCATATGGCCTCTATGTAATTCTGTGTTGAATCCTGTGAAAGCAGCATTTTTATTAGATGTGTCTATTATTCTCTCATTAAAATACACATACATTGCTGTGTGCCTGTGTAACACAGGAATGTGGAAGAAAATGAGGTACTAAATAAGATACTGTTAAACCTGACTTACATTTTTTCACAATAGAAATTGTTACACCAATAACACACAGAAGGGCATGTTTATTTAAAAAAAATGGTTTAAACTATTTGAGAAGCTCTCCTCCAAAGCCAGGTTTCTTTGTATCTCCTATGTTTTTAGCATATTGTGTAAGATAGTTGCCAGGATAGAGGTCACTGCGGCAAAGCAACATTTTGATGTTTTCATAGTCAAAAGTCAGTTGAACACAGGCTTTCACTGAAGACTGAGGTAAAAAAAATTTTTTGAGTACCCCAGCTTTCTCTTCATCTGTTGTTACCAGTTTGCCAATGTTGTTTATCAGAGGGCTTGTTTGACTTTCCTTTCCTGGTTAACATACCAATAGAAATCCTTCTTATTATTGGTGTCCTTTGTGAGGTTCAGTTTCAGCTTTGCCTTAGCCTTCCTCACCCCATCCCTTCATCTCTGAACTCTTCCCAGGTTACATGTCCTTGTCTCCACTGTCTGTGCATTCATCTCCTTACCTTTAGTTCAACCAGCAGTTCACTACTCTGTCTCAGCTATACCAATCTCTTGCCTTCCTTGTTCAATTTCTTGCTCCTGGGGATTGCCAGGCTGCCTTCCTAGAGGAATTATTACTTTCAGATATTTCCCTGGTGTTTCCCTGTGGCTTCTGTTAGGACTCCCTGGCTCATCTCCCTAAAGCTGCAGCGATGCTCCCAGATGGCTAGCCCAGTTCAGAGTCACTGCAGAGTCCTCCCTGGCATCCTGTCCCTCCATCTGTCTATTTTCATATCTTCTCACACTTGCCAGGGACAAGCCTCATATTGCCCCTCTACCCCCTCACATCTAGTTCAAAGCCTTGCCAGTGAGCCCCACTAGTTCCTGAGCAAAGACTCTCTTCCACCAGTGAGAAGGGTGAATCCCATCTGATGCCAGCATGCCTGGGGCTGTGTAGAACCATTCCATTGTCAAAACCCCCAAAATTTGGATGATGACACCAGCCCGTGAAGACACAGACTCAGTTTGTCCATTTCTTCCCATGTTGCTGCCTTCAACTGTAACTAGAGAGGAGACTATAACCCCCACCCCGGATTTCCTTGCCAAACATCTGAAGGCCTTGAAGCCCTTTTTGATCACCTTTGGACTATGTGCTGCCGTTTCTTCGGCCCCTTCCGTGGCAGAGCAGGAGGGGCAGCGGTGTGAGGGCCATGCCAGGCTGGGAGGTGCCCTGGTGATGGCCGTGCCCCAGGCCCCCGGGGCAGCGCACCCTGCCCTAGGCTAGGCCTGGGCAGCACTCTGGGCCCTCTGCTCTCCACAGCAGGGAGAAAAGTTGTAGGCAACTTTAACCAGTTACACTCATCATCTTGATGATGAGTGAGAGTTTTGCTTCCTCAATTGCCATCAATATTAGCAGAAATTTAAGGTATTTAAGCTCCTCACACGTGAGCCCTGGCAATGATGCTCACCGGTCCAAGAGGAGGTAATGTGGTGATCTCAGATGTAAACAACTGTATAGATCCTAACATTGCAATTTCACTTGTAACATTAATATCTTCAGTTGTTTCATTTTGAAGGTTATCCAAAAAATCAGGACTTTACCTTTCTTTGCTCTCTGGCATCCTTTTATTGGGATAAGGCCTGTTTTGAATCACTGGAGCGTTCCTTTAAGGGTTCTTGTACCTATGATATTGGCTGTTAGCTAATGTAGTGCATGCATGTGAATGGATATCTATCATTGCTTTCACTGAGGCTGATTAAGTCTTTGATATGATTTAATAAACATATGGATGAGGCACTGTTTGGGGAAAAGCCTGTTCTGATAGCAGCTTGTTTTGAAAAACATCAACAAATGAAGTAGGGATTGTTCTGCATTTATTGTAAACACATCCTCTTCTCTTGTGCTCTAGTTTGTCCTAAACTGTGGTCTAAACCATCTCTACAAATGCAAGAATTTATGTGGTCTTTTATTTTTTTTAAGCTTTAAGGTATACACCTCTGCACATTGTTGAATTGCTAGTGTATTTCATCCTTTGATTTTAGTAAAACTACCTGTTAAACTTCTGGAATTTTATGTAGCTCTTGTTTTCAGAAATGGACTCTCCCAGGGAACTTGTAGAAAAGTAAGTACTACTTTCTCTTTTTGCAGTTGATGACACCATGGTTTAAAGGCAAATGGCAGCACTTTTGTGAGAATACAAGTTCACAGAGACAGTGTTCCAATTAGAAATCAGGATTTATGACTTCTTACCATGTGCTGAAGTCACGAACCCCACTGTCTTGTAAAGAGTGGGATAGCTCCTAGGTGGAATATCTACAGTGTTCTTCCAGTACTTAACTCCTGCTTAAAATCTCTGGAGTATTGACTGCAGTTGTGCCTTGTGCATTGGCTTGGTAAGAAGACCATTTCTGTTACACACCAGTTGCTTAACTAGCTGCTTTAGTACAGTCTTCCTGTGAATTTATTTATATAATATAAAATACTTTAGGATCAACAGTTCAACATTCACTTAGGATAGCTATTACTAATTGAAGAAAATGAAAAACTAAGACAGTTCTCTTCTTTTTTAGAGATAAGCAAGCTGTGCACAGTAATCCACTAAGCTGTTTAAGTGACAAAATATTTATAAGAACGTTTTATGTTCTCTACTGTGAACTTTCCATCTTGTTCTTAAATTAGTACAACACATTTTCTTTAGAAGACAGAATCAAACAGGCCATGATTTTACTGTAAGACTGTTACTAACACTTTGCCAGAAACATTATTTGAATAAGAAAAAACATTTTTACTAGCAGACAGGAAAAGAAAACTCACAAACACTGTTTTAATGGTACCAGCTCTTTACTTCCATCTTCTTGGCTCATTTGTGTCATATCAAAGGCAGGCATTGCTTTCCACTGAGAGGCTCACCCGGTCTGGACTGACAGTTGTGATAAGGTGGATACCTGTTTCAAAAAATCTTAGCATTGTCACATGAACTCTGCTCTCTTCTTACCATGTAAGCCTTGGATCCTGATGCTGAGTAATCTGAAGTGTGAAAAATCAGTCCTTAGGCTCGCAGATTTTGTGTTGGTTTACAATATACACAGTAGTTACGGGCTCTAACTAATTCAAATTGTATGAATTTTGTGGAATCTATGGAAGCTATGTTACACTGAGTTACATCAGCTGAGCCACTTCTGTGAGTACTCAAATTTAGTTCAGTAAGGAGATGCTGTGACTCAGTTTTAAGATACTTGTCTATAGAGAAAGGGTAGTTCTAACTGCTTCATACAACCTCAATATTTTATGTTTCTTCTGCATACTTTTCTGGTGTTTCCTGTTGAAATTCACTGTATTTATTACAATAATACTTTCAGGAGACTTAGAGAATAAATATACTGACATCTTACAAAAAGTGTGACTTTTTTCTAATACTGTTGCTCTTCTTCCTATTGTTACATAAAGTTTTTAATAGTCACATGAAATACATCTGGAGGTAAGAGAAAATATCTTTTTAAGTTTGATATTACCCCATCCTGGTTAACAAGTGTTGGAAACTATAAAGACATTTTGATGGCCAAACTGAACAGCTGTGCCACAGGGTATTGCAAAACAAACAAAAAAGAAATCAACCACAAAGGCTCTTGCCGTGATCCTGGATCCTTCCTAATATATTTGGTATCTGGAACCTCTAAATCATATAAGCAATGAAATATTAACTGTAAGTATAAAGCAGCTATAGATTTCTGTAGTTTGTTGATTATCAAGTAAGCTGGAAGCTCTATCCTCCATGCAATGCTTCAGAGTTGTATTGCTTGTAGGAAAACATGGCTGTAGTAAATGCCCAAGTTCTGAAATTATTCAGTATCATAAAATGGTTTCTGTTGAGAAAGAGTGGTGGCCCACTTCAGAATCAAGGTATAATCATGTTTAAATTTTGTATGTTTAAATTTTAGAGAATGGGGTTACACTCCCACTCTGATGGGATGTTGCAAATCTTTCTGCTTTAATTTCTAAGTGAAACAGCACAGACACATTGTGAATAAGTTTAGAGAATGCACCTAAAGTAGCTGTATTTTAACTGTAATCTGATTTAGGTCTGATATGCAAAAAATTAATTTGGTTTCAAAGAAATAACAGGCCAGTGGCAGCTGTACCGTGGTAAGATTACACAGGAGTTTGGTTTAAAATGAATTCAGCATCTTCAAATCCTACATGTGGTACCAATATATCAGTGGATGCTGAGGAGCCTAGGCTCATCTTGCCATTGGTAACACTAACAACACGGAGTGGGGAAGTGTGATGATGGAACTGAATGCCTGAAGTATTTGGAGGTGACCCAGCTTTGATTCACATGCCTTGGTAGCTTGACACAGTGGTTGGGCTATTAAGTCCAGCTGGAGGTCAGGACTGGTCAGCTCTGATGTATTGTAAAGGTCACCTGGGCTATACAGTGTCTCAGTCCCAAGGTGAGAGGTCCACAGTTGTGCTTGGTGTGTAACTTTGACCTCAGACATCTCATATACTCTGGCTGACACATGATTTATACTGAACTTTGTCAAGCTTCTAGGCTTTAAGGTCATTTTCACAAGTGATGGTTTTGTGAATCCAGGTAAATGGCATGGGCCAGTTTATGTTAGTGAGCCAAATAGCACTGTGGTTTGCAAAGCATTTTCTGTTTCTGTCCATACCAGGTTGGGTGGTGATCAGTGTTCATTAGCAGTTCAATTTTTTAGCACTATGAATACTGTTAGTATTATGATTAAAGGTATAAATTACTGCCAGGCTCCTTCACCAAACACCAGAGTGTAATTTATATGCTAGCTGGTCAGAATTTCTGTGTTCATTTTGCATAAATGTATTTTTGCATATTTCTGAACTTTTTGCATGTGTAACTTGCCTGTCCAGTTCTAGAGGTAATGGGCAAAGCAAACCCTTGAGGTGTCCATTGAGTATGGATGGACAAAGAAGACATGGAACTTTCCAGATGAGAAGAACTATATCTATGTAAAGAACGTGATTTATGTAAAAGTTTTGAAATATGTTATTTAAGATTTTTTTTAAATGTAAATCAAGGTCATACCCTAGAAGATGTGATTTTGAATAAGGTTTTTTACTTTGTGTTTCAGTAGCTGCTCCCTCAGCAGTGCCACCTCGTGAGCCTGAGCCCAAACCTGTTGGGCACTACCCAACTCCACCATTCACCGTTTCCTCCCGAGCCACTGTTGTTGCTGCCATGGAAGGCCCTTCTCAAGGCCGGCAGAAAGTCATGGATTGGAGAGCAGTGGTGGCCATCTTTATTGTGGTGGTAGTTTACCTGGTGGCGGGAGGACTCATCTTCCGTGCCCTGGAGCAGCCCTTTGAAAACGAGCAGAAGAACACCATCGCGGTAGAGAAGGCTGACTTTCTTCGGGAGCACGTTTGTGTCACCGAGCTGGAGCTGGAGACACTCATTCAGGTAGGCCACGTGAAGAAGATGGTACTTCTTGGAAGTTAGGAGAAACAGGTCAGTGGTTCATTGACCAGCTGAGTTGGGGAGCAAAATTGTTCACAGAGGCCTTGGAATGGGCAGTGTGAAGAGCAGGCTCTTTCCCAGTCATTTTAAGGTCTGAGAAGCAGAAACTATGTGTCCAAAATATTATAAATATAGAACCACAGAATCATAGAATAAGCTTGGGTTGGAAGGGATCCATCAGGATCACGGAGTCCAACTCCTGACCCTATGCAGGAGACCCTGAGTCACACCATGTGCCTGAGAGCGTTATCCAAATGCTTCTTGGACTCTGTCAGGCTTGGGGTTGTGACCACTGCTCTAGAGATCTTGTTCCAGTGCCCAGCCACCATGTGGGTGAAAAACTTTCTCTTGATACCCAACCTATATCTCTTTTGACTCAAATTCAGGTAATTTCCTTGAGTCCTGTCACTGGTCATAAGATTGAAGAGATTGGTACTTGTATTCACTAGAATAATGAAAGATGTGTGCAAAGAAAAGCAGAACCTAATATCTGGAAAAAATTTTGAGAGAGGTGACAGATTTGCAAGACAGATTTGCCCTCATCTCTACAAATTTTCAAGTGGTCTTAAGTTCTTAATTTTTTTCTTCAAAATTAAACACAGCAATCAGGAGAGCACATAGAACATGGTAGGTGGGATTTTGGAAATAAATATTCAGTCAAGGATTCTGAACATACAGGTTTACTGTTGTAATTTTTAAATAAATTAAGGAGGATGAAATATACAAATCAAAATAGAAAGTAATGGTTATTTAAAAGCCATGGAATTTTTAGTCTGATGTAGTATGAAAATTTGTAGAATCAATTTTGAAGGAAATTATTATGAAGTATGCAAGGATAAGTGGAAAATGTAATAACATGCAAGAAAGGTTTATCAAGGATAGATCTATCTCTCATTGATTAAAGCTCTAGACAAGGAAAATATTATGGATCATACAAGACTTCAGTAGAGTATCTTTTGGGATTCCATGTAGAAGCCTATCAGTTAGCCTGGAGAAAACAAAGATTAGATAAGAAATGTGACATACCTAAGGAATATATTCAAACTTCAGCCTCATATTTCAGATCAGAATTTGTCAGCCTTTCAAGAGCACAGTGTTTCCCTTTGGAGTGTTGCACCAGAGCTCTGTTGTTGATTTCAGGCTGTTTGAAAGAACACGGAGCTATCCCCTGAATTCTTGTGTCCATTCAGTCACCTGTGTTAAAAAACCCTTTCTGTAAGTGAATCAAATTTATAAGTTTATTTCATTTAATAATATCTCAATTGAAGATATTGATCCCAATATTGATATTGATATCCCAATATCTCATTGACGTGATAGAAAAGACCTTCTCCTAGTTTTCAGCCTAAATTTCTTTACAAAGAGATGTGTTTTCTCCCTCTTGTGCTCTATGTTCACAGAAGACAGGTCAGTTCTGGGTCAAAAGCTGTGTAGCTGTATCTGTACCTTTGGGCAGCCTGGCACTACAGCTAACGAGACAAATCTGCTTTAGCAGGAAGTAGTATTGCTTGGATCAGGGGTGGCTTGGATCACATCCTTCATCTGTCTGCAAAAGACACGTGAACAGGTTAGATTGGCAGGATCCAGGGATATTGGTTCAGATGTGTTTCTCTTGGCAGTGTTGCAGAGATCTGCATTTCCCTCTACTTAGAAATAATGATTAAAGGATGTTTTGAAAACTATAAATACAAGAAGCTTTTATTCCCTTGGTGGGATTGTAGTCAGTAAAATATATGCAATATACATTCTTTTCAACTGGAAAGCAGAACTCCTATAAGGTACAACAAGCAAAGCACTTCAGCAGATTGCACCAGCTGCAGTAGTAACAGCCTTTATTCTCTAGCCTAAGTTATGTACCAACACCAATTCTTTATTTTACACAACATTTTTCTTCTTTCACCTCAAAAGTGGTGATAATAAAATAAAGAATATGAATACTCTGTAATTAAAAGACAGATATTTTGGACAAATCTTATCATCTTTTGACATTTCAGTATGTCCTCAGGCAATACAGTGGGCAACTGGAAGTCATTGTGCAAAAGTAAATTAAAATGGGTTTAGCAGCTTAGGGTGTGAATGTCTTAAGGCCGAGTGATGTGAAATATTGAAATAGATTTGTCAACAAAGAACAAGTTGTTTTTTTTTATTCTTCTGTATGTCTGGGGGTGAAACCAGCTCCAGGAATGTAGCTGGGTGTGCTTATACAGAAAACTGATTGTAACTGACTTGCACAGAAGAGCAGTGAATGAACTTGCTTGAAGATAATATCAGGGAGTTAATGCTGGGCTTCCACAACTTCATGTTGATGATCTCAGAATCCCCCTGCCTGGCCCAACACATTTCTGCATTGCACCAAATGCTGCAACTGCCTTTACAGCTGCGAGTTCAGAGTGATGTGGCAACCTCCATGGGTCCTAGCTGCTGTGCTGTGTGCCATCTGACACTAAGGGAACTAATCATAATTAATGTTATTTGGCCACCTGAAAGCCCTTAGATGAACACAGATCATACTCTGCAGAGTGACTGTGTTGGTTCACCTCTGTGCTTTAGAGAATATGGAAAATGCAAAAAGAGAAACCTTAGAACTAACTTGTATTGTTTTACTGTGGGGATGGCTCTGGAACAATCTTTTCAGAAGACCAAAGGAGTATCATGGTTCTTACAAGACTAATGATGGAGAAATGTATACCTTTTCCTAAATTTCAGTCTTTCAAAGTTTTGCTTTGCAAAACATGTAAGGAAGATATACAGCATAGTATGAGGAAGCTGTTAAAAATTAGTGGGGATAAGATATCCTTTTCACATTTATCTCCAAAAACCCATTGCAAATACTAGCACTGGTAGCACAAATGTGAATTGCTGAGTCCAGACTTGGAAGTTCATTCATAGTCTTCAGAAGAAATATACTGATGAAAGCAGTGCAAATTCTTAGGAAGATTCAAAGTATTTTAAATTGGTATCTGACTGTTGGATTTTGGTTCAGGTCTGTTGAATGCGAACACAATGACAGGTAGTTTTTTCATAACAATGTCAAGTGTTCACAGTGCAGTCCAAAATTTCTAAAGCCACCTGAAGCAGAAGTTCTTAACTGCAGATTTTTAAAGCCCATTTCTGCATCAGAAGATATGTATTGCAGTGAAGCCAGTACACTATTTAAGGCTGTAGGTGATCTATAGCTTGGCAAAACAGTGAATACCAGATTAAGAAAATTACAACAATGCATGTTTTATCTCAACATTTTTGAGTTTTCAGAGTTAGAGAAAAATGAAACCTAGAACATGCTAAAAGACAATGAAACTTCAGATTCTTCAAGTACATTTAGCTGCTGTACCTATTAGATCGAATAGCAGAAGATAGTAGGACTTAGGTGACTGGACATAAAGTTGAAAAGAAAAATAACATTGGTAGATACATCTGGTAACATACTACAAACTTTTTATTTTTGTTTTTATGTGTTAGAAAATAATCTTATTAGTAGCTGGGTTCAGAACCAAGTTATCCTTCCTTTGAAATAACACACAGAGAGGTGTGTAATGGGGAGGTTACGCTTCTCGGAAAGATCAGATTTTATCTATCATTAGGAGAGATAGGAAGACAATCTTTGTGTTTTGGCAAAGTAATTCCTATGGGCCTGATAAGGGCATTCATATTCTGTTTCTATATATTCTGTGTACTGCATATGAGTAAAAACTTCCATAATGAGCCCTGCTTTCATAATAAACCATGCAAAACTATTCAAGATAAAGTGGTTTGCTACTTAAGAATTTATATTATTGTCAGGCTGCTGTCTTCTTCCTTGTCCATCAGGGTTTAATTTAGGAGTGTGAGTGATTACAGTATATATGTATATAAAAAAAACCCCACCTGCTAACTAAGTCATATTATTAATGTTCACTAATGGCTATGGCAACCCATTAGAGCTAGACTGCAAGCTGAAAAGGAAGCAGAGCTGGAAATAAGCTAGTCAGGCTTTACTGCCTGATTATGTTAGTAAGAATTCATATTTTGGATAGGCACTTTGGATTAGTGTTCTGAACCAGTTTTACCCTGAAGGTAAGTAAGAAAGGGAACATCTTGGAGAGATGTGTCATTTTGCTGCTGCTTACTTGGTTCATTAGTGTCATGAGCCAGCTTTTCTTTCCAGGCTCTTTTCATGTAAAAGGAAAATAATTTTCATGTGCTAGAAGAAAACTCTAGATAGAGGAGGCAAAAAATAGTACTTTGAATTCACTATGGAGAAGACTTGCATGTTGCTGAAGACAAGAAAAGACTATTTGAACTGTGAAGAAAAACAGTGGTAAGTATCTGATTGTTGAACCTTCTACCTGTGCCTCTGGAGGTTATCTTGTCCCAGCTTCCCTTCTGCCCTATCTTTATTTTATCCCATTCCTCCTAAAAGGATAGGGAAGAAGGATTCAGATGTCTTGGGTCCTGTCCTAGCTGGTGCAGGCACCCTGGTCTGTAGCGTCAATCCAGGACTGCTCCAGCTGTGTAGGAGACACACTGAGTTCCAGATGCTTCAAAAGTCTGCAGCTGTCCCATAGCCATGCTGCTTCCAGAACTTAGCTGACATCTTTAGCAGGGAGCTAAACCTTTTGGACTTAGTTGTCTGTGCATATCCCTTGTTAAATGCTGTAGGTCTGTCCTCAGACACAGTGCATGCATGGCTATCAAATCACTCTAAGTGTAGGTAGATCACTGCTATGCTGATTGGTTCTTAAAGTCCTTTGTGGGATAGGTAGAAACATTTAAGGAATGGGCTTCGAAAGTTATTACTTTTGATTAAACCAGAAGTAAAATGCTGGCTTTGGTCTTTAGAAAATTGTTGTGGAAAAGTTAGTAAAAGTGAATTTATAATGAGGGTCCCTAATCACTCTATAAAGGGTGGTGAGAATAAGTAGAGAATTAGGAAGCATATAAAAAGTTATTAAAGAATTAGTTATTAAAAGCTGTTTGCTAATGAGAAGCATCCTAAGAATCCTAATTGAGAAATATCAGAGCATGAAAGGCAATTGAAGCAACTCTTTGTATGTTTGATAGGAATCTGCTTGGAAAAAGAACTGTAGAGGGAGATAATTATTGGATTAGAATGATCTGTGAAGAGGAATTAATAGAGCTAGGCAAAAAAAGGACAAGAATTTTATTTTCCTATCAATT
This sequence comes from Pyrgilauda ruficollis, assembly GCF_017590135.1. Lineage (NCBI taxonomy): Eukaryota > Metazoa > Chordata > Aves > Passeriformes > Passeridae > Pyrgilauda > Pyrgilauda ruficollis. Next base: position 7,678,462 of record NW_024524155.1, on the reverse strand, counting down.
TCCTATCCTTGATAACACATAGGGTAGGTACATCTTTGACTGTCTCACCACTTGAGAGGGATCTTACTCTTATCCTTGAAAAATATTTTTCTTCTTCATACTTGGGATCTTACTGGAGAAATTGCAGAAACATGAACAAATGAACCAGATAAAAACCTTTCTTCATGGAGAAACCAGAACCAGTCTGGTTTGCTCCTCTCTCCTCATCAGCTGTACTGGCTTCCAGCTATCTTGTTGCTTATGTAAGTGGAGATGATAAGGTGTACTTCAGACTGAGCTGCAGTTTGGTTTCACTCTCTTTGGGAATACAGGATTCAGTTGTCCAAGTATCACCACAAATTCAGGGCTTCTGCTCTGGGATTTGAATTCAGTCCCATGCAGACTGTTATATATGAAAAATGAAAAATAGCCAATTTTAATAAAAATAAAAAAATGAAATTTATTTCACGACCGTAATATAGTCTTGACGGCCATCAACCAAATCGGACAGCGTACCACCCCCGGGAGGGGATACGGGTGAACGTGAGATTGGTCTCGCTAGTACCAATTCTACCCCGTCCACACTGGCTGCTCCGAGGCAGCAGTTCTTATACAGTTTATTTCGCCCGCGGCAGGATGTCTTTGTTTCTTTCTGAGTTCTTCATATTCAAGTTGGTTTCTTTCTCTGGCTCGGGCTGCACAAAGCCTCCGTCCAGGAGGCTCCAATTCCTGGAATCTGGCATTCAGATGGAAGGTGTTGATGGCCCTGGTCATCTTAGGCATCTTGTCTGGGCCATCATCGCTTGGGCGTCACTGCGTGCAGACCCCTGTGAATGCCCATCTCCTGTGCAGCCGAAGTTTCCTTCAAATGCAAATGTGGTGGTGCCTCCCTGACCATCTGCCACGGTTTCGCCATCCTGGGGAAGAATCTCACCCCCCCCCTTGTACACCAGTAGCTTATTTTATACATATATATTTTGATACACCTTTTATTCCCACGAATTACTACCCATATCTATAACACAGACCATGTCACCAGACCATGTCTTTTTTCTTACAGAAGGACTATACTGTGTTGATACCAAAGGGGCTGAGAGTAAAACACACATCTGTGCAATGATGGGGAGAAAACCAGAAAGCTGTGATCAAAATACATGTTTAAAAAAAGTAATATCAAGTACTTTTATTTACTTCAGTAGTTTTGCCATTGTCTTCACTCCTACCTGTTGGCTTTAGCATGCATCCATTATTTGAACATCCAGAAAGACAATTTCTGCCCTTTGAGGTATTTCAAATTATTGCCTTCCCTGAAATGGGTGGCATTTCAAAATAAAAAAATTACCATGGGTTGGTAGTCATTCAGTAAAGAAGATTGCACATTCAATTTATAAACTATACTGAAAAAATACTGTGTACTTGTATACTGTGCTTGTAGCTCCTCTGGTGAAGGAAAAAGATTGGGAAAGGAGCAAGTGTGAAACAGCTTTGGGTACTTTCATGACAATATTTCAACATCATCAACAATATTTCCACTATAAAAGTAGCTGAAGCTACTAGTTTAAAATATCTTTAATATGTGAGGCTTGTTAACATAGTGTTTAGCACTCTAGAAATTAGCTTTTTTCCTACTCTGAGATAACCTGAGGATGCCTCTCTTCAGGTCATTGCTGCAAAGCCCAGCTGGAGTTTCAGATGGGAAACTCGCAAAATTTCATGGTCTGCGTGAACTGGGAGAGTCTTGCCAGTAATAGTATCATTGTTTAAATTTTGTGTCAGTTTCCATCTAGCAGGATGGTTCTGTGTAGGTGGACTTGTGGTGGTAGTAGTAAGGCATCCTTTTCTCATGCATGAGCTGAAATTGGTTAAGTGTTGTTAGCTGCAGGCTGCTGGCTGCTCTTTTTTGCTGCTCTCTTTTTGTTCTCCATCACTGCATGCAAAATACAACGTATTAACAGGCAGCATTGGACTAGTTGGATATTTATAAATGAATGATGTCAGTGAAAATTTAAAGAAAAAAATGAATTTTTATTCTGGATGGGAAGGGAGTCTGAGAATCTCAAAGATATCTAAGGCAACAGGATACTCCTTCACTTCAGGGGTTCCTGCTTGGCCCTGAAAGACTTGCTAAACAGTGTAAACTCAAGTGTGATTTAAGTGTAATTAGCTTGCTGACATTCACACACTCAAGGGGAGGGCAGACAGCATTCCTTGGCAGAAGTAACCAGGGTAGCTGACAGTGTGTCATGGCCTATTTAAACGGGCAACCTGTCTGTTATGCTGATTTATGCTGCACTGCATAAACCAACAAATGATCTCTTCTTTCACACCACCTGCAATATGCCAGCAGCTGGTACAGAAGCCCTTTCAAAGGTTTTGATTTGAAACACATCCTTTCTCTATATCCCTATTTCTTGAGGTATGGACATGTGCTGGGGAGCCCTGGCTTTCTGCCCACATGAAGTGAAACTGGTCCAGGCTGGAGCTTGCTCATGCTATAGTTTCACTATCAGCTTATCCTGGCATGTAGTAGGTCTACTTTTAAAAAGGTGTCCCATACTGATCACTTTAGATGTAGCTGTCTCTGTTCTTGCCCATATGCCTCTTCTCCCACTCCTTTCCCTTTTGTGAGGCAATGTGATGAATAACTAAAAGCTGGGAAGCAGATTAGCTGAAACTTGGCCAGGCTAAGAAAGCAGTAGAGGAACATTTATGACCATGAAGTGAGTTGGAAATATAGGCAAAAAATGAGTGAGAAAAATGGAAGTGGAAGAAAGAATGTGATAAATAAACCATTGATGGAAAAGATTAACAAGGACGAAAGTGTATCCTGAAGGTTACGGAGAGAAGCAGTGTTAAATGGATGTTTACAAGTCAGTGCTAAACCCATAAGAGAATGTGAGGTTTTAGAGAAGATTAAGAGAGAACTTTTAGACATGACCAGATAAGAAGTGGGGCAATGGTAAAATAGAATGACTAACCTTGCTTTGCACATGGACTGTATAGGAAAAGGTGAAATAGAAAACCACCATGACAATTCATAAATCATAGGGAAAAGATAACTAGCTAAAGAAATGCAATAAGAAAAGTCAAATCTGTGTTGATAGGTGGGAATTCCATGTAGAACAGAGCCAAAGAAAAAGAGAATGCAAGAGGTAGCACTTTGCTTCACTTGTTGAGCCCAGCAATAAGTTCACTGAAACTACCAAGGCTAAAGATTGGTGGCAATATTTAGGAGGAGGAGCAAATAACAGAAAGAGAAGGAGAAGGTCTGGCAGTAGTGTGAGCAGCTGATAACAGCAACATAAAGTGAGGCTGGAGCAGAATGTGAGACAAGCAAAGCACTGGAAATACTAGGAGTCAGAAAAAGAGGATCTTGATTTCTCTGTAATGATTTTATGGAAATTAGACTCTGGAACATTTGGAAGGGAGAAAGGCAGACATTTCTGCTTCTGTTCAAGAGTGAGATCTGAATTTCTCTATGATGAAGAATAGCTTGTGCGAGATCTAAAAGCAACTTGAAAATACATGCTGAAGGGCATCTCAAAAGTCAATTTAGAGCAATTCAGGTGAGTATACCGGATGCTGATGAGAGATTTATTTCTGTACTTTGTAGGCTGATGTGTTCAGCTTCCTTTGGACTGTAAGGCTGCAATGAAAAGTAAATGTGTATGTCCCCATGATACAATATGGTGCATTTTTAGAAATTCCCAACAAACATTCAGGAGGCTGATATGTCTGCCTGCTTTGATTCAGTATTGTGTGGGACACAGGACAGTGACCAGGAAGCAGTATAGCTATCTCAGCTTCTATCTGGAATATACTTCATTCAAGCATGTCTGGGAGTCTCTGTATCATGTTGTATTTGTGGACATGAGATCATGTGTAGTGTGCAACTGGGAAGTTTGAGCTGATCACAAAGTTTAATTGTCATGTTTCCATAGATATTTTATTTGTTAATTTCAAACAGGGTGTATATATATATGCCATATTTTTTTCTTTTGATAGCATAAAATATAAATTACTTAATCAATTACTGATTGTCTTGGAATTTAAATCCTTGGCTGACTAGCTTCAGTTGATTTCACAAACATTATTTGTATTTACCACCTTTCTAGCTGCTTCTAACAAGAGCTGTTCCCAATGAGGAATTTTTCCTTTGGCAGTAGTCACTACAGGAACAATATTTATGGATGAATTTGTGGTGTTGGTCTTTTACTTCTCAATTGCTTTGTATCTTTTGCCATTTGTTTATGCATGGTATCTTTCTTCCACCTTAATGGACATTCAGTTCAGTTGTATGTTCAATTTATGCGTACAGAAGAGGCTACTATACTATGAGCACATATTAAAAACTTAAATTGAAGCTGTTTCCACAGTCCTAGAAATGTCCCTTTGGAGCCTATACCAACTAGCATAGGATACAGTAAGGCATGCATGATGCTGATTCTTTGTATTTTCTTTGCAGCATGCTGTTGATGCTGATAATGCAGGAGTCAGTCCCGTTGGAAATTCCTCTAACAGCAGCAGTCACTGGGACCTTGGAGGTGCCTTTTTCTTTGCTGGAACAGTCATCACTACTATAGGTATATTTATTGTTTATTTTTTAAAAAGACACAGTCACACTGAGACATAGATAATGAAATAAATTTGAGGAAGGTAGGCAACAAAGAAATAAAGTAGCTGAACTGTATTTCTCTGTTAGCAGAAGATATGACTCCAGCATGTGTCAAGGGCACTGAGTCTTTGGGTAAGTGTCAGAAGCTGTCTACATAATTAGGGTAGAATAGCAATGCTAAGCTGAAAACAGGTAATACTCATGCAGGCTTTATAACCCTGTTCTTATTGTAGATTGAAGCAATCCACAAGCAATTGCTTGAGAAGAAGCAATTCTTTTCATATCTTCCTCCTTTCCATAACTGGAAATAGATTCTCATAACTATTACATCCTTTTAAAAATTCTTACTTGCTTTCATACTAACAATTGGAAGGAATTACACGAATGATATATTGTATAAAAAAAATCCTTCTTTTTCTTTCTAGAATTCATGGCCTTGATTATTGACAAATTTCTCTGCATTAAATGAAGAGTATACTGAACTGCACCATTCACTTTTCTTGAACCACTAATTTTGATAATTATTCAGGCGCTTATCATCTCTCTCCCCATGCATTGTGTCCAATATATTTAGTATTTGATCTCTCAATGTAGGTCTTAGATATGCTAAGGGTTTCAATCTCTCCTCTCTAAGCCAGTTTCTCTCCTGAAGAATGTTCAACAAGCTTGGATTTCAGAAGACAGTCTGAAGGAAAAAGAAAATAAATCAACAGCACTGTTGATATAGTTAATCTTCAGACAATTATACAGTAGTTTTATAATTTTAAGCTTGATTTCAGTGCTGTCATAATAATTAGATCAAGAGGTCTAATTATTTGGAAATCACTGGCAAATAGTTGATTTTTATTTTCATTTTCTATGAGTATTGTTCTGCTTTAATTATTGTACAAAGTGCTTCTTTGCATTACAGCTGTGCTGCATGCACTGGTGACTGTACAGACAAATAACTTGATAATCACACAACCCTTCAATAAAGTGTGATAATCTGACTAAATTCTGTAGGCTTTTTATGCAGGTAATACAATAACAAAAAAAAATATCTTGTGGCAGTTAAACACTTGCTGTGGTGATAATTTCTAACTGCAGAGTCTGTGCCTTTGGCTCTGCCTTTACTGTAAGAGTGAGGGGGAAAGAGTGATTGTATAGAGTGTACAATCTGCATTCCTCTATATTAAGCTACATTACCATGTATTTTTGATGGTAGCATAAAACCAGAGTGTGGCAAGAAAGAAAAGTTTTCTGATTCATATGTAAGGACCTCCCCCCCGCCCCCCTTAATATTTGTTTATTCAATAGACCCAAGTGCCAAGCTTTTAAAGTACTCATTAAATAAATGCCACTATGTGGGCATAGTTCATGCAGGCATATTCATTGACGTCTGCTATTTAAATAACTTATTGAAAAGACCGTATATTTTTGCCCATATTTGTTGTAAATTCTCCATGAATTAGATTTTTATAGGCTGCATAAAGTCTGTGTATTTTGTCAGGGCATGAAAATGGATGCTTTATTGATGTCCTAAATTTTAGCTTTCATATTTTCCAGGTTCTGTACTGCATTAGTATGTAACTCTGAACTTCATATAAAGTGTTAGCAAGTTCTCACAGTCCAGTTAGACAAAACAATCCTTTTCCAGCCCAAGAACCAAGGATACCATTGCAGCTTCAGGCCCAAAAAGTAAAAACAATGGCAAATTGAGAAGAGCAATCTGAGAGGATGGGACTTCATAATCTGAAGCTGTAATAGGACAATTAACCCAAATATGTAAATGGACCCAGACTTAGTAGGAAAACTCATGATTTGGGATCCATCTTAGGTGCAGCCTCGGCTGGGCTCTTGTACTGCCCAGGGTGTATCCTTTGAAGGCCTTTTAATAAATACCTACTTTATTCCTTAAACACTGTCTAGCCTCCGTTCTAGATAGCCTATCAAGGCATCTTTATTGCAACAGTGATTTGTGATTATGTGATAATTTTTAATATTTAAGTAATTATGTATAGTTAAACTCAAAATGTCTATGGCATTTCAATTAAAATAGCTGATCTTAAATAAAAAGGTGGAAATATTACTGTCACAATTCTTGGTTTTTTTTCTCTTTAACATTTCAACAGAAATACCATACTGGAGTCATAATGCTTTACTGAAAAAAGAATTCAAGGGCAGATTTGCATGGTGTGGGTACAGTTTGGAGGCTGCAGTGTAACTAGTCAGTATGATGAGGGGATGAGGAAAGTATGAGCTAACCACTGAAAATGAGCCTTGTCCACTGAAAATGAGCCTTGTCAGTGAATCACACTCCTGTCAGGAAACCATTGGCACAGGCCAAGAGGAGCAACAGCATGCAGGCACCAGGCCAGCATGGAGAGATTTTTGTGCCGTGGCATCAGCTAGATCAATTAAGCAATCAGCAATTTTAGAAAGACAGAATCTACAGAAAATATGGGTAACTGAGTCTTCCAGAAAAATGGAATATCAGAGGGTGGCTTACCCAGGAAATTACATCATGCCATTGCAAGTCTATAAATAGGAATTATAGATGGAACAAAGGTATGCCTGCAGGAAGAGCAGTTTTTAAAACTGATTAGTTTGTTTTCTAAAAAGCCGTGTATAGGTTCTGAGAGTCTGACAATTGTTTTTCTCCTCAGGGTATGGGAAGATTGCCCCATGCACTGTTGGTGGCAAGGTTTTCTGCATCTTGTATGCCCTATTTGGGATTCCACTGTTTGGCTTCTTGCTGGCTGGGATTGGAGACCAACTTGGAACCATCTTTGGGAAGGGTATTGCAAGGGTGGAAAAGGTTTTCAGAGTAAGTCCACTAACAGTTTTTTGCTTGTGTTGCATAGCCTGCTCTTAATTTTGTTGTTATTACCTGCAGCATTTTAGATATGTTGGACGCCATGAAACATTCACATGTTGAGATGATAGTTAATGTCTGTAAGGATCTCTGTTGTCAGTGGAGAGAAACAGACTTCTCTAGATGATGACACAGGGGTTACAGGTCAGACTGAATTTCCTTATTGAGGGTATTGCTGGGGAATGTATCTCCTAAGTTAGCTTCCTTACAAGGAATTGCTGTAAAACAGTCTTCAAAACACCACAAGCTGCTTTAGATTTGTACATCTATTCACTGAAAATGGAGAGAAGGTAATGGTTCCCTGAAGGAACAGGGATGTGGAGTAGGTCCTGACTGTGTAACTGATATAGCCTGGAAGGAAAGCAGGGTTGCTGTTGTGAATGTGAACCTGGGAAGAGAGATGGTTGAGTGATATGTCTTCATTGCAGGGTGACAGATGTGTTGGAGTAGATCTGCAGCTCTGCTACAAAAACTGCTGTAAAGCCACTGGCTGAAATCATAATCATTCTGAAATCACAATCATTCTCTGCCCTGCCTACCATGAAGATATCCTACCCTGAATTTTTGTGTAGACTTCCTCATGTGTAGTTTCCCTTTATGTTGCCAGTACCCTCTAGTTTTGAGTCTGAGTTGCTGTAAGCAGTTCTTTCGCAAGCAGTGCCGCAGACCTGGCAAATGCTGTTTTGCTAACTTGCTAATGGTTCACTTCAGGGATTCTCTCTTTGAGGCAGAACTTCTAGAGGTGACCTGTGTATACTTTCCTTGGAAGTGGCATAACTGAAGGTAAGTCTTTCCAGGGATGGAGTGGATAAGAAGCTGTCCAAGCTGGTTAGTTTAATAGACATCTGTTTCTAAAACATTCCCACAGATCAGAGCAAATTGGTTGTAACTGTTTTTGGAAGGAAGTAATTAAGTATTAGACTGAAGAACAAGCACTTTCCATTTTGATTAAATGACTTTTAGGTGTCCCAGACCAGACATAAATAGTATATCAGAATAAATGTAGAAAAGTGACTAGTGATGATGGGTGAGTAAGCATGTACATGCCTGTCTGGAGAGCACTTCAAAAGGCTTATATTTTCATTTAATGAAAATAATCTTATTGAAAAGTGTCTCAGTTCAGTTTGGCAAAAATGCAACTAAGATCCCTAATTTATTTTTGTCTACCTTTTTATTACACCTGCTTCACTTCAGTGGACTCTCAGAACATTCCAGTCTGCTTCTGCCCAAGAAAAATGACAAACTTGAAGTCATTATATGGATTGAGAGTCAGAAAATCTTTGATTATTAGCTGAGTGTTGTATTTCTGAGTGACATGGACAAGACCATTAAACTGTTGGTATGATAGTTTATGATTAAAATAATCAGAGAATCACAGAATAACTGGGGCTGGAAGGGAGATCATCTAGTCCAGCCTCCCTGTTAAAGCATAATACATACTTGAAGTATTTTATCTTAAAATACTTCAAGTATGTATGAATGCTGATACTAATGTTTCATCCAGATTATAGCCATTTGTCACATAATGTGAGTTCTTTTGGTATTCAAAGTATTCCTTCATTTTCTTGAGTCAATGCAGTTGCTTGTTGCTTATAGCCATCCAAGGTATTTTTTTTCCTCCTTGGTATTTTGTCAGCTTCCAAAGGCATTTAGAGATTGTGGTCTTCTTGTTTAGCTAAGATGTGCATTTATTCCTTTTATTTTGATTTTCATAAATCCTTTCCATTCCATAATATCTATTATTTTGTGATTTGGTGAACAGGGTTATACATAATTTCCTTCGTTACTCTTACTAATGAGTTTCAGCTATTTGAAATATTTCTGATAGAGTTTACAATTTACGTGCATCTTAGTAAATAGTCTTAATACCAGTGGTTTCACTTTAGGTGATTATTTAACATTTGGCATATGCAGAATATAATAATCACTATAATTTTAATAATTGTGTACTTTATTATCACATTATATTTACATTGTTAGGCTTCATAAATGTTTGTACCTAATCAGATGAAGCCTCAAGTAGAGTAACAGTTCTTTATTTAATGCTGAGCACTGAGCAAATTTTAATTCAATGTGTAACTCTTGTTTCTTATTTTGTAACTGACTCCCTAATGAACTGAAATTCAGCATGTTTGTGGGTGTAAAACAACCTGTTAACACCTGTAAAGAGAGGACAAAAAAATTAGGAGAGTAGTTATCAAGAAACTAAAAGGAACAAACATAGGCTAAAAAGCCACTGAAAAACATAATAAAATGGTGGGTGGTGTGCCTGACAAATGTTCTGGGGGTAGCTGAGAAGTCACTGAGTGTATCAGTGCTCTAGAGAGAGTACAAACTAGCTGCCTGTATTATTTGTCCTCATAGACAATTCGGGACAGTCCAGTTTCTTGTGGAAAGAATGGGAAGAAACTTAGCATGTGTATAATGCATCAAATTTCCATGTTCATATGCCTCAGCACTCTGCTGTATGTACCTTGTTGCCTCTGTTTATTCACTCTTATGAGTGTTGCAGGGCTGGAGTCAGGGCAGCGAGAGTTCTGGAAATCCTTGCAACTTTTTCGTTGTCTGTACAGGTTGAAGGGACTTGAGGGCACCTTGGTCTTGCATCGTGGTTAGGATCATTTTTGAAGCTAGGTAAGATGCAGTATGCACACACTGGCACGTGGGAAGGAGAGGAAGAATTTTCTGTTGTCACCGCAGTCCTTTCACCCAAAGCATTTCCCTAAAAGGTCTCTTGCTCCATCCAACAGTGTATCTGTGAGCATGGAGCCCATGCCACACTAGGGACAGCTTGCCTCTGGCATTCCTCAGCATATCTGGAAAGATGAAAGGAGGATTCCTCCCAGAGGAGTTATGCTAGTGCATTTCTGCTGCCTCTGACATGACCTGTGCAGAGCCCCACCAACCCTACCTTAATTAACACCACAAATTAGACCTTAGGAATCCCACATTTAGCTCCTGCAGTAATCAGCATTCTGTGGGAATTTTAAGAACAATTTGAACTACATAAAGTGAGAAAGAGATCTGCTCTTATCAAGTACACACTACCCCAACAGTATTGACAGAATATTTCAGCAGAGGAGCTGGGCACATGCCACCACTCATCTTCTAATCCAAAATGTTACCATTATTTCAGTGTGTAACCAGCCAGGGAAACAACTACTCATTTATGAGTAGGTAGGGCTGGAGGTACTTCATTGCAAAATAATGCTTTGTAAAAAATAGAAATTTTCATGTATCATTTTAGGAAACGGAGGCACTGGCAGGATGATGCTATCCCAAACACCATGGATTGAATAGTTTACGCCATCTGTCCTACTGGAATGATTATATTTGGTACAAGTAAATAAGCATCAACCAGGTCAGAGATGTAAAGCAAAACTTCCCTCACAAAAGCCCTGTCTTCTCAGCTCCTGGTTATTCCTGTATGTTCCACATTCAATAATCTAGGGCAGAACCTGGGTCCCAGTCTGTTTTTACATGCATGCAAATGTGATTCCCCAGAAAATGAATATGTACAAGGGCAGACACAACAGAAATGAAACATGCATTTTAAGGTGACATAATGCAATAAAAGTAGTATTTATATCTTTCACAAGTTGTTCATAAGATCCCTCATGTATGTATGTTTCTATAATAAACAGTAGAACAAAGCCCCATTCTCTTGGCATGCTCTGTACACACAGTGTCTGCAAGCATCTAAAGATAGAAAGCACTCCATAGGCAGAGTACACTGTCACAGAACACAGCAGCTGCCATTATAATGAGTTAAATATAGGCTAATTCGGATAGTCTTTTTTCAAATCTTGAACGAGTGTTTAGGTTCTCATCAGAAGTAGATGGGCTTAGCATAACCTGAATGATCTTCACTTATCTTGCAGTTTAGTACAGATGCAGGAATTCAGCCTGGGCACAATGAGTTTCTGAGAGCACTCCAGGATTTCCTGGCTTCTGAGGTGAGGCCACCTCAGAAGTTGAGCAGTTCCTGGGCTTTTTTGCTGCTTTCACTCCTCTGGTTCCCAGCAGGACAGAGAGGACAGGTCTGGCAACACATCTGCTAGACTGTGAACTGCAGTACTGGGATGTGAGCAAGCAGCCAGAGACATGAGTGGTGGCAAGGCTGCACCACTGAAAACACACTGCTTTGTGCAGAAAGGCAATGCCTCTGTAAGCAACTTGTGCTTCACTGAACCAGGGACTTGTCAGAACAGACACTTCTGCTACTTGACTTTCAGGTTTTCAGCTCAGAGAACATGTTTTGGTCTAGTTCTCAGAGACATGCTATGAAAGTGGTCTACACTTAATATTTTTTCTGAAAGATAACAGCACACATCACCTAACCTTGGAATTGTCCTAGGAAAAGTGCTTCTTAATTGGCTGATAGGGATGGGGCTGGTGTAGTCCCGCGGAACTGGTGGAAAGATGTCTTTTATTTTTTAAATATAGTGTTATTCACTGTGACTTTCTGTAAGGAAAAAGGTAAAATAAAAAAAAAATCATCACATAACTTCCACATAGTAACTGTCTGATGCAGTGATCTATCTGCCATCTGCTGGCATCCTGTCTCTGAACAGAGCTGTCAGGACAGGGTGTGAAATTCAACCTACTGTTGCACATTCACAGTATTATTCCAAAATTATACAAGGCTTATGTGCTGAAAGTTCAGGGTTCAGACCTCAGCCAAACAATTTGCTGAGTCATTTCCACAAAAAAAAAAAAAAAAAAAAAAAAAAAAAAAAAAAAAAAGCAAAAAAATACAAAAAAAAAAAATCAGTGATTAGAATGGTGATTTACAAACCCAAAACCAATGCACGTAAGCAATCTCAGCTCATAATCTGTTCTTTTGCCTGTCACACCTTAAAGGTCCTTCTAAGAGTCACATTTCCCCGAGTATGGTTAAAATAGGGGTGCTTGTAAGCTTGATGGTGAGGGTTGTGACTTCATTACAGGTGGTGACTCTTCATCAACTAGAGCCAAATTTGTCTCTGAATTCTGTTTTAGGTTAAACCACTGTCTTGAATATGTTTGGTTTATTTTTTGGATCACTTACCCCTGTGGCTGCATTTCTCTTCACAAAGAAAAGCAAGGCACAATTCTTCCCAAGGATTTCTGAGATTCATATTCTCTGAACCTCAGAGAAAGGAAAACAATTATTATCTTATTTGCTGTGCCTGTGTTTGTGCAAAAGTGGAATGCGATATGGAGATTGTCTACCCAAAGTGATGGTGTTTTGTTTCCTTGGCCTGTCAGGGCCAAGTGTGTGTGTGTGTCAGGACTGTCGGCTGACAGTCATGAGAGGAGTGCTTGGCAGATTCAGTTTAGATGTAATGTAATATAGTGTAATACAATATAGAATAATATAGTAGAATAAAATAATTAATTAGCCTTCTGATAAGATGGAGTCCTCCTCATCATTCCTCTCCCTGCCAAGGGGGTCACCCTGAATCCTATATACCCCCTCCATTATATCTGAGCTGCAGAAAAGTATCTTTTTCTGCACAGACCTAAGATAGTTAGCTAGTACTAAAAAATCAATTAGAACATCTATGCATCCCAGATTTTGATATATTAGGCCCTCTAACTTGGTATTTAATTTAGTTAGTGATGCTTACAGCTATTCCATTTCAAGGAATGCAACTTAAGTGTAGCAGACATTTTACTAATTTTGTTCTTGTCCTCTGGTCTTTGGTGGTGAGTATGTTACACCAGGAATGGCAAGATCAGATCCATTCAGGTACAGGGAAGCTATGTGGAGCAATCTTTATTAACCCATTTTTGCACTCTCTGAGTGGGGGAATAGAGATGTAACTCAGATATGAGTTGAAGGAGGGAAGGGAGGTGCAACACGTTACAAATTTGGCCTCTGTGAAATTGCTGAATTCTATGCCTCTGTTGTCAACCTCTGTTGTCCTTTGTCTGCTCCGGTGTTTGAGAAAAGCCTGTGTATACACGGATTCCTCTTATTCAATTTGGTTTTTTGCTTCTTTTTTTTCCCTCCTTGGGCTGAATACAGTTCAGCCATAACAGAGGTTTAGGATCATAATTTTTATTTTTGTAATAAGCAACATGGATAAATTAGTGGGTCCATATCAGAAATCCCTCTGTGTGCTTTCTTGTGAGAGGAAGAAGATTGGAAAAGGGTATATCAAGCCTAGAAAATGTCTGAGTCAGTGTTTCTGTATTTTCATCACACAGTACTCACATTATGCCTGAGCAAGATCCATGCAGAGATTTACAAAAATTACATTAGAGAAAGACACTGCTCTGTGAGAAGCTTGTTGTATATTCCATCTGGGTCTGGACAAACACTCTACAGAAATGTGGTTTTATGGGGAGAAAAAATGATGTTAAAAATAACATAAATCCTTCTTTACCCTGACCTGTGTCTTGTATGAGTTCAGGATTGTGTCTCCGAAGCTTAGTAATAAATGTGACTGCTTACAGCTTTTAATATCTGTCTCTCCTCTGGTACTCACTGCAGTTAAAAAGCGGAGGATGGAATCTGCAGCCATAGCAGCATTCTTTATAAAACATGAGAACTAAAATAACACTGAGGCACCAAGAGGTTAGAATGTAGGGGAAGCCCATATCTAGTAGAATGGTTCAACCCTCATTTCATAACCCATGGAGGTGTCTGAAATGTCATCTACATTTTAACATATATTATAATTCTGCTGCTTGTTTTCAGGGAGTGTTGTCTTCTTCACTGATGTAGTGAGTAGGTCCTGGCTGGCAGCAAGCACCCACGCAGCGTTTGCTCACTCGCCTACAGTGATGGAGAGAACATGGGAAGGACAATGGAATGTTCTCTAAATAACCTCATGGGTCAAAATAAAGACAGCAAAGTCACTTACCATGTACTCTCACAGGCAAACTTGACTGGTGGACTTTAAATTAATATGTTGACAATTAACGTTAAAAAAATTAATTACTGAGTTGAGTGTTTGGAATAAAAATCCTCACAAAAATTCAAAATGTCTTTCTTCCCCGTTTTTCAAGCACAGCTTCACTCCAGACACCTCTCCTCCACCCATGTTGTTACTGTGGGTCACCTTCAGTCCCCCTGGTGCAGCAGCAAATGGCACAGGGGCTGGGACCAGAACACAGTGGTTTGTCTGCTGTTCTTAACTCTTTTCCTCTGTTGCTTTGCTGGTCTCCCATGGGCTGCAGACCCTGCAGTACCTGTACTGCCACGGAGAAGCTCCCACTCACCTGACCTTGTTATTCCCTTGCTCTCTTCACTATTCCCTTTTCTTCTGCCTGTCCAGCATTCCTGCCCCTTCTTAAACACACTTGCCCAGTGGTGCCACCATGTCATCTCAGTGGCTTAGCAGTGCCTTGAGGGGGGTCTGTTGGAGCTGACAGGAACCAGCAGTGTCAGAGAACAGAGAAGAAAAAAATATTGTTATATTTTTCTTAGGTGTTATGTCCAAGTCAGTGATATTTAAAATACATTTAGTTTCAGTCTCATTTTGCACCTGAAGGAGCTCGGACAAGTTACAATGAAATCCACAGTGACTGTTACAGGCACCAAAGAGGTTGATGTGACCAAATCACTGATGTCCAAGCCAGTATTGTGTCAGTCTTTCCATATAACCTGCTGAGAAGGGCTATATCACACCTTACTGTGTGCGCCAGGACTGGCTTGCATTTGGCTGAGCTGAAAGACAAGCAGTGTGAACTATGACTGCCTGCATCATCCACACTAGCTTTGCAAACATATTTTGACTAAGGACATATCAAATGTTTGTGAGCTGATATATGTGATATTCTGGTTTATGGCTTTGGTACAAAGACTGTCATTCCTAGTGTTAAAATATTTTGGTCTAGAGAAAGTGATTTAGAAGACAAGCTGTTTAATTAATGCATGGGCAGAGACAATCTGTTCTGAGAATAGTTGGCAGCATGGGGAAGGGCAAAAAGTTAAGAGTAAGTGAAGAGAACAAAAGAAATACTAAAGAAATGTGTTTTGTTTGAAATGTTTGCTCCAAAATACAGAGCTTTTTGGAGACATGAGGACAACATTTTCCATGCAGATACATTACATTATCTCTAAAAATATGCCATTGGTCACCTAGCAAAAAAGGTAGCCATCTTGCCTGGAGCCTTGGGGAGATTTGTCAGGAATTCAGAAAAGGAAAATTTTGGAAGGCGGAAAAGCCATCTGAGCTCACTGTGAAGCAGCAAGTGTTCCAGTGCTATTTTTGGTTTTGTAGTACTGTATACTGGGGGAGCTTTCTATGAAATGACAGGTGACACTACAGAATCTTGGAATAAGCTTATAGGAAATATGCTGTTCATGGAAATATATATGTTCCACATATTTAGCATTTAGTCTAGTCTGATAAATGACTGTAGCTTCTCTTGATCCCCAAGTTAATGCCTCCTGCTCCTTTTACATAGGAATATATATGTCTCAGTTTACAAACTTAAAAACACTGTTTGGTGCTTTTATTGTCAACCATCAGGTCAGAAAAATTGTACCTCAGTTAATTCACCTGAAGAAAGCAAAAAACGTAAAATAATCTACTACACTGGCTTGGATCTACTGGGCCAGGGAGAGAAAAAAGAAAGTAAGAAACTCAAGGTTTATTTTAACTTCTGAAATTATTAGGTAAGACCAAAACTACTAAAACCCCTGTATATATAATACAAAATGAGGAAAAAGCAAAGCTGCAGTTATTGATGGAAAAGATGGATAAGAACTAAATTCCACTGATAAAGGTGTTTTCATTGCTCTGTCTGTCCTTACCCCTCTTGGCACTAGAGCAGATTGACAGTAGGTTGTTTGAATTCATGTAAGCAAGGTGACATCTGTAATGTCGCCAGTTTAGCACTTGGCCACCTCAAGAATAAAATCAGCACTGTCAGTGGAAAATGGGAATGACCCTGATGGGTGCACAGAAAACTCTAAGTTCTTAGATACTTAGATGACTTCTTTGATGTTTTCCAAATTAGCTCTAGGGGGATTTAAATTGGTCTCATTAGCCAGCACTAATTTATTCGTATTTGAAGAATGTCTTACAAATTATCTGCTTCATCACTGTGGAAAGACTTGTGGACAAACAAACTTAAAAAGAAAAAGAGTGGAAAACATCTTTTTTAAAGGTGTTTTAATTTTACTTAAACAACTATAAGATTAGCTACCTTTCCTGGAGGAAGAGGTTGTTGTTTTTTCTTTTTGACACCTATAAAAAATTCTGTATTCATGCCACAAAATGGGTTCAGATGACTTGTTAGCGTGGCAGAAGTTGCTCAGCTATTTGACAATGTTTTGCTCTAAGCTGAGAATACTGTTTAAAAGAGAAATTTGAGTGAACTTATTCAGACTTCTCAACCCTTAGTGTTATATAATGTGACTATTTATTTATTTATTTATTTATTTATTGTAATAATGACTTGGTGTAACACTGCAGTGGATTAAATTTTTGTAGTAAGTCATTATTACAATGTACATATTTTATTAGTAAATACAATTATGCCTTAGCATTTTTATTCATGTGTAGCAGTTAGACTCTACTGTGAATTTCCTCTGAATGCATGCCTTACTGTAAAAAGACCCTCCTTTTCGAGTCAGTCCTGTATTTCACGTATTATTGTTCATTAAGTAATTCTTTTTCTGAGTCCTGCTTTTGTGCTCTTTTCAGCATCTCTAAAAATGCTGTGCCTGATTCACCATTGCTTTCTGCCTTCATTTGTACCCTCAGCTGCTCTGCTTTTGTGTCACTGACAAAGGTGCACAATAACCATGAGTCAGGCCTTTTACAGATCCTTTCATTAACATTGTTACCTTTTTTACTTAAAAAACCAAAAGCCTTTGGCTGAGTTTATTGCTCACGGACAAGGGGATGTCCTGAACATTTGCTATTGATTTGAAGGCCACTCTTTTTGTTCCTGTCTCTCTCATGAGACAATTCTGACACACACTGAAATGCATTTTAATTTTTGCTATGTGGGGACTGGAGGAAGAATTGCTATGCACAACTTTGATGCGAGGCAGCTCCAAATTATTTTTTGTTCAAGGATGTCCAAGAGGCACTTGTCTCCTAACTTCCACAAGGCAAGGTTTCTGACATTTCATTTTTACATATCAGGAAAATGAAGCATTTAGTAGAAGTAAACAAGTCACCTTAGCCAAACTAGAAATTAAACATCAATTTGGTTAAATCCTTATTCTCAATGAAGAAAGGCAGGGGTGCCAATGTAGGACACTATGTAACATCCATGTGATCTGTTCTTTTCCTTTCACTACTCATTGAATAAGTCTGAAATCCTGCCATTGTGAATGTGTGTCCATACCTCTTAAATAAGATAGATCATCCTTTGGTATTTTAGCAAAATACTCCAAGTGGCTCTTTGGAAAAAGAGGCAATAAGGAATGAATTCAGATTTTATATTTCTATGTTGCTTTTCCCCTTGGTACTTGGCAGTTTCTTCCATGTCTTATATTTGCATTACATTACTAGTCTTATTGAACTATTTCTATTCATCCAGACACAGAAAATAAGCACACACCCAGATTAAATATGAAGTGTAGGGATCATCTTAAACAGTTTCAGAACTGAAAGCATCTATGAATATCCCATATTTATTCTACCTGGTTCTGAATGCATCCCAGATCAGAGGAGTACTTAACAAGGGTCTGACATGCATCTCTAAAATAAATGCTCCCATTTTAGGGGAAGCACAGTATTGCTCACAAGCTGGTTAGATATTAACCAGTTCAGGCAATATCCCTTCTGTATATTACAAAGATAACTTCTGAGATCTTATTTCCTGTCTAGGCAATGCCTTAATCTGAAATGAGATCTCATTCCTGGGTTAAGGGAGATGCTTGATTTGAAAAACTAATTTGGAAATATGACTTAGAGTGACCTCCGCGTTGCTTTTCCAGAATAAATAGAGAATTTGTACTGCCACTCAAATTAATCCACAATAAGGTTTCTAGTAATTTACAGGTTTCTCATAAAACTTTATTGGGTGCTGAGTTTATTAACAGCAGAGAATCTGAAATAAATCTGCCAGAGTCAATTGTATTAATCCAGGCTTGCATCAATATTAATAGAAACAAAATATAAGTATATACTAAATAAATTGAGAGTTTATATGATTTTGGAGTGTAAAATATTACAATTACACTGGCTATATTTGAATTCAGTTTATAAAAGTCAGTAACACATACTCTTTGTTCAATAGCTTTCCAGTGTGGCTTTACATAGGTAATTTTATCTCAGGCTCTTTGGTATTTGACATAAATCCTTTTTTTCTGGAGTAAGCCAATAATACAGCTTTCTATTTTTGAAACGGAGATTTAACCTTCATATTTGTGAATGAAAGCGGGAAATCCTGAGTCTAGAAATCCCAAAGCATGAATTGTTTCTACATAAAATTGCACTTTTTCAGTAAGGGAAGAGGGGTCTATCTTCATTTAACCTTGGTTTTGTTTGTTGAATGCTTGGTGCTGGTGAGACAATGTGGGTGTACGCATACTTGTATGGAGGTGTGAATGTGCACTTTTTCTTACACATTGAACCTGATATGGAGCATATTGATGCCTTTCTGAAGCTCAAGAATGTTTTTCCAGGTGGTGTTTGTGGTAGATTAGTCACTTCCTAGTGCATAGAAAATGGGAATCATGATAAACGGGGGCCAGACATGGGGGTTTACTATTACCTAGGCAGGACTCTCACTAACAGGGAGAGAGGGTTGTATTCCACCCAACAAGCTCACAAAAGGCAGAAAGAGACATACCAGGTGACACCAGCATAATCAGTGTGTCATCCACAAAGAATACAGAAATCCACTCAAACATTCTTTTTCTTGTTATTTCCTTTTTCTAGAATAAACAAGTGAGTCAAACAAAGATCCGGGTGATCTCTACCATCGTCTTCATCCTGGCAGGCTGCATTGTCTTTGTGACCATTCCTGCATTTATCTTCAAATACATCGAGGGATGGACAGCCTTGGAGTCCATTTACTTTGTAGTTGTCACTCTGACCACTGTTGGCTTCGGTGACTTTGTAGCAGGTGAGCAGCTTTGAGCCAAGATGCTGTGCACAATGGCCTTGGCTATTAGAATTTGTTTTCTGGTATAGAGAGGAGGCTTTTCACAATGTGTTTTATTCCAGTGAAACGATGCCAGGTGTTTCTGTTGGAATTATTGTGCAGTACAACACCAGGCTGATTTAAGGTCCAGGTGCCTTGCCATTTGTAGATTGTGAGCCTTCAGCAGTGTAGATAACGGGAGCCTGGGAAATCCTGATTATCCTTTATCATTCAATGAATTATGCAAAAGTAAAATTACTTTCCCATTCAATTAAAGATTTGGATTAGTCCATTAGTGCTCAGTCTGAGGCTGACTGCAGGAGCAAGCAGCCCAAATGATGAATGGAGGAAGCTTTTACAAAGGATGACTGAGCCATAGGTCTGTAGAATTCTCTGGTCAGATGCGGTAGTGGGCTGCTACCACAGGAGATGCAGCATTTCAAAACCTGCATTGTTTCATAACCTTGGCAGAAATTTTGACATTGCAGTTGACCTGTTAAGGAAAACTCTTGTAGGAGAGAAGGACTAATGGGGTATGTAACTCAGTGCTTGGGGAAGACTCTCCAAGATTAATACAGTACAAGCAGGAACTATAAATATCTACCCATATACAATTTACAAAGAGGCAACTGAGATAGCTGACTGGAGAGAGAGACTTTTTTTCATGCAGCTGCTTTGCTAACAAAAAGGTGGTTAAAAATAAGTGAATTTTTTCCCATCAGTGCATGACCTCTACTCCTCATTCCTGTTAGTGGCCCTAATTAAAGGTGTTAGGCTGCCTGTGTTACAAACAGTCATACTGTGCTTCTTAGTCCCTATAAACAGAATGAGTTAAAAGCATAAAATAAAACTACAAAATTTTCTTTGCTGAAGAACAGTAGAAAAGTCTTTTTTTGTAGAGAATACTCTAATCTTCCTTTGTTATGACATACTGACATAAAGACATGAATTATTGAGAAAAAAAAAGTCACTGAGCAAAAGAAGACCCAGATATAAAAAATAAAGTTTTAGGACCATTCAGTTACAGAAGTGATTGTGTGAGCTTTGTCCATTTTAACCACTTAGATGTGTAAAAGAATTCACTGATGTTCTTTGAGGTATCACAGTGTGAAATAAAAATAATTTACAATACTTTTCTTAATAATACAGCATTTCAGTATTGTTTAATAATGTGATAGTAAAAAAAATTCTGAATATTAAATTGCTGTGTATGCACATGGTTAGGAGAATATAATCCACAGCTGGGTGGTCACTAACAAGCAGGATTTTCCAAAAATCATATGGAAGACCTGAAACAAGAAAACTTCAGAGGCATTTTCATGATAAGAGTTTAAGGCAGGTGATCACCAGGAGATTTGGGGTTTATTGCTGGTTTTGAGAGAGATTTTCTGCCCCTTTTATTTTCTGCCGCTTTAATCTCTCAATATCTCTGTTCCTTCAACAGCAAATCAAAAATACTATATCTTAACAGTTAAAGCAGTGTCAATGGAGCTATGCTGGCTTATTCCCCTAGAACAAATCCCAGCTCTCAGGAAACTGGGAGGTTTTTGTACTACAGCTGGAAAAAAAATTGTACATGGAGCCTGAAAAAACACAGTATCTGATAGGCTGAAAAAAGTGGTCTCATACTTTCTCGTCACCTGATTACCGTGCAAGATAGATCCAGACAATCTGTTTCCTAGTGAGCTTCCTCAGGGACATGTATGATCAGAAGAGGCTTCTTGTACCATAGCAACAGCAGTCCCTACCTCCCATTGTTTCAGACTCTTAAAGACTGGAAAAAACGAGTGTGATTCATGCAGTGTATGGGGAGAAATTAACATCAAAACCAATGTTTGGGTCCCTGCCAAGTCTCAAATGTCTGACCTTCCATGGGGGTGTTCGAACACTGCAACTACATTCATACTGAGTCTTGATAAAATGAAAGAGTCATAGGAATGTCTCAGATTGTGAAAAGCAAAAGGGAAAATATTGAACTGTGTTGTCTGGTGATTTTAACAGGGAAAACCCCTAAAATCTCTCTGCAGTCATACAGAGGAAATATGCAGACCTCTGCCTGAGTCTCCTGCTAGGCTTGCTCTTTGGGCAGGGATTTCCACAGGTACCACCAAGGTGATGTTCACTTGCATTGAGGGATATGGTGGTGCCCATGGGGCTCTGCAGACTCTTTCCTGCTCACTCTCTTCCACTCAGGGCTGTGCCTGCCTCTCACTGGCTCATTCTTGCAGTGCACATAGCACTGTGATGGGACTGAGAGTGTCGACAGTGTGGTTGCTAGTTGCTTTCTTTTGTAAAAATTCCTGTATTTTACTCTATAGCGGGCAGCAACCTGGCCCCTACTGCACTTATTTGGGAGTCTTTGTAGTCCATTAGGTTTGCCAAATATCTCACTTCTTGTTTTGCCAGCTCATCTAGAGACTTGCATGAAGAACAATATAGTATATTTGTTGCTTGGTTTGATCCATATCTCCTATGAAGTCACTGTCCAGAGAATGCATCTCTGAATGATATCCAAGACTGGACAGCCTTATTTTCAGGGCTAATGCATGGTTGGTTTCCTGTCAGATACCCTGATTTGGAAGAAAAGGCTACATTTCTTTTTTCTGCACACAGATCTCTCAATTCTCTAGCTAAATCCAAAAAAGTCTCGAAACTATAACTTAAAGGGGTTGACCTGTAAATTTTCTTAACTATGAGGCTGCAGACAGTTCAGAATAAGGAAGACTAGCTGTATTAAATTTTTTCTTGGACAGGTGTTTGTGCTGTTGCAAGTACTATCAAAGTAGAATTTCAGAGCTGCTTCAGCATATGAGCAGTACAAAGGAAAGTATTTTCTGGGTGCTCTGGCAGGTCACATAGCAGTAGAACAATAGGTAATTTTGAAGACAAATTAAAGCAAACTGGGTCCCTCCCATCTGACAAGCTTTTTGTCTTATTATCAGAACAGTGCTGTTGACAAGAGTTAGGAAATACTTTTAGGCATTTTTCAGAATTGCAGATATTTTGTAATGATTTTGGCACCACATTATTTGTAAGCATAATTATATGCTTATTTCAGGAGGAAATGCTGACATCAAATACATGGAATGGTATAAACCCTTAGTGTGGTTCTGGATCCTTGTTGGCCTTGCCTACTTTGCTGCTGTTCTGAGTATGATTGGAGACTGGCTAAGAGTCCTGTCCAAGAAGACACAAGAAGAGGTATGATCAGCAATTTCTCAGCAGTTTGTCATTTTACAAGAGAGATTTAAGGGCCTGATTCCTGCATGTCTAAATAAGGATGCTTCTCTGCATGACCAATGCTCAATATGCTCTGTGCTTTACTTCACTGTCTACCTTTGGTATACACATAACTCTGATCTCTAGCATCTTCACAAAGGAAGAGAAGAGAGCAACGGAAGCAACCAAGGCTGTTACACCTCTATCAGTACTCAAAAATACACCGAACACATCAGTGGGATTCCAATTATGGAATGAGATGCCAGCCTTTACTCTGAAACTAGCTATGAAATTGTACTAAAAATTTCAGTGTCCTCTCAAAAACTAGGAGATTTTCCTGTCTTTTCCTATGCCAGGGAATGTGGTTCTGAATAGAAGTTTAGATTCAGGTCCTTTACTGTGTACTTTGCTTTTAAAAGTTGAAGAAATTGAGTAGTCAGCATCAAGGAGAGCATGACTAAAGTCACTCAGAAAATGTCCTCCCTGATTCAAAGAGGATACTGCTCTATTTCCTATTTTTCTATTTTGCTCTTTCTATTTTCCACACTTATTTGAGTGTGGATATTTTCCACACTTATGTGAGTGTGAATATTTTCCACACTGAAATAAGTGTGGAAAATAGAAAGGTAATTGCCATGCCTCTAGAGCTGAAGCCTGTGGTGGGGGATATTAATAATTTCAAATTTTAAGGCAACCCTGCTTTACTAGCAAAGTTTACCTGGCAGGGTTAACCAAATAGCAGACAAAATTTGGCAGGGGGGTATCTTTTTGCTGTTTCTAATTTTTGAAGGCATCTGTACCACCCAAAGCCTAGTGCATCCCCCATGCATCTCCATTAATAAAGGGGACTGCAGAGAGTGTTGCTGTTCTGTTGAGCATCAGGCACCTACAGCGAGGAATCTGGTCTCCCATGCAGATGCCTTCTGGCACAGTGCTAAATGGACACCTGCGCATCTGGACTGCAGAAAAAAAGATGACTCCTTGTGGGTTATTGGATGCAAAAACTTGAGTTCAGGCTGCAGCAGCACAAACAAAGCATTGACAGTGGTGGGCTCCTGCAGCCACTGTACTCCTAAATCTGTTCTTCTTTAGCTGAACTTTGAGAAAGGCCTGTTCTAACTGAAATATTACTTGGTCATTTATCTTGATTTTTCTCATTTTGGAAGGCATATTTATTGAATACAGCCATCACTTGGTTCTTTATTCTTAGCCCTTATTCCAGCCTCCAGTGCAAAGTAGTAAACCAGAGAAAGACGGTAGTAGGACATTCAAGGATACGCTCATAGTGCCCATATAGAATGTGTGTTGAAAACTCCTCCAGATGGCTTGACAGTGTGGTATTTGGACAGTTGTGCAATGGAAATCTCCATTAAAGACAGCTACATTTGTCCCTGAAAATGAATCCTAGACTGGGGGAGTCAGAGGGCCACTTGAAATTAGCTAATGGATGTGGTATTCACATGCCCTCGGAACAGAGAGAAGCAGAGAAAAGAATGATCAAAACAATTCTTATCTCATTTGCTGCTCCTGTGTTTGTGCCTGTGTATGTGCAATTCTGGAGATTGTTTACCCGAGGTGACCAATTGGATCCATGTGTGTGGGTAGGGACTCTTGGGTAGAGAGTCACGAGTTTTTCAGTTATTAGTTAGTAGTAGTTAGAATTTAGTAAGTAAGTATGATGTAGTATAGAATGTATCTCTTTAATATAGTACAGTTTTAATAAAGTGAGTGTTCATAATTCCAAAGCCATGGAGTCAGATGCGCATCCTTCTTCCCTGCATCTGGGGTCATCATAAATACAATAAATGGGTATTAAACATTAACAGCTCTGTGACTCTGTGGCTCTGAACAGAACCTTCAGTGGGACTAAACATCTGCATCCATGAGCCATACAGGAAAACACATTCCTGTACTGCTGCACTGGTTGTTGTGTTGTTCTGAAGTGTATTGGTTTAACTGTATGTGATTAACTTTGGCCACTCTTGACCATCTACTGCTGACATTATGAGTCAGGAATTTTGTTCTTAATCAAGGATGGATTAACATGAACATGTCCCATGATGTAACACATCTATAAAATGTGTGGGGTGGCAAAGTGACACAGGCAGATGAGTTCTATGTCACAAAAGTCATCAGTTGGTATGTTTAGAGTTTGCCCAGTTTAGGCCCTTTACTACTGAAGTTAGGGTCCAGATGGATGCAGTGGAGATCTGACCACTCCCCAGTTTCATGCCACAGAAGAAAGTGCTTGTATTACTGTTCTACAGGAAAGATTTTTCTTTGTTTTTTTTTTTTTTTTTTTTTTTTTTTTTTTTTTTTTTTTATTAATTTGCCTTTCCTTATGTTGTAAAGGTTGGAGAAATAAAAGCCCACGCAGCAGAGTGGAAAGCAAACGTGACGGCTGAGTTCAGAGAGACTCGGAGGCGGCTCAGCGTGGAGATCCATGACAAGCTTCAACGGGCAGCCACCATCCGGAGCATGGAGCGCAGGCGCCTGGGCCTGGAGCAGCGAGCCCACTCCTTGGACATGCTCTCTCCGGAGAAGCGCTCTGTCTTTGCTACCTTGGAAACAGGACGCTTCAAGGCCTCCTCTCAGGAAAGCATCAACAACAGGCCTAACAACCTGCGCCTTAAAGGGTCAGATAAGCTCAGCAAGCATGGGCAGGGGGCGTCTGAGGACAACATCATCAACAAATTTGGATCGTCCGCTAAGATGACCAAAAGGAAAAACAAAGACCTGAAAAAGACCATGCCTGAGGATATGCATAAAATTTATGAGACCTTCAGAAACTATTCCCTGGCTGAAGAAAAAAAGGGAGAGGAGAGAGAGAAGATGTATAATTCCAAGAATACTACTAGCACTGCAGTTCTTACCAACTTTATTCAGCAGCACTCAGACCTGGAAAATGGAGAGATTCCCAATGAAGCCAAAGAAAGGAAGCATAAAAACAAAGTATGACTTTAAGACAGAAGTTAAATGTAAAAGATGCTTGACTTGAATTAAAAATGTTGGTGTTTTTATATACATATATAGTGAGACACGTGCCTTATACAGACTCCTTATTCAGTCTGAATTATATAGCATCCAAGAATATTTCACTGTGCCATAAAGACTCA
Source organism: Pyrgilauda ruficollis (assembly GCF_017590135.1). Lineage (NCBI taxonomy): Eukaryota > Metazoa > Chordata > Aves > Passeriformes > Passeridae > Pyrgilauda > Pyrgilauda ruficollis. Next base: position 7,652,634 of record NW_024524155.1, on the reverse strand, counting down.
AGCTTGCTCTGCCAAAACAAATCAGGAACACAGCACTGCAGAATGGCAACAGAAAGCTACGCACATGGAAATTTCAGCCTGTATAAGATTACCAGGGCAAGACACAAAGGAAGGGAGTGGACCATGGCAGTATCACCAGAGGGCTCCTACCATGGTGTGATATTAGACAAAGGGCAGCTATGCAAGAAGGGCCTATGAAAGGGATGAAAAACAGTGTATCTTTCTAATGGAGTATGCATCCATAAAGCCTTCCCCTGGTGATTAAAAGGAGGAGAAATGATTGGAGTGAACTAGAAACTTTCAGTAAGGCTTAGTTTACGTTTTGGCACGTGATCCAAGCTAGATTTTTTTTTCCCCTATACCGGATTCAGATGCATTACCTTCCTAAATGCCAAAAGAATGTCCATGGACACAAGCTAGCAGCTGAGTGCTGGTTGGAAAATCGACATAGACATAAGTAAGGGTTGGATTGCTCTTTTGATTAAAAAAAAAAAAAAAAAGAAAAAAATACAAAACAAAAAACTCTGTGGGTATTTATCTTAAGCAATGAAAAAAAAAACAAAAAAAAATGGATTTTTTTCTCATGTAGGAAGATTCAATGTAAAGCCACAGCAAGAAAGTGCATATGAAGAAAATACAACATCTCATGTTGTTTAAAAGAAGAGAAACATCAATTTAATATTTGGCTAAAAATATAAAACAGTGGGCCAACTTTTTTTTTTTTAAAGAATTTCTCATTCACACTTTCCACCACTGAAAAAGCCCCTTCTATTTTAATGCTGTAAGACTATAAGGACAGAAGGGAAGCTGTAACTTTTGCATGTCAGCAAACTGCTGTTCTCTAGCTGAATCTGAATTTTTAAAAATAGACATAAAAGCATTTACATGATTCAAATGAGGGCCAGGGCTACCATAGAATCTCAGGGCTCTCTGCTCCCTTTTGCTGGGTTTGATTTAGACATAAGCTGCTGTCATAGTCTCAGAAAAAAAAAGAGAAAAAAAATAGAAAAAAGAAATTTAGGAAAAAAATATTGTGGTAATCTTTTAAGTGCTTATAACTTTAAGTGCCATTAATGCCATCATATTTTGTAAATTTTTAAACAAGTATTTTAAATTATTTGGTTAATTTCCATTCAAGTACTATCTTTGTTGGAAATTTGCTATCCCTTTTATTGATAAAAACTAAACATGATCTCTCTGCATTTCTAGACTAAAATGAAATGTAACCAAACTGTGGGCATTTTTAAAAATCCTTTGTGCTGTCTGGGCATATGGATATGAAACATAGAATTGTGTTTTCAAAGAAAAAGTTGCAAAATAATTAATGGGAATTGCAAAACCTACTACATTTTTTACAGTGTCAGCCTGTGGGCTACTGGGTGGGCCACTACAGATAGAAGATTTTGCATGCTGGAAATGAGATACACATGATTGTACCAGCAATGTTTTCCCTGAGCTTTCACAAAATCCTAAATACTCTTGCAATTCAAACTGTAGGCTTATAGGTAAGGTAAGCATGGATGTTGATTGCAGAGACTTGCAAGCTAGTCAAACATGCAGACATCCACAGGTCATGCAGACACAGACTTTTGGAATTGCATGCTGATGTCTACACACACAAAAGTGCATGTATCATTCTCTGATACTTTCTGAGATTTTGTGCACAATAGGATGACTCAAAATCAAACTGGCCACCACAATTCAAGATTGCCATGGCTATGAATGGAAGCATGGCACTGTGTATGCAAATTTTGAGTATACATATTTGCATATCTAATAACTGCTGAATTTGCAGGAGGGAGTCAAATTCTACTAGTACAGAGGAGGAAAGAAGTTTTTAGTTTGTTCTGTCTGCTGGTTCACTTCTCTTGAAATGTCTTATCATTTTTCTAATTTCATTATCTGTCTGAAAATCAAGGAAGAAAAAGCAATGTTTGAAAAATTTCAGGTCATTTGGGATTGCTCTAACTCAATAAGATCCAAGAGAAATTGAATTCTGCTTACTTCACCAGTGAATCTCTTAAGGTGCAGGCCTGCACTCTGGCTTCACCTTACCAGAGACAGGGCAGTAAGCCCACACCCTGGAGAAGGTTCCACTCAACTCAAGAGCTGCTGTGGCTTCTGGAGACTTTTGTGCCAGCCAGCCCTGTGCTTGCTTTCACAAACACACCAGCTGGTGACCATCCTAGGATCCCGTCCTCCTCCAGCCCCAGGCAGACACCAGCATGGTGCAGGACTCCTCAAGCTCTGGAGCTCTTTAATCCACCTGTTACTGTTGGTTTTGGGCAGGCCTTGAGTTCCACATATGAGCAAACGTTCTGAAGTTTTGTTCATGAGCATCACTAATTCTGCAGTGTCAGGATGGATGAAGCATGTCTGGATGTAGCAAGGCTGTTCAGATCTGGTGTTTTACTGGTAGGAGGTTAGGAGTGAAAGCTACAATTTAGATTTGCATTTGGATTCCAGAAAAGGTTCAGAAGTGCTGAGATGTAAAATTTGGGTCTGAGAATTGCAGTAATTCCTTGTTACATCATCCTGCGCTTTGCATCTGTGAAGGATCTGGCACCCAAAAACATCTCATCTGACTCTGAAAGCATGCAATCCATTCAGTTTTGCAAATAATTCTCCTTGGTTACCAAATGCCAAATCAATATCATGCATGCAGTGTTATCTGCTCTTCAGATGAGTTCTTCTCACAAGAAATGCTTGTCTGCAATAGAAAAGTTCTGCATAGTCACACAGACATCTGTAAGGCTATATCTCCCAAGAGATGCATTTTCCACATACAAAATATAAAGTTTAGCCATTGCCAGGTCATTTCTTCTGATTAGGGTCAGGGAAAGTAAAGTCTGTCTTGCAGGAATTGTCTGTGTGAGCAGGGAGTTGGACAGCAGGCAAATCACAGAAAATAGGTCAACATGGAAAAGTGAAGAGGCAAAATTTGTTGGGAAAACCCAGAACTGTTTGCTCTGATGCAAGAGAAGGATAATGACATCTTGGAATAGTTTTAATCTTAACTTTCTGAGTTCTCAGTCTGTCCCCTGTCCAGATTTTAGGTGATGGTGTGTGTGTATCATTCTAGTTTCTGTTTGGCCATGCCATGCAGGAGCCCCTGACTGACATTTTATCAGCTGTTTCTTCAGCATCCCCTGGTTTGGGATATAATAGTTCAGGGACAAAAGGTGATGATCACTAAATCCCAGTGAGATACTGAGCAGAGCATTTGATGACCTTTTATATGAAAACAAAATGCTCTCTTTCATTCCTCTCCATTTCTGTGTCTGTGAAACTTGCTGAGAAGGTTGCCAGGCTGTGACAGGAGTAAATGTTTTCTGCTAGATGATTGTCTATTGAATACCTCAATATACATAATTTTTATTATAATATTGGAAGTGCAAATGGTGTATTTCATAGGGGGCCAGACAGAAACATCTTGACAGCTAAAATGACATTTTAATGAGCTAAATTGCTTTTCCCCTTTTAAAGAGCATCCCTCGGTTTTAATTTTCTGCAACACCTCAAGAGGGAATCTCAGTTCAAACATCAAGTGTTTTTATGGCTAAAATTCTCATCTTCTGGAATTTAGTAACACCTATAAAAAATTTGTCGTTATTTTTAGTGAGGCTATTCCACCATTATAGAAATTTTTTAGCCAAAGTAGTCTGAACCATATCCAAAACTCCTTTCTCTAAATTAGGACCTTTCCCAACAGCCTAAAAATAAGCCTGGGTTACTGAAGGGTGAATTACTGACTTTAACTCTCTGATCCTGCCCTGAGCATAACATGACTTGACATGGGAATTGGGACCTGAAGAACAAGGAAACATGGATTTTATGTAGCTGCAGCCCTCACACACAGAGGATGACTCAGCTACTGTATGTCTACAGCTTTCAGCTCTGCAGTCCCACTTTCCACTGCTTTGTGCAGGAGAATTCTGCATTTGAATTTGGGGATCTTTCTGAACAATGGCATCATAAGCATCACTGAACTTGTGCAGATACTGGTCTTCAAAAGATTGGTAATTTCATTACCACTTAATAGGGAACATTATTTCTAATAAATCTTAGAAATAATAGTAAATAAAATACAATAATTCCCCCCCCCCCCTCCCCTCCCCAGTGATTTATATTCATGGAACCTGATTTGGATTGTGGCCATGAAGTTACAAATCACCCGAGCTTCTCCTGCCTGGCTTTAGGATGTCGCTAGTACCAGTCTGCTTCCTCCAAAGCCATTAATGGACTATGCCAGAGACTTTCTGCAAAAATCTCCAACCCATAATAAATGAAATTATGCCTGAGTTCAGGTTATTAAAACCTTGTCCTTAAAAGCCCTTCATTGAAGTATTTGTATTTATGCTGTACATGGGCTGTTTGTTTGCCAGCTTTGGTTTTCTCAGGGGTTTGTGTTGTCAGGTTGCATGATGTCTGCTACTCTCACTTTTCCCATAATCTACTAGAAATAAATTACAGGTAAAGACCAAGCATCATGTTATGTTGTATACTAACCTAGAGCAGGAAGTCTCCTACTTCAAACAGATATGAATCTGAAAGGTGACTGAGGACTGTTTCAGTCCTCCCTGTACATTTAGTTGTTCTGAGCTATGTTTTGTCTAATCTAGGCCAAAATCTGCTCCTGTAAGTCTGTGCAGTAAAGCGAAGCTGCCTTGTTATTTTTAAGCTTTTTATAGCAAAGGCCTGCTGTTATAAATTATCTCTACAATTTATACTTGCTGGAATGGCTTTATATCCATACTAAACACAAATAAGCTCAGCTTCAGAAACAGTTTCCTAGGCATTTAAATATCAATGAAAACACAAGGCAAATCAACACAAATCTGTGGAGCTCAAATAAAGGCTTGTAGATTAATGTATAAAACTGGTTTGCTGAAATGTATCACCAAAAAAATCTAGATCTGAAATTCCTTTGGGTTGCTGAAATTTTCCCAAGGTCCCATCTCCTTTACTATCAGTAACAGTTACTCTCCTTAATATCACTGCTGAACTGAACTGTATTTTTTCCTCCTGCCACTGCAGTTCATAACATTGTTAGTCTCTGTTGACTTGTGCTGTTGAAATCATGGAGCTAATTTGGAGTTGGCCTGATGTAGCCAGTGCATAATCTGTGAGCTGGATCACACTGGGATGGGAAGGTCACCCTAAAGGCAAGCCTTATCCCCCCCACTGCTGAGTTCTTAGGATCCAGCTGAAGAACGGCCCCATGCTAACACCCCTCACGTGGCTCACATCACCGGCTCTTGCACACAGGTTTACTGGTGATGCCTCCTCGCTCCATGCAGGTAGATGTGAACTTCTTGTGCTCCCTCCTCTCTGGTTACAGGTCATATCTGAGCTAAGTCTTATCAGCAGGAAATGACAGGGCTGCTGCTTTTGGGGGAAAGTGGACATTTCTATAGCATTTAGCCTTTTGAGGCAAAGAGGATCTGCTTTCCCTCACTGATCTTCAGAGCAAAGCAAAGGCAGGTGATACTTGGCACGTGAGAATACTTTTGTCTCCCAAATACATTCTGTCCCCAAAGTCCTTTTTATTGTGAGAGCTGGATACTCTCAAGAGGAAAGGTTGTGGTGCCTATTTTGAGATGTAAGCTGAACATACCAGCTTTCAGCCTACCATTTAGCAATTTCTCAGATCCTGGATTCATATAGTAGATTTAATTAGAAAAAAAAAGCAGAGTTTGTGTCTAGATCATATCTCCCCAACAATTGAAATTTATTCAGGGCAGTGTATCAATGTAGTTTTAGAGTGATTTTTTTTCCAAGTTCTATTAGAACTTGATCTAGATCTTGGACAGAACTGGGAAACCATTATTAGTAATTTTCAGCTTTGTGTTTAAAAAAGAAGTTTCTTAAAATTTGGGAAACATTTTTTTGGGATGCTGTTCTAAAATTTTTTCCTGATCAACTTCAAAATATACTATAAACAATCAGTAAAACCACTTGTAAGGATATTCTATCTACTTTCTAGTCTCTGTCCCTCTTTCACACTTTCTGTAAGATTCAATGGTGCTTTAGAAAGGCATTTTCAGAAAAATGAAAATTTCAGAAATGTCATTACCAGAGTGCAGAGCAGAATGTGCTTGTACCAACTTGATAAGTTTTGCTGCTATTGTCTTTATTTTATGATGTAATGTTTTGAAAGATTAAAAAAAATTGCAACAAAGACCATCCAGATGAAAACATTTTCCTTGTTGTTTTGTTTTTTTCTTCTCTTTCTTTTGCCTTATCATCCAGCAATGGGACTGGAACTATAATTGGTCTCCTCTTTCGTGTATCTCCAGAAAACACTGCATGCTGGTAATATCACTTTTGCTGGACCTTTGAGCTTGTTTTCGCCCCTTCTACCTTTTCTCTTTGGTTGATGGTCCAGATTCCCATATTTCCTGGGTGTCTAGTTTGGGAAGCCATGGTGCTGGACTGGTTTCAAAAGAGAGACACAAATTTCCAGCCATATTTCTATTCATACTTAGCCATTTCTGCATCTAGTGATCAGTCAATAAGGAAGCATGAATCAGAAATTTGAGGAGGCTCTGTCTCTCTTTCCTAGTTTCTTTACATAGAAATTATTTGCCAGAATGACTGGAAGAAGTTATGGATGGAGAGATGAGGTGAAGTTTTTTGACCTTAGGAAGCACAGACAAGGTTGCGGTTGTCTTTTACTGTGAATTCTTTTGTGTTTTTGCAGATTTTTGGATGTCTCTGTGTTGACTACTTTCTCTGTTGGGCCTCAGATTCCCTCATGTCTTTTTCCTTTAGCTTGGGAAATTGCAACACAGGCCAGTCTATTCAGAGGCTGCAAACTCTTGAGCTATGGTTCCTTTTGTCAGCAAATTGGGGTGATAAAAAATCCCAGTAATTGTGATTCATAGTTCTGCATAGTGTGTATAGAGATCCCTCATGGCTGAGCCTTTTCTTGACTTTGAGGAAAAAAACTCCAACAAACCTTCTCTGTATTGAGCAAAACAATCTCCCTTGTATTTGTGCTACTTTTTATATGCTGTTTGTTCTACTCAGGCCATGCAAGATTCTTGCTACTTGTTGTGTATTAACTGTGCAAGTCAATACATATTTCTCCAAAGCCCACCTCCATCTCCAAAATTCTCTCTCTCTTCCCTTATGAGTCTCTTAATTGGACCTACTTTAGCTACCCTGTATCACTCTTATTTTTCATGAAAAAATGGTTATTTGCATTTTTAAGTTTATGCACATTTTGCCTGTTTGCTTGAGTTCCAGGTCCAGACTTTATCAAGCTACAGCTGTTTTCTCAGACTTTGTGACCAATTGCCTGGGATATAGAGATGGTACTTAAGTTTCTGGAGTCCTCCAGAAAACTGACTCAAGTCACTGTTCCAAGAGGTGATTGAGAAAGACAAAGAAAAGAAGAAGAAACCCCAACAAGCCAGAAAAACCAAAGGGTGGATGTGTGACAGATTGTGAAATACCTTTTTTTTTTCTCCAAAATCTCTATGCAGGATGCTGAGGGTTGCAGTGAGATTCTTGCTGAAAAACAATTTTCTCAGTACAGTCTGCTGTTTTGCATAATATCAACTATTTTTGAAACAAATTGTTACATGGTAGAAAACCAATTAAAGTTGCTTTAAAAACAATAACTTAGTATATAATAATTAACATAATAAAAGTGAATAGTTCAGGAAAGAGTATATCACAGAGATTTCAAAGCATGTTTTTTGGCCTGGCAGTTGTCACTGCTTTCTAGAAAAGATCATGTCCATGGGGCACCCTGGAGACTTTCCCCACTGTAGGAGACTGTCTCTGGGTCATCCTTTCCTTTCATTCTGGCACAAGGGGCTGATGTTTTTCTTGATGGAGAACTCTTTTGACAGTGTCATTTCCGAAGCAGAGCAATGTAAATGTCATTACTGAACCCTATTTAAATAGGAAGGATGGACACCATTGCTTTGACTTGAAGCAATTAGCTAAATGGACCTGTGCCACTATTTCCCTCTTAGTACTATTATCTGACTGGGAAGAATAAAGCTGTAAATTAAGATTGTATTACATTCCAAAGCATATGGGAACTGTAAATCTTGGTTGTGCATATGAAGAACTTGCTTCCCCCTTGCACAAATATCTGGGCAGAAAAAGAGACACCAAAAATTCCACAAAGGACAGAGGTTGGGCCTGCACGTCTCTTCTTCCTATGAGGGGTTGTGGGAAAAAATCCACCCAGTGTGTTCCAGGGCACAAGCTGGGAACACTGTGATTGAAAAAGAAACAAAACAGCACATAAACTGAGGCTATTTTGCAAAGAGTGATTAAATACAGACAGGAACCTCATGAGATCATTTTTATGATGCCAAATTACAGACCTGAGAGTGACTTTTAAGATTTCGCAGCAGGAAAAACAAGAGCCCTGGCAATCATTGTCACATCTGTTCAAGTGTGGAGAGGCTGGAGCAGGGCTAATCAATAACTCCTCCACAGTGAACAGAGCAGCAGGTGTTTGAGGGATTAAGCACAAATGAATGATGACTGTGTGTTTTGTAACAAGGGAAATAATAGGCATGATCTGAGTGACAACAAGATTTCAGGTGTGCCTTAGGTGCCAAAAGATACAAGTTGTGCTGTCAGATTTATACCAAAGTGTTTAATCCTCCAAACGGGTGTCTGTAAAACAACAGCCTACTCAAGTGTTTAGCCCAGACTCTATCCTAGAGCAGATCCATCTTGTGGGGAACTCATGCTGTGCTGTGAAGCCAGTTGTATTCTTTCATTTCCATTTCTCAGTCTGATGCAACTCAATTTGACAAATTGAACATATTTTGTCAAGCTAAGAAAGAAAAAACCTAACTAAACACAAAATAGCAGCAAATTTCCCCTTAAAAGCTGCAATTGTCACTTTTCCCCTCTTGGATTCCTTCAGCACAGCTGCCTGCTGAGAATGATTTATAACAGCATTTATAATGTTGTTTAGAAACAGCAAGTCTTGCTATCTGAAGAAGGGTGTATGACTGCATTTCTTACGAGAAGGAAAAGAGGCAGATTCTCCGAAATCTGGGCCTGTCTTAAACTGGGAAATAAATTTTTTACTATCATATCCTGCAACTATGATTTCCTTTTTAGCAGGAAGTTATTTTATATTTCACAGCTTAACAAGAGCTTTAAATGAATAATTTCATTCCTGCTTTTGATTGCTTAAGTTTCCTGCCTTGCCAAGCCTTCACTAATCTGTGAAAACAGGTGGCTTCCTCTCTGTAGAATGGACCTCCTTCCCTCAGGCTGGGTGCTAATAAATCAGCCCTGCCCACTTGCTATCCTGTATGAAGCAACCCGAGCTCATCAGCTCTTATTTGGCAGTTCCCAAATAAGGCAATTTAATACAACAGCAAAGCGGTTCAGGCTGTGCTTGGCAATTCCTCTTGCCCATCATTAGTGACACATCCCTCCCTGGGTTTCTGATTCCTGCTTGTCTGCTCCTCACTAACACCCATGGCAAGGGACTTTTGCCTGCAGTAATTTTAATCCCAGTTCTCTGTAAAGGGGATTGCTGATGTATGTTTTTTTCATGTGTAAGGTCAAGATGTGAAGGTCAAGAAAATGGAGATACTTTCTATAAATATGACAATGGCCATCATATTTGTGGTCCTCTGGCTCTTTGTCTTAAGCAATGACCATTTCTGGTGTGTGGATCTCTGTTTATTGGTCTAGGCACACTTATCTGCTATTGACTTGTAAAGTTCCATTAAGCATACAGGTGCTGGGGAAATGAGTATACTAGGGTTGTCTCAGGTGCTGAAAGAAATTCCAAAGAAATAAAGTATTATATGTCAAACCTTGTAGCTCCATAAGAGGAAATAGTTAAGTCTTTTCCTCTCTGTGTCTGGTGGTATTGCTCAGTTATTCGATCAGTTTGTTGGCCAGTCCGTACAAAGAATTAGAAGAAGACCTACAGGTGCTTATGTGATCCAGAAAAGGCACTTTGTTTTACAGTGCTGTGTGGTTTAGAAAGGAGAACTGTCTCATAAGGAGAAAGCACAGACTCTTTGGAGGAGGTTTTCATGTCCATGGATGTAATCATCGATAACCTGCATTGCACTCAATGTGTATGTGGAGTGCAGAAATCAGAAACGCTGGCTGAAATGCCAGACTGTCAAGCCACAAATCCAGATATGTCAGGGTCCCTGGGCCAGGCAAAGACGTGAACGTGTCACTGGCTGTGGGGACACTGCACGGCCAGCTCTAATGAGGAGCACTGCAGAGCAGGCAGAAGTGGCCTTTCTTCTACTGTGATCAGGGCCCTGCTTTGGCATCTCTGGTCCTTTTAGAAACTCACTTTGTTTCTGAGTATTTTAACAACCATTACAGCAAAGACTTACCTTTTCTCTTTATATTGTAACAAAAATTCTGTTGTATCATGGTGGGTACTAGGAGTAGTTTTCCAGAGAAGAAAACACTGCTAAATAATAAGATTTGTTTTTTAAAATTTAGTTTAGGAAAGTAAAATAGGAATGGATTGGATTAAGGGACGCTATGTTTGGATCAGACTTGAAATAGGGATTTGATCAAATGTTAGAAGCAAAATTGCACAAGGCTAGCAAAATACTATCACAGGCCTGGGCTAAAGACAGACTGGAAAAGAGATGGAATAGAGGTAAAACTGGAGCTCAGAATTACTGATCTTTCAGTTCAAAGATAACCTCAGCAAGACAAAAAAAACCCCAAAAAACAAACAACCACTATTTGTGGGTCAAATTAAATTGAAGTAATATCTTCTCAGTGAAATACAAAAGCAGTAAAAAAAACTGTAGTCAAATTCAATTGGAATTAATTATCTTTTCAATCTGCAAGCAAATGTCACATTTCCATTTAAAATGAACTATTCCCTGAAATTAGAGAAGACATATATTACTTCAAAGGAAAAAAAAGGCTTATGAAGGAAAAAAAAAAGCTTTGTCTTTTTTTTTTTTTCCTTTTCAAAATTTCTTTCATATGAATAACCAACATATAATTCAACTGAATTTGGTTTGTCAACTCAAATGAGAAGTCGGATGGTTTTGCCAGCAGGAGGCATATACGGTTCAAGTAGGAGCAGGCTGCTTCTTTCCTGTGGTACACTGAATCTCTGGGCAGCTCTGAAGCCTGCTCTCACCAGTGTGCATTGAACACAATCACTAAGTCACTGGAAAAAAACAAGGACATGTTTTTGAAAAAGACTTTTTCCATTAGGAGTTTAATGTAAGGAGCCTATTTTCAATTGAGCAGCCAATGCTAAGCTTATGGCATGTATAAACTCTTGATAATTTAAATTATTTTGGTAGCATAGTAAGTGCTGCCTGTGTATTAACTTAAATTTCTAGACAGAGAATATTTTTTTCCTTCAGGCTCTTGTTTCAGCTTCATATTTAATGTACTGTGTTGTATTTTTAAAATCACAGAATTTACATGAAGCATTAGGAAAATAGGAGAATGAAGTGCAGAAAAAATTGTAGTGTTGTTAGTGATGTGATGATTAATATTCACTTACTTTTTTTTCTCCAGAAGAACACTTCCTTGCCAGATCTCAATTTCTAGGAAATAACTACTAATAGTCAAAATACTTAGAAAACATCCTTATTCCTCTTTCATAGCATAGGAAATGGATTAGATAATTCAGGTTGCACAGAAACCTGTGTCCAAGCAATGGTTTTAACTCTAACTTGTTACTATGTGCTCTAGTAGCTGACCAGCCATGCTTTCTTAACTATACCACGACTCAGGTACAGCTCAGGTACAGCTTTTCCTATAAATAAACTGCTGAATTAAGCTTTGAGAGTATTCAGACTATACCACGGCTCAGGTACAGCTTTTCCTATAAATAAACTGCTGGATTAAGCTTTGAGAGTATTCAATGTACTTTTTTTTTTAATTAATTGCTAAATTGTAGTCAGGCTTTCACAAGACTGCAAGATGCCAGAACTGAGACTGTCCCATAAAGCAGGCATAAGAGGAGGAATTAAGGTGCATAGACAATCTTTGATTAGCATCACCTCATACTTGTCATGGGGTTTCTGTCTCATGCCATGAGTTCTGATCAGTTATTGAGTACTTTGTCTGTTCCTTCATGTTCACCACATCAACCCTGGCCTTATTTACTGAGAGCTCTTCCACCCACACTCTGTGGATTGATCTTTTCTCATGTGCTTTGCAGTAGTGTTAATCATGAGTGCATCAGGAATGATTCACAAGACTGACTACCCTTGAGGGGGCCTGCAAGGAGGTAGGGCAGTGCTATTCCCCCACTCAGAGGGCAGAATGAAGGACAAAAAGTGCCTTTCCATTAATACCATGGTTCAGCCTGAGGAGTTTGGAACCTGAGATTTTAGTAAAGTACTATGTAGCACCTCAGGATATAACAGCTCCACGGGGTAAATGTCCAGAGAATGAGGATGAAACAGATTCTGGTCACCTTAAGAAATCTTGGTTATATGGCTTTTACAGCATTTCCAAGGAGAGAAAGGAGAAAGAATGCAGTTTTCTGACATGGAATTTAATTTCCCAAACCAAGAGACCTCTTCTAGTTTCTGTATCAGTTTTTGAAGACTTACCACATCCCAGAAGGAGACAAGTGTTTTCGTTAAAATCTAAGCAAAACACTTGAGGAATGACACTTCAGGCTTTTTTTCTTCATTCAACACAGAAGTTAGTATTAGGTAAGGCTTCAAGAATGTTTGCTGTTACAGCAACCAACTTTTACATGCCAAAGAGTTACTGGATTTGTCCAGAAGGTCTTTCCAAGTTCTGAAAAGATCATTAGACAAAAAGCCTTGCACACCTTAACCCATGTTGGAGCAATGGCAAAAGAGGAATATCAGTGCATGAAGATACAAATCCATCTGCTGACTCCAGTTCCCTTCTCAAGGGGCCAACCCACTCTTTTATAGCACTCTTCTTCTCACTGATCGCAGTTGTGGCCTGTTTAAGTCAGGCCTGTTCCTAATCCTTCATAATTGGCCCAGCTGCAACTCCTTAGGGGTGAGATTACTTTCTGTACTATCTTTATTTTCTTATATTCTATCCCCCCCACACTTTTCTTTTTCTCCTTTTCTTGTAGCTACTTATAAGCTCAGCTAGACTTAACCCTATAACTTTTCTTTTTCGTTCTACAGAGGAAGAAAAAATGTGTGTTGAAGTTCCAGGGAAAGTATTTTTTTTTCTCCAAATCTATCCCCATCACAGATTTTAGTGGGAACTGAATTTGGTTTGCATTTTTGTAATCTGAATTAAAAACTTAAAATAGTGCAGCAGATTTTGCTTTGAAACTGGGAATCTGTTGCTTGACCTCACTTGTTTGTACTTCACTGTATTTCCTACAAGTTGCACATAATTATCTCTAAATAGAGTGGCAATCTGTGCTTTTTCTTTAGTGTGTCTATTCTTCTATAGCCCGTGATTAGTTATTCTTTTGTTATATTATTATTTGATTTTTTGCTTGTTTGTTTTAAGTGACCATAATAATGCCCCAGTTCATCCTCTGGCAACTTTATAAAAAATGCTACTTTTTTTTAATGGCTCTGGCAGACTGAGGTCCTGAACTCTTTGGTCTGGAACATCACATAGTCATTTCTTTATTTCAATATCTTTTTGAAGGTCTGCTTATTAGAGGTCCATCAGCCTTAACAGGTTGTTTCCAGTTGAACTTCCTGTCCTGGCTGAGCCACTCCATTATCTCAGTGAGGCCCAAGTAAAATGCAGAAAAGCCTTAGTGCAGTTCCTTCTCCCTTGGTTGCATTAATTGTGCTGGGCTAATAGGGGTAGGAAGTAGTATTTTTAGTCTTGGCACTGCTTCGCTATGGCTTGGAATACACACCACAACATGGATAGGTTCAATTACCAGCTTTATACTGCAAATTGTCAGAGTAGAACCACACTATCAGCCTTATATTTACCAGCTGTTTTAGAGATTGAGTCACTTTTGCATCATCTTAGTCCTTTCTAGGGCAAAAATAACATTCCCTAAAATAAAGAGGGCAGAACATTTAAGGCTCATCCTGTAACTTTTCAAGGCCTATTATAAGTATTGTAACTGAAAGGATTTGGAATGAAAAAGTAATTGCCTTTTTGCCCAGCTCCAAAAGACTACACTTTGAAACCCTTTATTTCTGAATTCAGTAGCCTGTTAATCATGGAACACAAAGATTTTCAGAGTCCCAGTTGTTGTTCCATAGATTTCTATACAGTAAATGTTTGGCTCAATTTCAAATTGAGGAAGTGGCTTTGACATAATGTTATCAAAGGACATTTCAATCCTTTATGTGAAATGTGGAGGGAGCAGGGGAGTAAATTTGAAATTTTACTTATATAAGTAATTTAAATTTAATGCAAACATTTACGAACCTCTGTGAGCAAAGAGGGATGGAGACACAGCTACCCTTCAATCCCATGAGGAAATATTTACAGCCATAAATTGCAAAGACGTTGAAGCAGCATTTTCAAAGACCTCTTTATGCACTGCATTTTCATGTTTAGCTGATGACTGAGCATGGCAGAGCCAGTGTGACACTTGTCAGGGATGGGGACTGGTCTTGGGTACAATGGGGACTTCATTACAATATGACAATATATCTCAGAGGATGCTGGCTAATGGTGATAGATAAATAGGGTTGTGCATGTCCAGTATCATAAATACATGCTATCATGCCATGCTACTTCACTGAGTTTATCTGTTTATATATGCATCAAAGGGAGCAAAAAAAGTTTAACTTGTTTCAGTGAGCTGCAAGCAGAAAGAGAATGGATGAGAGCTGAAGGGTTTGGAACACACTGAATCGTATCTCATTCAGGAAATCTTCTGAATTATTGATTATGTTTTCCTTTCATTTTTTCATTTTTTGAGTTACCACATTTGTGTTAGCCAGCCATAGTCTTCTGAGGTTATTGCACTAATTTACAAGTGGCTTCTAACCATCATGCTAGTTCAAAGTGGGGTGTGCCCTTTTTGTCTGAGACGGTCAGCAGCCAGTGTGGAGTGATTAATGTGGATTCCTGCCTGTGCAGAATGGCTTGACAGCAATGCCTCCTTTCTGCTCTCTCCTAAGCAGGTACAAAGGCAGCAAAGACCTTTGCTTAATGAATCAAATTCACATATGTCATTTAGAGGTATTCACATCTGCCTCTCTCAAACAGCCCCAAGAGGCTTCCTGTCTCCCTCCCCCTCTTAGGACTTCATACATTTTTACTGAAGATTGACTTCAAAAAGGCCTTGTGCTGTTTCATCCAGAGGGTTGTACTGTCACTGTGCCTGGCAGGTGCTGATTTTCTGTCATGGGGACCAAAGCATCCAGAAAGTGAGGTCTGAAGTCAGTAACAAGCCAGGAGAGGGGATGACCTCTCTGGTTGAATGTGGACCTGGCACAGGACCTGGGACCTGCTGGCCCTTGTGTCAATGCTATCGTACATTCTTGATGCTTTGTGGTAAAGTGGTTTTAGGCAAGCAAGGAGATGACAAACCTGTTCTGTCCTCCATTACTTAGTGTAGTATGTGGCTTCTGGTACCCCTTTCATTCCTCAGTGCTGATGAGCTGTGGCTCTGAAGTGTGAGATTGCCCAGTACTGATGAAATAAATGCTGGGCTTCCTTCTAAGCTCAGGGGATCCACAGGAGAAAGAAGGAATTATCTCCATGCAAGTGTCACTGGCTCTGTGAGGTCTTAGTGCTCACCTAGGCAGCAGAGTGATTCCTGATGAGCCTGCAGATGATTCAG
This sequence comes from Pyrgilauda ruficollis, assembly GCF_017590135.1. Lineage (NCBI taxonomy): Eukaryota > Metazoa > Chordata > Aves > Passeriformes > Passeridae > Pyrgilauda > Pyrgilauda ruficollis. The sequence goes on along the minus strand of NW_024524155.1, from coordinate 7,636,916 downwards.
AGGACTCTGGAACCCATATGGCTTGGTCTTCTACTTGTTCTAATGCATTTCAGTCTTCACTGTACAGTAAATATAGGACAAGCAGATGGGTGGAAAACAGAATCAACTCCTGAGGTGAGTAAATTTTTGCATGAATATGCCTTTGTATGTGCTGGGGTTGTTCTGGGCTTTATTGCTAACCTTTGGTGAGAGCAGTCCTGGGATGTTCCTCCTCTGGCCCACCTTGGAGTGGCAGCTCCTCCCCACCACAGGCTGTCCCACCTGCCCTTTCCATGCTGTGTCCTCATGGCTCCCACAATAAGGACAGAGAAGATAACAGACGCTCTTCCAGTCACTTGAAAAATACCTCTTTTTTTCAGTGTGGGCAAAACCCCAGCCATTGTCTCAATTCAACAGAAGCACAACAGTGAAATAATTGTTCCTTGAATCATATCTTTTAGATTATTGAGTTACCTCCTTTTAACATATTTTTTCAACTATTCTGTTATCAAAATCTCTGGTCAACACAGGTCAGCTTGTGTTGGTTTTTATACAAAGTCTTTGATGCTACTTCATGTTGTTTATGATCAACTTCTTTTAAAAGAAGCTCCTGGGAAGTTGCTATTATCTCCCTTTTTTGTTTTTTTCCTCAGATTAAAAAAACAGAGAAAAAAATTTCTTCTCTTGTACTCTGAATACTTTCTAGAGCCCAGCAACAGTTATTTAAGAATATCTAAGTTACTCAGCCCACCAGCTGATGGACAAAAGCCTTTTGCCTCAGGCTCCCAAACCATCTCTGCATACATAGTATGTTCTGCTCCTTGCTTCTAATTACATCATAGCTAATTGCAGTGCTGGTGCTGCATAAAGTGCAGCTGGGGAGAGCTGCCACCTGATCCTGGGGAAGGTCCCTGAGCACCCAGTTGGTGTCACCCAGAGATCCTGCTGGGGCTAGAAGGAGAGGGAGCATTGCCAGGATGTGTTTGTGGAGCATCCTCCTGGGTAAAACCCATTGTGCTGCTGACAGCCACCACCTGTTTAATTCAGGGAGAGCCTTGGTAACAAGGCAGTGTTGCCAACACTTCTATTCCAGGAGAGGAAAGAAGGGAGAGCTTTTCTCAGGCATTTGGCGGAGTCCTTCAGAGAGCAGACAGACTTGTAATTGATGAGCCTCTATCAATTATTTGCCCCAGCCTCAAAGGGCCTAGTGCACTTTAAGCTGTCCCATCAAAGAAGATACTGGGGGGCAGGATTAGCACATCAAATCAAGTCACATGCTTTGTCTGCTAAAAACTATGAAAACTGAATCAATAAAAACTCTTGTCTGGGAAATCTAACCCACAGTGTTCAGCTGAGGAGATCTAACTACTACCAAGTGTCTCAGACCCCCTGCAGCAGTCCAGAGCATCCATGCCAGCTGTGGGTGTGCTGCTGTACTTGCTCGCCCCAAAGCTGCTGTGCCTGGATCAGCTTGGATGGTCCATCTGACACACTCCAGGCTAGTCAAAGTGCTCCTCCTTCAGTTTAGAGAGGAAGAGGGGAATGGCCACGAGGAGAATCTGCCCATGCTCTGGGTTAGGAGAGCTGTGTGCTAGGGAATTGGGCAAGTCAGAGGAAGGAACGGAGGATGAGAGATGGCTCTGACTGTGGGTGGTAAAAGACTTGAGTGCCCTGGGCGCTGTTTTCAGCACAGCTATTTATAACAGTGATGTTACTGGTAGCAACAAAACCAATGAATCTCAACAAGAGAACAGAGACTTTTTTACAGCTCAGTGAATAAACCCTAATTGAATTCTTTACTGTATTTTACCCAGTACACTGCTAGTCTTGCACAAAAGTTCTGTACCAGGACTCTTGGAACATAGGTTGAAAATCCTGGTGGTCTCACATTGTTCAGTGTTTGAGCTACCAGGGCTGCATGCACTGGGAAGAAAAGCTGTGCCTTTACCCTTCTGCTCAGGATGAGTGCATGGAAATCACCCAAGCCATTGCTGCTCCAACCAACACACAGGACTTCTTCCACAACACTACAGCAAGGTCTCCACTTGAGAAAATCACCATTAATTGCTGTCATATTCCCTGGGGAAACCATGTGGCTGAAACTCACTGAGAAGTGGAGAACAACCAGATGGTAAAATTACTGAGTTCTCTGGGGAGGGGAGCAGCTTCTCTGCCTGAGCATCTTGCCATACTGGACTCCTGTTTTGCTAATCTTCACTCTCTGGTGTTTTTTTTTTTTATTGTTCCCTGACTGAGATTAAAGCAGAGCTACAGCATTCACCCCATAGTGGAGTGAATGTAGTTGGATATGGGAGGGAGAGCTGCTGTTCTCTCCTCTGTGTTATCTCCCCCGCCTGCCACTCAGCATAGGGATTGCAATCAGAAGAAACCAGGGAACTCTGCACATTGCACAAACCAAAGCCATCATTCCCAGGGGAGAAGATTGCTCAGGCAAGGGACTGAATAGGTAAGCATTCTCGTAAACTCAAACACTTGAAAGAAGCTTGGGAATACCCAAGTGGTTTGTAATGGTGTGTGGTCCTCAGAGGTTCAATCCAGGGAAAATAAACACAACAACACTACCTGAGAAGATAGTTGTCTATTTGGGAATTACAGCATTTAGAGCATTTTAGAAATGTGCTTCAGCTCTCCAAACCAAGTAAGAATATTGCTGTGCTGGGCCAGACCAAGTGTCTCTCTTGGCTTCATGTCTCACTAAATTCTCTGTAATATTTTACATGACAGTACCATGGGATACAGAGGTAGAAGTGGAACATGAATCAAATCCTTCTCCTCCTGCTTTCTGCTTCTCCTCTGCCTCTTTGTTTGAACTGCCAGATAATATAACTCCATGTTTTTTCCTTTCCCACTGAGACCTCCTGCTGATTATTACTATTAGCAAAGCATCCTGACTATACTTTTCTCCTCCTTGCTGCATTTTAGCAAAGGTCACCAGTGTTAATAATTGAAGCAATCATTTATATTAATGCTTATCATCCAGATGGCTCAAGGCAGTAGAGTAAAAAAACACCATTGTTTTAAGAATTTAAATTTTTACTCTGATCCTGCAAGTAGAAGGGACTGGAACTTTGGAAGACAACACAGTGAGAGTGAACCTTTTAGTGTTAGAATCACTGTCTGAAGCAATGCCAGGAGAGCTAGGCAATCCAGCAGCAGCTTTATAACACCTAGGACAGGCAAATAGGAGCAGACCTAGAAAATGAGGGGGAGGGCTCTGTTACAGGTACAGAACACTCCAGTGTGTACACCAGCTAGTGCCAAGGAAACACTCCAGCCCTGGAAACCTGAAGTGTGCTTGGCTTTCAGAGCAGTGTGGGAGTGCAAGTGTCTTCACTGTCCCTGCACCTGCTCTTGCCTGTGATGCCAGGAGAGAGCAGCAGGACACGTATCCCTGCTGCCATGAACGTGCCTGTGTGGATATGTTCAGGCAGGTCCAAATCTACGTGTCTCACACAAACTTGTTGTGAAGATACATTCCCTTATTCTTCATTTACATCACATATGGGGTCAATTTTAATGTTTCTTTTTCCTCAGCCAGAATTTTGTCAGCGATAGATGCATCTGGTTCCTTGGGAAGTGAAACAAATGGTGAGGAGATAAATGTGCTGCTCTGTGGAAATTGCCTTCCCTGTGGGAAGCTGTCTCTGATTGCAATGATCCTATCTGAAGCCAGATAATGTCAAAAACAGAAAATGCACTTGAAATCTCAGCCTTCATCACTCTGGAATGTCATAAATATCTAAAAATTCTGGGTTTATTCTTTATGTGAGGTCTTGCCCAGACTCTGAAGGACCTGCCTGTTCTTCAGAGTCCAACCTGAAAAGCCTGCAGTGGCCAAATAAGAGTCCTCAGAGCTGTGCATTGACCATGACACCGGGTAAATCTGTTTGCAATTCCTTGCATTGCCACAACTTTGTTTGCTTTGCTTTTTTATAGCTTAATAATTCATAGTTCTCAAAAAATTCATAATTCTCAAAAATTCTGTCATGGGTAGGTGATTTCTGCTTAAATATGATCATTAAAATGAATGAAATATTATTTTTATTTGGTTTTGGTTTAAACCACTTGATAAAAAGTGTTTTAATGCTCAAAGTTATGTACATACACTGATTTTGTTCAGACAACCTGCCCAAAGGAATTTAGGGGCCTATAGTTTCAGATTCCTGTTCATAGCTGTGACATTTGGGGGTTTCTTTGTCTCATGGCTGCTAAACAGCTATTTAAAAACCTTGACTTAATTTTTTTTTCCTTAATCCCATGGCAGTTATTAATCCAGTTACAAGCTTCTTCTGTTTGTCAAAGTTGAAATAATGTGCTGGTTGCAGACATGAGCTGGGGACACAAAAGGAAAGGAATCAATGTACCTTTTCCTCCTGAGAATCCCACAGAGCTGATTTTATGTCAAATTTATGGGAAAATGTCAATATCTGAAAACAGTGAATTTAAGTATTCTGGCACCAATATTGCACCAAAAAAATGCTGGCGGTGGAATTGTGCACACCCTCAACACATGAAGACAAGCATCTTCCTGCCGGAGCCCTTATAAACTTTGCAATATTGAGCAGCACTAATATATGTCTGGGCCTCTGGTGCCAAAGCTCCCCCAGGCTGCTGGGCTTGCAGAGTTGAGGGGCAGCCAGGGCAGGAGCCCCAGCATGACTGACCATGGCCCAAGGCCCCAGGGGTGCTGTGGCACAGCCCATCATTCCTACCTGAGCGCTGATGGGGGCTTTGATCACTACAGAGAGCAGAGGGCGCAGCTCAGCTGCCAAAGTGTCGATAAGCAAACTAACCCTAATCTTCAGGCTTACTTTTGAGTCTGTGGTTACCTAAGCAAGTCAGATCTCATTCTGGGATCCTCTCTAGTGTATAGGTGAAAATCTTATCTCCAATGCTTCCTCTGGCTCGAGAACATTTCCCTTTGTCTCTGGTCAAAAGGAGCAAAAGGACTGAGCTTAAGCTTAAGAGTCTCGTTAAGCCTTTAGTTTATAAAGTAGTCCCCCAAAAAAGACTTTAGGAAGTCTGCCAGTGCTAGCTCCTCTGTAGCATTTCCTATTTGATATTTCTATCAGCAGCAGAGTTCTGCTGGGTAAGAGCTGCACCAAGCATCAGCATGTGACCTGGGCCCTCATTTCTGCCAAAGGCACGGAGCAGATGGACAATAAGGGCAGACCCCAGAGCTTTACTTCTGCTAACACTGTGCAGGGCATCTCTTCTTGTTACAGGCACAGTCTGTTTAGACAAGAAGGTATCTGGTCTATAACAAGCTGGGTCCATGCTGGGCAACATAAATTTCAGAAGTTGTGGGAATTTAAATCTATGCAATGATGCAGGAAAATAAAACAGACTACCAGAAGTCTTCAATAACAATTTTTTTAATAATACACTTGAAGTCTTATGCAATTACTCAAGGCAGACAGGACAATTTAGGCTTTTTTATTCATGTTTTGATAATGAGTCCTCCCAGTATAAGGATGTCTTCTGTTTGCCTATTACCTAAAAATTATCAAATTGAGATTTGGTAATAAACTAAAAATTTAACTGAGAGCTACAAAATATCAGCGCATGCAAACTGCCAGCCTACTGAAACCAAAGCACAAGAAACAGCACTAAATTTGCAATAAAACAGGTGACTAACATCTTTTAGCCAAAGGGTAGGGAGAGGAAGGATTGACTCATGTTAGGCTGTATTATAACATTACAGCATTAGATATATATACAGAACTAATATTCCATATGTATGCAATAAATTACATTAAAACAATTTTTTTTAAATTAGTGTGTGTATAGGGATATCCAAAATCAGGCCTTGGTATCATTTCCCCCTTAATTTCATCAACTGCTTGAATAAAAAGACAATTATTGCAAAACTAACAGGAGTTTTGACCAAATTCTTATGAAATGTGTTTGAAAGACCACAGTCAAAATCCACAAAATCAAAAAAAAAAAACCCTCTTGCTCCTCAAAGTTTTCCTGAATGGTGATTAATTGCAATGTTTACTTTGATGAATTCTGCAGATGTATTCTGCTTTCAGTAATAACCAGGAAAAGGAGATTTTGGGGGGAATTAATTATTTTGTGGAGATAATAATTTGTCCATTCATCTAAGCTGGTAATTAATTCACAGGAAGTGTATCCTTAGTATTTAAGCAGTGGTCATATAAATTGAAATTAAAATTACTTTGGGAAACCTACTTCAGCATGAGTGACTGTGGGAATATGCTAGCCTTAGCTCAAGTCTGGCTGAACTGCATTCCAAGGATTCATTTGCAAGGTCCTGTTATGGGCACGTGCTCCTGGCATACCTGCGAAGCCACAGATTTGTTGTTGCGGCTGACATTTTCACAAATTTACAAACTTGGGGAAAACAGGCCCAGCCAGTTCTGGAATGATGTAAGAGCCCAAATACAGGTTACACTTGTCTGAGTGAAGCAACAGGAGCTGTGCTGTGCAGACTCTTCTGGGCTGACCTTGCTAATGCTCCTCTGTGTCATGCATGGCTTTTTAGCTGCATCAAAAGCCCCACATCAGATTTGTATTTTGCGGTGATATGGTAAAGGGGTCTTTGTCCTAAGTGTTAGATGTTATATAGAAGTTATTGAAAACTGCCTCTGAAATGTGTGTAGCTTTTATGGATATATCTTTTGTTTTTTCCACCAAGAAGCCTTTTTCTCATCTTTAAGAGAAAAGTTTCTAGAAGTCTGATGCTTATTCTTTATTCCTTCTTCAGAAAGTTTTTTCTTTGTTGCTTGTACAGTTTCTTCTTCTTCCCCGTCAAAACAGAAGCATAGTTCTTAACCCATTTTTCTTTATATAATCTTTTCTTTTCTCCTCTCCTCATGATATGATGTTAAGTTGTTCAAAACCCAGACAAAAAATAGCTTGTGCCTCCACTCCAGCAGAACAGAGCCATATTGTTGCAGAATGGAGTAAAGGTTAATCCCATTTCAGCTCTGGACCACCAGTGTGCTGACACAAGGTTGATTCAGAAGGGCACTGCAGGAGCCATAGATATTTCTGTCTGCAGAACAAGAGAAAAGCAGCCTCTGAAAAACTACAGAGGGTGGTGAAAACCCTGCTGCTATTGACTGGCTTGGGTCACAAATGGCTCTGAGAACAGGGCCTGTTGCTTCATTCCTAAGAAATTTTGTATTTATCTGCAGGGAAGAATAGGCTGTCCAGCACAGCCACCCCACCAGGGAAAGGAGCAGGTTGCTTATGCTCTTTCTCCACCCACCATCAGCTGCTGGCTTTCTCTCATCAAGGTTCCAAATGTGTAGCAGGCAAGGTGGTGCAAACAGATTGGAGTGAGGCTCTTTAACAAGCCTTGCTAAGTTTTATACTCTAGAAACTATTTCACATGTATTCTAAGTCAACATTGAAAGAGCCAAAAAAATCCTCCTAAAGATCAATAAGGAATGCTACTGTCTTATGGTAAATATTTTAAAATCCCATTAGAATAAAAGGTAATTCAGGGTAAATTTTGCTGAAGTTCAGGTTTTCTGCCATAGAATGCCCTTGGTCAAATTTTAAAGAGCCCTCTTGAGCAGCCTTTTTCATCTGGATTGGAGGCAGAAACTCAGGAGAAGCTGTCTCAAAGTGAGATGAACCTGAGATGTGTATTTCATAGCACAGCAGTGATTGCAAATGTCCTCTGAGGCCAGGAATTTTTGAATCTCGTTTTTGTAAGTGCCATTTTCACATGCAACCTTCACTGTGCTTAGCTTTTCAGTGAAGGATCTGAAATTTTCTCCTACATCTCACCTTTTCTCACTTGTTCTGACCCTGTCCAAGGTGGCTATTTCGGCAGGCCCCAGCACTGACGTGCTGAGCATCACCAGCTCACCCTTCAGAGCTCTGCCTGGACAGCACCAGGCAAGCCAGATTTGAAAGGTTTGCTCTTAGTTTGAGTGTATGCAAATACTTCTGCACGGGCCAAGCTGCAGAGGATTTGGGTACAGTGACAGCAAGTTAAGAGATGCTCAGGTTTCTGGTTTTCTACAGTGATGTTCAAGCCTCAAAAGCTCCCCATTTACACATTAAAAAATGAATACATACTGTGTGACAGGCCAATTTTCTTGTGAATAATAATCATTGTTGCACAAGTCATGCTGTTCTTGTTTGAAGGATTTAATTCTGTGACAAGCAGAAGGAAAAGAAGGAAAGACAAGAAAATATTCTTAAATATCTATAGCTAGAACAAAAAGATAAAAGATCAAGGAGATTTCCATGAAGTTTCATATTTAAATAGCTTATGAAATCCAATACATTGCTTGTTAGAAAGTGTCACTAAGATTTAGAAATACCAGCTGATATGGGCAGATTCTTAAACATAGACTGAGCACAGGAAAAATGTATTCGTAAAGTTTGAATTTAAATTCAATATTGCAATTGTTTCCATGATAAATAAAGTAGGGAAATGGGAAGTGCCCCAAAGTCACTCTTCGAGTTTTGGGATGAAAGATCATTGAGAAATGATCAATGTTTCAGGGGTCAGTGGCTACCTCAGGTACATGATGTCTTCTGCTCTGGCTGGCTGTGCATTACAGCAATACTCAGACATTCTTTTAATGAGAATTCTGCAGAAAATAATGTTCATTTTTGCTTGTCTGTTGAGGACTTTCCTCTTCAGTACCAAAACTGGTTTATATTAGCAGTGTGTATTTGCTTTCTCAGTAAGGAGGGTGTGGCTTACTGCTGGAGAACTCGCGTAGTGGAAAACAACTTTCAACAGTACCGAAGAATAAGTGCATTGCTGAACAGAAGGGTTTCCACATCTTCACCAACTTTAAATATAAGTATACATTCTCAATATTTTGCAGAGTTAAGTACTACATCAACCTTTTCCAGTTATCCAGAATATAAAATTATGCTTACCTATATCATATGCTACTCTGCACTTCCAGTATCTGATAGCATTTCTTATAAGTGTAGAGAAATATTTAAGGGGAAATCCTCACATTCTGATGGAAAACACTGCAAATGGATTAGTTATTTCATAAAGTTATTCCACAGTGTAAAAAATTTGATGATATTCCCTTCTCTGCTCAAAATGAACTGGTGGATTTCATTATGGTATCAAATACCATGCCTCCCTGCAATCTGTAAAAATCATATTCCAAGTCTCCCAGCAGAAACCATGTGAAAGTGAATATGGTTTTGTCTTGCAAGCTTGGAGTGCTGGTACATAACTCTAATAAATGTATGATTAATTTAATTTTTTAAACATCATTCAGTTGGTAAGAAATTTGCATTCTGAGATCCTCCTTAATGCCATTTGATTGCAGTAGTGTTCCAGGTAAATTAAAACAAATGAAAAAGCCCCAAAGGTATCTCATTAAGGCAAATCATAAGTCCTTCTGGATCATGTAAATGAATTCATATACTACTTCATGCTTGCAAATGTATTTATTAGCAGTTTACTTTCAATATGTTCTTCAGTGAGCTGTTTTCTTTACTAGCCAGCTGTTTAATTATATATTTTCTGCATGTCAGCAAGTGATATCTTCTGTCACTTAAAATGTTAATGGGTAACACAGGGCTGACACATCAGGGCATGAATGTAGGAAAAATCCCATAACATGCTGGTAAGTTACTTCACATGACAGTTCCCACTTCTTTAGTGCAAAGATACTGCACTAATTGAAAAGATTTGCTATTATAACAGTTGATCTAGATGAATCATAAAATTGCAGCTTTGAAAAACTGAAATAGCATTGTAGAATAAAATTTACGTAGAATAAAAGTCATTTGGGTTAGGTACTCTTTGAAGACTAGATGATGTTGGAATCTGTATCTACACTGCCTTGGGAAATGCTGCCTTGTGCCTGTTTGCCTTGGGTTTGCAAGCCGTGCACGAGTGGGGTATCCAGCGCCCATTCTAGTGCTGCCTATCCCACTGAGCCTTGCATTTCTGATAGTGTGCTCTTCTTGGGACTTGGCTGTGCCTCATTGGCCTGCTTTGAATGGAGCTGGTTGCTGTCTGTCTGTCTGTCCCCATGAGGCCTGACAAAACAGGCTGTCAGCACAGCAGTCCCAGGTCACGTCCCTGCTGCTCTGCAGCCCCGGCTGGCAGCTGGGTACAGCCTCCCACGGGGATCCGCCATCCCAGGAGGCCCCACGGTGTGAAACTCCTCCGCTTCTACCCCACCTTTCCTTCCAGAAGGTAGGACAGATATGTTCCTGGGAAGCAATTTCTTTCATCTTCCAGAAGCTGCCTGAACTTTGACTTAGTCCAGATTCTACTTTAGAAAGTTTAGGTTTTGGAGACAGTCTGTCAATATCCACTGAAAGGAGACTCTTTTCTGGTTGAGCATGCAGTGACAGACAGAAAAAGTCTGGATGAGGTGGGTCACGCTCAAATGTCCTGTCCTGCAGACACAGCATTTTGCATGTCTGGAACAATTGGCCCAATTGTGGGTTCCCACAAAAATAATTAATCCAAAATCATCGCTAGGAGTGACAACCAAATTCCAAAAAATACACTTGACTATTTAGAGCACACTTTCCACTGTTCAGTCTGAAAATGGTGGAAGTCCAGCCAGACAATGAGAAGAGAAGGATATCTTTGCAGCTGTATGTCTTTACATTGCTGTCAAAGGGAAATGAAATGAGCAACAGAAGTCATGAATTGTTGCATGACTAAAGCAGTTGGGTCATGACTAAGGCTGTTGTGAGACTCCACATACCAAACTGCCAACAGTTAGGAAGGCTGAACTGTGTTCCTAACAAATACTAAACCCACAAATGTGCAATTACCAAATATGGCTGGCTTGCAAAGTTCATTCTGTTTTATTCTAGCTGTTTTGTCCCCATGCTGCCCACTCACATCCTCTGCAGTCAGTAACCCGTCTGTTGTCTGCAATGATGATGGTTCTGCATGACTCCTGAGATAACAAAATCTTGATTAATAGGAAGATTATCATGAGGATTTATTTTATAGAATATGGTTGTGGAAATAGCCCATATGTGCCCACTTCTTCCATATTGAAGGTAGTCACTTGAGAACCTCCTGGGTGCTGGGCAAAAAGAGAAGTGGAGAATTGATCCAAGGAAAACTTAGAATGTTTTTAATCTACAAATGGGCATCTTGAAAAAGCATTTTTTCTCTTGCTCATTTCACCAAACCTTAGTTCTGACTTTCATAATTTCATTTTCTCCTCAGTAAGAGTTTAAGATGCTTTTGTTTTTCTCCCTTTCTGTATAGGACTTGGAAGATTTGGTGCTCTCTTGGTGTTCAGAGACTGAACTGTGGACAGAATGGTTCAGATGAAAAATCCTAGTGGCATGGTCCATGAGGCAGAGAAGAATTCTGATGAAAATTAATTTAAAGAAAATTAAATCTAGTTAAAGAACAGTAAGCATGCAGGAAATCCCTTTTCTGGTTTCTGCTGCACAAGGGGATATAGACAGGCATCTCATAGAGACCAAGAGCAAAACCAAGACTCTAATATCTTGACATTATGAAGCAAACATGCCTGAAGTCAGAAGGCAGTGAAATGAAAGCTATGTTTATTTTAAAGCTATGTTTATTTAAATTCATTTAAAAACTGTGTATATTTCAAGTTGAGTTTGGTGCAGCAAGCAGGAGTTCACCTGCTGCTCTAAAAGGAAGTGTCACACAACATTTGTGTTTAGACAAGATGTACCGGATTCAGGTAATGAAAAACCCAAAGGACAGTCCCCATGAATGTGTTGACTTTATGAATGAAGCATACAGTAAGTTTCAACACCACTTTAGTCACAAATATCCTATGACAGACACATAAAATTGTTCATGCATGTTCTCACCAGAGAAAGCAAAAAAAGCATAACCCATGGTCAGGTGATGCTGCAAAAGTTTTTATTTTGGTTACAGACATTTTCGTTAAATATCTTTTATCAATGGAAGAGACCAATGGAAAAAGAATGACTTAAAAGAATTCATATTCCTTACAAAGACTATGCACTTGGATATTTATTTTGTGCTGGTTTTCTCAGTTTTGACTCTCATCTACCCCTCCCATGTCAGATCCAGACTGTTTTTGCACAGTCTCAGAGCAAAACATTGGTAGGGAAGAAAAGCTTTCCCCACAGACATTAGGAGAATGGCTGGCAGAGGTGCCTAGTGAATGGGTACAGGAGAAGAATCTGTGTAAGGAATAAAAGTGGCTACTGTTCCATAAAAGCTGTGTGACACTAAAAAATTTCTGTATGTGATGGAGGAAATAGGAGTTTCATTAAATAATAATTTGAAGATTTCTACTTTTCCTGAATTGTTCACTGGCAGATTGCAAAGCTTTCCGTTAATTACTAGATTTGTGATTTTCCTTACTGAATAATTGTCAGGATGCAACTTCTATGTAATGCAATAAATAAGCAGCTGACTGTGTGAGTTTAGTTATGGGAGGTCATGTTCTGTCCTTACATTCATAATATGAAGTTTATAGTATATCTTGCAACTGACTGCAAGCAAAAGCAGCAAATATATGAAATATTTCCTTGGAGAATACTTGGGCTAACACTGTTCTTTAAACATGTAACAAATGCTACTAGAGGTCAAGATCACAGTCTGTCCAAAAGAGGGTTTGCCTTCAAAAAGTCTTTGGGAATGGTAGGTGTACTTAAACCAGCAAATTACAAGTTGGATTATTTGATGCAAACCCTTAAGTATAATCTTTTGTCTTCCTCTCTCTCATCCTAACTACAGCAGAGTGGGGAAATGCTCTGCCTCAGTGAATGCAAGCATATCATTACAGTGAACACAGCTGCATTGTGCAGGCTGTATGAGTAGAGATGTGTGAAGGATGGGGGTCAGATCCTCCTAGACTCTCAAAGACCCCTGAAATCAGTGCCTCTTTATCTCTCAGATGGATGAATATTATTTCTTGCTACCCTCACTTTTGGAGTCTATGAAGGTGATGACAGAAATCAAGCTTGATGGTTCTTTCATGTGTGTAACAGCAGGTGATGCTGTGAAATGGGGTCTCTCAAAACCCTACAACTGAGTTTCCTTCTGGACCCATGCTTAGATTTTTTTTTGGAGTTATGAGGAAGAGCCACAGGGCCTAACACCAGGCAGACTGTGAGCAAGGAGACAACAGTTTTTTGACGGCAAGAGCGATCTGAGCAATTATGAGGTCATTAGAGTGGGAGCTTGCTCCAGGCATTGAGCTTGTTATTCCAGCTTATGCAATGTACAGGCACATCCACAGGTTCACCCACGTTTCTGTGAAAAATGCAAGAGATATTAGGAAAAAAACACTTCAGTCAAAACCAAGGCCCTCTGACCTCAGTATCACCTTATACCCATCACCACCAGAGGTTCATGAACCTCAGGTTTGAAATCCTGAGCAATGTGGTGATGACACACTGGCTAGTACATAATCGTGTCAAGCCAAGACATCAAAGCACGCCATGCCCCACAATGCCCCTGTCAGCCAAAAGACTTTGGAGACATCTTTAGCTAGAAGTGACTTCTTACTGACCCAGGCGTGTAGGAGAGCCTACAGCAGCACAGTTTAATCACCTCTGGCTGCAATGGCTGGGACATCTGAAATGACCTAGCTCAAGCTTTAACTTAAATTTTTATTCCATCACTCTTGCACCATACTAAGGCGTTTGTTTTGTGATGTTTTAGAGGGAAGCTGCTGACATCTGACTCACCATTTCCTGCAGCATGTAGGTGTTTCTTGGAGCTCCATCAAACAGGGCCCATCCCGATGTTGCTCACTGTGAGAGCTGGCTCTGAATCACAGCCACAGCATCACAGTACTGCTTAAAAGTGGAGCACCCAGGCTACTTGTACAGACTAACAAAAGCACTTTATAGTAGCTAAATGCATCTCCTGCTTCGTAATATCTCTGCTTTTGTTTTGCATTTTGAAAATGAAGGATGAAATATAATTTCAGGTAGAACCAGAGATGCTGCAGTGGAGATGGACTAAAATGGAAATGGCCCCAAACATTTCATTCACTCTCTACAGAACTGAAAAGCAAAAGGATTAAATAAATTGTAGAAAGCAAATGAAGCTTTTCCTGCCCATCATTAAAAGTGAAAATCATTGCAATAAGTAACATGGTTGTCATGGTGATCAAGTACTTGTTTATGATAAAATATATCAGGCAAAGCTAAAATGTTTTTAATTTAAAGCTCAGATGATGGGAAACTGAGTAATGTAAGCAAGAGCAGAAATATATCTTGGTAGATACATGCAATTAGTTATTTTTCTTATGAAAAGTCGTGTCACTTCTCTGTGTTTTTTCTGCCCCTTTCTTATCTTCATTCAAGTTCTGAATATGTTTGTCTTCCAACAGTGCAATGAGCCAGCAAGACAGATTTCAAGGAAAATGGAAATGGGCACTACACACAGGCACGTTCCTGGCGGTGAACAGACAAAAGGCCCTCTTATAGTAACATTTCAGAGAAGAACTATTCTTCAATCTGAATACTGCACTGTACATTCTGTGGTCCTGGTACCTGCAAATACGTAAGCACTCAGCTGAATAATCTGCAGCATTGCATTAGTTCAGCATTTCTTTCTTCTGAAATTGTCAGATGATTCAATTGTCTGAGCACCAGAGACTAAAATTCAGTTTTCTTTGCCTAAAAATAGCATTCATTTAAAAAAAAGAAAAAAAGGTAATGAAATATTCAATTTCCTTATATTTAAAATGAGGGGAAAATCCTGTTAAGGGAGGAAGTGTCTGACAGACTAGAAGATGGTTTGCCATATGATTACAAATTAGTTACATGTAATTACTCTTGTTAAGCTGCAATAGTCCCTAGTACTGCAAGGAGCTTTGTGAAAACATTGGGGTAAAACTGCCTACTTAAATTTGATGGCAAATTTCCCAGAGACTTCAGCACCTCTGGGCTCAGCTGCAGACAACTGAAAACCAGCATCCCCACCTACAGCTGTGCAATTCCAGAGGGTATTTCATGTCCATGTCAGAACACCTAATGGACTGTAATAGGAGATTTCGATGAGTTCTGCCACACAGAGCTCAGTTACTGTAGTGCAGGAAGCCGGGATTTTGCAGAGCCTAAAGAACATCACAGACATCACCTTGTCTCTCCTTGCCTCCACCTCTCTCTGATTAAAGGCAATGAATGCGATAAACAGAGATAAGTATCTGAATGAATTGGCTCCCAGGGGAGACTTTGGTGGTAACAGTAGGGAAATAGAGTTTCTTTTGCATTTAATGATCTTTTTTGCAATATGACACTTTATGCTTTATCATTTTAAGTGAACTGGTGAAAAATAAGCTAGTAACAGATTAATGGTCAGAGATATATCTCATTGAATTCAGTAGTAAGGCATATTAATTTTTACAGGCTTGAGATCAAGACTTTCCATGATACAAGCTAGGTACCTTTTGAAGATGTCACTTCAGAGTAAAAGAGGAAAACTGTTAAAAGTTCTCATCCTATCAAAGAAGAAAATATGTGGTTTTAAGCTAAAAAACCTATCAGATGACTTTGCTAAATAGTTTCATTTTTTAGCTAATTAGGTTTGCAGATATATTCCTATAGATCATAGGAATTGTTTTCATGGCATCATTAGTAACCACAGCATTATTATTAGCATCATGAAAATAGCTTTTAGATGAAATTTCCAACTCTTAATGTTTCATCAAGGCAGTATCAATTTCACATTTCTTGAAAAACAGTCCTTGGGCATGGATGAAAGTGAAGGCAAAACTTATTATTTGGCCTAAGAAGCTATATTAAATCAGTGTAGCTCAAATTATTTCAATAGTTCTATATTTCTTGCAAGCCAAAGTGTCTGCCTTTTAAAAGAGCTGAAGGTCCCTCAAGGTCTCCATTTTGCACAGCGCAATGTCTTTGAGATGCAAAACTAGAAAGTAATACATAATTAGATTAAGGCTAAAATTCATCCAAGTAAAAATACTTGACTAGTGAAAGCTTGATTTTGGTAAGAGCTGCAAGTATGCAGTCCTTGGGCAGTGAGACAGGAGATCTGTGTGACCATTTTAATCTGGAAAATTTTAAGCTGGCTTTCTCAGGAGGTGATACACAAGTCAGACCTGAGAATTAATACAAGTTCTCCTGGCTACTCACAGCCCAGGCAGGACACGTACAGGTAAACCTGGTAAACAGCACAGACATCTGCTTTCTGCCACTGGCCTTACCTTTGGAGCAAAATAAATGTTCACAGTAATAAAAAGTTTGTCCTTTCATCTTGGTTTTAATGGTACTGAATGATGCCATGAGCTTTGTCATGAGGACATCTGCTAGGAGGTGGGTAGAGATCTCCTTACCCTTCTCTCATCATCCATAAAACCTTCTATTGCACTAAGCAGGAGCTGCCTGCAAATTTTTTTTTGAGCTCTGCAGTCCATTATTTTTCTCCATCTCTTACAGATTTCCTCTCATGTTTATCACTGTAATATCTGATCATATTATCCACATCCCAGCCCGGCGCCAGTGGTAGCATTGTGGAGAGAAGGAACGGTCGAATAAACATGATTTTCTTTGTGTTTTGCTGTGTTTGAGGCTGCTCTTTTGTTATAACCATGTTATAATGGTTATAACCATTTACTTTCATTATTCAATTCAGAGATGAAACACTAGCCTGAGAGTTTCCACTGGTGTGTGCTAAAAGGGTATCTGATTTCCCTTCTGTTTCCCCTGCCTGCTTTATAATTTTTCCACAGAAATAGATAATTTTTCCACAGAAAAATGGCAAGGAGAAAGCTAAAACTCCTCATGTGCTAAGGCTTCTTTGCTAATGTAAAATTGGGCACGTTCCTGCCTGTCAGCACGGGCTGGGGCCTGGGGCAGCTGCTCAGCCCCACAGTCACACACCCTGCACAGCCAGCACTGACATGGGATGGAAGGGGCACAGAGAAACAGGAGACCTTTTCTTCCTAATCCAGGGTAAATTACCTTTCCAATAAAATATGGGTGCAGCCTTCAGAGTGTCAGAGCTTAACCACAAAGTTTAGGTTATGCAGAAATGACAAAAGCTGTGACACACAGCTCACTGAAATATGCCCTTTTTTTCTAAGAGGGATGAATAGGGCACCTCTTTGGAGCCCAGATGGAGTCCTGGGCACTCCTGGAAATCAGAATTTTTATGCTGAAAAATTAATCACAAACCAAACCCAGGAATATTAAGCAAAAATGCCACTTTGTAAAGAAATGGAAAAATAGATTGGAATTTCAACAACTCATGAAATTTTTTTTGTTTTGATGGAGTCCTGGTCTTCAGCAATTTTTTTAGTGGCTTTCAGCCTCAGACCTAAAGTAAGGAAATCTGTATTTAAACTTAATTAAATGTCTTCTGTTTACTCTTTAGAAAGGCAAATAAGATGCGTCAAATGTGGCAGCACATGTACAAACCAAAATTATCAACATTAAAAAGGCCAGATTGTCTTTGTTAAAACATTTTTTTTTTTTTTTTGTGATGAGCTTTTGGTTGATTCTTTAGCCTTTTTATTCTGAAGAATACTAGAAAGGCATAGTATTTATCAGTAATTTCAGAATCTTGAGCTCCTCAGAATATTTAACATATTCTTTTGGCAGCAGACAACATGTAGGCAAGTCTCATTGTCTTATTTATTGAAGAATTACACAGCTTTGAATAATCCTTTCATAATACTAAAGGTTACAGCACAGGGAGTTTCACAACCTTGTGTGGGGTGTTTATCTGTACCTAGACAGTCCCAGACCATCTGCCAGGATTGTTTGTCCTTGATTACGGATCAGAAAAATTATAGTGACAATGAATAATTATTTTCCATGATAAACCAGGAGGCAGATTAATCAAATCTAGTAATGCCTAGAAAACAAGTCTTTGTCTTCCAGTTCACTGCTTCAAATGCATTTTGAGCCATAACGGACCAGAAATCAGGCCCAGATAATTTTTGGGATATCTCTTGGAATAAGCTGGGTCATATTATTTTGACAGTTGTGGCACCTCATGAGAAAGCGTGGAAGAGCCTCAGGACAGGCTGAGTCTATACTACAGTAACATTAAACATCTAACTCCATGGCAGCAATATGATGAACCAAGAAAAGGACCATGGAAAAATGGAAAATGTGCAGTATTTGGGTGTCTTATGGACAAATGAGAACTTGGCAACCAGGATGAGACTGCAACTGCTGAGGACCATCAGCAAACCACTGAAATACAGATGTAATAGAAGAGAAATGGGAAATCAGTTCTTGACAGTGGTAACAAAAATCATAACTATTTACACATTTAATCTATAGGCTGTTATCTGCAGGTTCCAAATTGTTTTACAGATGCCGCTGAATTAAGTTTCAATACACCCTTATGAGATACTTTATTCCCATTTTGCTCTGATAATTAATGTATGAATAAATGTACAGGGACATGAGGTGATGTGGCACTAAGCCCACTGTAGGTTTATGTGATACAGTATAAAAATTAGGCCTCGTGGCTCCAGCTGTCCACACCACAGCCATTAGATACTTCAGTTTCCAAGGGCATCAGTTAATATAATAATATTAATAAGCTCAGGGCTTGTCAGACTGTTCAGCTGCCCTCTTCATAAAGGATAGAAAGAAATTAATATTATTATTATTATTAAGGGAAATTATTAGAATTTCTGTGCAACAATTACAGATCATATTCCTGTTGATTAACTGAAGGCTAGGTGGGTTCATTTGTTTTCCTGGTCACTTAAAGTGATGTTTCCCCATGTAAAATGATCTCTCTTATCCCATTAAAAATAGAGGCAACGATACCACTCTGAAATTGTTAAAAAATTGCACAAAGGTTAGAGAAAGTTATTGTATGCAATAACCAGCAATATCAACAGGGATTATGGAAGGAAAAGGTTCAGAGATTTATATGGAACTCTTTTTTTTTTTTTTTTTTTTTCTGAATTTGCACTGTCTCCAAGGTATTTTAGGACTGGAATAGTTACAGAGAAAATGCATTATAGGATATACAAATCTTTATGACCCACCAAATAGGAAAGGTTCTTATTCTTTGAAAAAATTAATTCTGTGTAAAACCAAAATCAGCTGTCTTCCTGTGAATAAAATTCCTTTTCCTTTTAATGATCGCTGTATGTAGAAGGAAACTGTTGTATCTTCTGGTTTTGATTTTTGGTTCAAAGCTCTGTCCCTGTCCTTCTGGATTGTTTTGTGGAGGACACTTTGAAACAAACTAAAATCCAACTGGAGCAAATAACTGGCTTTGGTAAAAGCAAAGTCTGCTGCTGTCTCTTTTTTTTTTTTTTTTTATTTTTTAATTGAAGTTTCAAAATATCTTTTTCACATTAGAGCAAGTTTAGAAAATTGGTAATTTTACAGAGAGAGAACTGTGCTTTGTCTATGGTTTTCTTTGTTCCCACTGCTGTTGTTGAAGGTTTTGTTCTTTTTCACCTTACATGTTGCAGTTCAGGGTTGCTGTCTCTTTTCAGAGCAGCCCTTTGAGAGGCAGGTCTGATTGTCCATGCCATTATTCTTGCACTGCCTTTCCTGCTGTTTACCTGATTCCAGGAGAGCATTCCCGATGCACATCACTCCGGAAGGAGGAGGGGCTGGAAATCAGAGCCGTGGGTTGGATGGCATGATTGGCAGCTCAGGAGCCCTTAGCAGCAGCTCTGCATCTCGCTGACAGCTGTCACTTGATGCTTGATTCTGGACCTAGTCCCAAGCACTTAGAGCCTGTCTGTTGTTAATTACCTGTGTGCAGGTAATTAACAATAGGCAGCACTGACTTAGGTTCGAGGGGGACAAAGCTCAGCCTTCTGCACAAGTACCTTTGGCTACAGCGCATGAGGGGAGTTTATGCACAGGATTGCAGCCTTGGACCTCTTCTGTCAAACAGATTCCCTTATGGGAAAGAACCTGGAGCATTAACAATGTCTTTGAGTTCACCTGCTATCTCCATTTTTAAATTTTTATTTGTGCCTGTATGTATTTTATTAAAGGTGTGAGGTTGTTAGGCAGGTTTGGGGAAATGTTTTATGGAGTGTGGGAGTAAGGGGGAATCGATACTCTATGGATCTGGCTGTGCCTGCCACTGTGCAGTCACGTTTTTGAAGCTCATATGTTCACTTTTAGTCTTACATTTTTACTATCCCAGTATCTTTTAAATTGATCTGGAAAGGTTTTCACATTTTTATGTACCACAGAAAGCTTGTTTTGAAAGCAGAGTCTTTAAGGAGGTTTCAAGGTTCTGAAAGGCAGAATACAAACCAAAAAGAGAATGTGAATGGTGAAATGTACTGCTAAGACAATTTTAGATGGCAGGCACAAACCTTTCTGAGATGCCATGGTATGGGGAATTTTGTGGTAAAAAACCTGCCCAGGGCAATAAAGAAAACAGCCATTTCTCAAGTAATTGTAGGAACTGAACTTAGGAAGTGAAATAATCGAAATGAGACACTATTAGCCAAAAGGGGAAGCATAAATCAGTAGCTGAAGGAAAATGAAATGACAAATGGACACAGTGCTGGGGAATAGGCACTAGTACAGCTAAAATGACAACAATAACAAAAGATGAAATCTGCAGCTGTTCTACAGAGCCTGTTTTGTGGATAGAGAGAAACTAATATCCTGGATGACGTATTTTTATTAATTTAGATGGTTAATTTCTGCCTACATACTTGCTACTTTATTTTGATAGTGATTACTTACAATTGTGGACAGATCATGGAGAACATATTTGGGAAGGCTCTTCTGATGTCAGCAGTTTCTTTGATTTGATGTGTATGTATGTGTATGAGTGTGTGTACCTACATAACCACCAGTATTTCTCTTATATGTAATACTTTCATTGTTTTCAGGAACGTGGCTGTTCTGTAGTAGATTTAATTGCTGTAGGCTCCAAAGTTATAATGATTTCAGTTTAGATTGCAAAACGCCTTTCATGAAAGGGGAATGTGAAACAACAGAAGGCAAACTTCTCCTTAAAGGTAATTCTTACCTACAGATTGCTGTACTGACATTACAGAATGTAAGTCTGTAAATTTGCAAACCTGTCATAGATGTTTCACCAGAAAAAAAAAAAAAAAAAAACCAAAAAAAAAACCCCAAAAAACAAAGCAAAAAATCCAACAATATTCACACATTTAAAGGGTACTATTGAAATACAGAAATATTAACGTGACACAGCATAGCTCTTTCAACTAAAATTTTTCCTATTACATGTTTTAAACACAATGTCACATAAAAGCAAAAACCTTTTGTCTTCCTCACAGGTGGCTGCACAATGCATTTAGCATCTACTTTACTTTGCTGTGCAGAGCCTCCTGATTCTCAGGTGAATATCCCATTTTATTCACAGCCAGCAATCATGCTGGGGAAACCAGCTCATCTGTGCTTTGGACCTCCGACTCCTGCTGTAACTCCTCAATCTGTCTTTCTGTTTCTGTGTGTGACATTTTATGCCCTTTCATTCATTCCAAATAGGTTTTCTCTTTAACCTTGTGGTACCAAAACATTTCATTGTATTTGAAACTAATGGCATTTGGTAATTGGCTATGCACTAAGTGGCAAAGGGCACCTCCAGTAATTCACTTGAATGCTGTTTGAAACGGAAATAATTTGATTTTCAGAAAAGAGCTGTAAGCATACTAACAGTGTTTTCTGAGCCATTAGCATAAAGAAGCTGTCTTGGCTCTGCACTGTGTCTGCTTTAAAATTAATAATTAACACATACTGATGAAGAGGATAAGTAGTAAAAGCTTAAGGGGGTTTGGAAGTATTTTTATAGCTCTTTTTGTTATCTAGGTTATATAGTCCCTTTACTGTAACTTTACATTTCAATATTTAATCAAAAATCCAAAATGTTTCTCATGTTGAAATTGTAGTTTTCTGGCTAATCCTAAGTGTTATCTGTATGCACACAAGGCAGAGAAAGAAAATGAATATAAATATATATTTATGTGTGAACAAAAAAGGGCATATGTACAAAATTCACTGTGGATTAAAAGGCAATGTGAGGCTGTGTATAGGGCTCAGAGTTGGACATTAAACCTTATGATGCTTGAAAAAAAAGGATTGAAAGGTATGACTGACCATATGAACTTTACATGAAGTGAACAGTGTGTCCTCAGTTTTTCCTTCTTCAAAGTGGAAATGATGAATTCATTCTGTGGAGCATTTTGGAGCCTTTAAATACATATTTCAGGCAAGGAGGACAGGCAGAACAGAGAGTCTTTCTAGCTTCTATTATTTTCTTCCGTTTGCATAACAATGTAAAGATTTGTTTTGGCCAAGTCTATCGTATTTAAGTTAGTCTTGTTCATCTACGAAGGCATTATTATCTAATAATTATCAAGACATAAGTATATCTATTTTGTTAAATTACAGATGGGAAATACTTGCCTAAGCAGGAAAAGAGGGGAATAAGGAGAGACACACATGGATGGCCGCTAGCAGATTCACCTGAAGTGAATTGCAAAAAGATCTGACTGACAACCCCCACCAGAAACAGAAGAACTTCCTAGGTGTATATTTTGATATGCAGTGCAAATTTTTTTTTGCCTCCTCTTTCTCAAACCACTTCATTTTCATTCAGAACAATTCTATTCATTTACATGTGATTATACAATGCTGATGGTATGTTTAGTGACAAGAATCACAAAAACCTGCAGGTTCAGCAACAGTTCAACTAACTGATAGATGTTTGTTCCTTCTTAATGGCATTAATTTGGGTGGCATTGGCTTTTAGTGCACATTATTCATGCTCAATTATCATGGAATAGATAAAGAATTGAAAGACACAATCACATCTGTGTTCCTGAATGAAGAGTCTTTGTGAAATGCTTATAGAGATTGAAGTGTCCTCCAAGTGAATTAATTATAACAATCTGTTTCCCAATTCAATTCTGGCAACTATTTCCTTTTCAGAATAGCCAGCTTTGATTTTGTTTACAGATTTTACACAAACTTTGCAACAGACCCATAACCATGTCACCAATTCATTGCTTTCATGAAGATCTAGGGAGGCAGCTGTGCAGGTTCCAGCAGAACTGAGCCCGGGGAGGGAGGGGTGGTCTCCATTCTGTGCCACTGCTGGAGAGCATGAGGGCAAGCCTGTCTGTCTGAGCCGTGGATCAAATTTCTGAATATGGATCATGAATGAGGGACCCCAAATGACTCTGGTACTCAGTCTTTCCAGTTCTGCTCTCTTGGAATGTCACAGAATCACAGAATCATGGGATAAGCTGAGCTGGAAGGGACACACAAGGATCATTGAGTCCAGCTCCAGGCCCTGCACAGCACCATCCCCACGAGTCCCACATGTCTGCCAATAGCACATAACATTGGTGTGGGAAGTGATAGTTTGATTGTTTTTCATAGAGGATTTTGATCTGTTCATGTTGAAGTCTATAGGACAAAAAAAGGCTGAACTTGGCTCAAGTTTGTCAATGTGGATGCACAGAAGTAGTAATAATTTTTTTTTTTAGACTGAAGTTCCTTTTTAAACTCATAAAAGTGTCTTGTAATGTTTATTGCTATGAGATTTGTCTTCAAACCACAGCTGAATTTCACACGTGCTATCAGGGTGCCTTTACCACCAGCTCTCAGAATACACACTTTCGTGCTAATACTTTTTTGTGCTAATACTTTTCTAGACTCCAAATCATAACTTTAAATTGACTCCTTCCTATCTTTACCCACTTTTCCTTTAGTGGGATATCTGCAAATTAATCCTGCAAAAAGCCAGTACTAAACCGTGCCCTGTTCAAGAAAAATTCAGTTCATGAATAAACAGGATCTGGGTTTGCATCTCATTACAGCAAGTCTGAAACTGGCTCTTATATTACTTTGATGTCTGACATAGTTTAATTGATGGTGATCTTGAACCAATGTTGGATGGATGTTGAATATGTGTATGGAAGTACATCATTTCTCTCAAAAGCTATTTCATGCCATTTTTCAATAAGAAAGGAGAAATGCAGGTTGAGGGAGGAATTATTTTAATTGAAATATTAGGTGTCTCATGGTTATTCAGTAAATGAATCCATCATGATAGTGCTGTTTCCAGAGAAACTTTGAAAGTTATTCCCTAGAAACAAATTGAAGATCAATTATCTCCTGCAAAATGCAATCACTTACAGAATGGCTATGGCATGCAATGGGAATAGTGGCAAAGACAGGTTTTTTCCCTTTAGTATATCAGTCATAGTAATCAGCTGCTTCTTTCTTTGTCCTAATAGATAGATTATGAGGAGAAAGTGCTATTAATGTAAGGAGAGATGCTTTCTTGCCAGCATACGCCCTTTTTCTATATGGTGTTGAAATATCTTTAAGAAAGGTGTACTGTCTGTGCCAGTGTGGCACCAAGAGCAATGTCACAGCAACGGGGATATATATATATATACATATAAAGATATATATACAAAGGAGGTCCCTCTGCTAGCTGCTTTCTACCACAGGGCAGACTTCCTCTGATGCCTCAGCCAGAACTTGTGTACTGGGTTTGCTTTATCTGCTAATGGCCATCCACAGCAAATCAGAGGGGGATTCAGAGCCCTTCTTTCCGCAATGTAGGAGAAAAACAGATTTTTAAAGGTGAAAGAACAGCATGAAATGCTGCAGAAATAACTCCTTTAATGATTTGTGAATCTAATTATTATTATTAATGATGATGCCATGCTTAGAGTCATTAGTACAAATCTTAAATAAATGCAGAGAAAGCACTTTTTTTTATAGCCTGGAATTACACATTCTAAGGGATATTCATAAGTAGAAAGCTGCATTATAATATTATGCATTATGTTTGTTATATCGGTTAATTCTGCTGAATTTGTCTAATTTTTGGATTTGCTTATACATCTTAATTAGCCACTGTGGAATTGAGTGCAAATAAAAGATTACTGAAAACATATTAAAATGTTTAGATAAAACCTGTTAAATTATGAGAATGAATTCTGTCACTTATTAAGAAAAATAAATTAATTGACTTTAAATTTTACTGCAGTCATAGCACAAAAGCACATTTTGTTCCTGGTTTTCAATATTAAGAGCAAGTTGGCTTTGTTGCCTGGAAGCAAGGGACAGTAGACTCTTATGGAGATGCCATCAGTCAAGGAAGCTACTCATTTAGCAATGATGTCTTCTATCCTCTGAACTTAGATGGACAACTGTCTTGAAAAATCATGTGCATATGTAAAATGCAGCCTGGCTTTGTCACTTTCACCACTAAAGTTTCATATGCACCACCAATTACATTTTTATAGGAACTGTTTCCTTTGGAAGTTTTGAGGTGTTGATGAAAAAAATCCCATCAGCAATGAAGAGATCTACAAAGTAGCTGAAGAAATGTTTATCCTCTACAGAACTGGAGACTATTTGCTGTATTCTGCTGACCTATCTGAATACCTCCACATCCCACACCCCCTCATCCCTCACATCCAGGGAAAAGATAAGTCTAAGAAAAAACCTGATAGCCCAATGGGAACCAATCCCTGCCACTGTTGCTGGAGAAATGGAAACCCAGAGATTTTTATAGTGAGAGGCCTTAAGATCCCTCTGTGCTACTGGATTCTGAAATGCCTCAGCAATTCTGTATGGTTGCCTATAATATGTTACCCCCCCCAAAAAAAAGACCCCACATCTCTCAAAATAATGTTTCTCCAACTTTCTCCTATGATAAATACTGTTTTAAATCACACAGTGCACACACTGAGCCTCATGCTTTTGTATATTTTTGTCCCTGCCCTCAGTATTGAGTTACTGATTTCAGCATTAGTGGCTGTAGCTGTGATATTGAGGGAGCAGCAGGAAGGAAACTTCAAGGCCCAGTCTGTTCCTCGCTTTGTGTTGCGCACGTGGTTAAAGCACACTCCTGTGCTAGCTGTGCAGGAGGTGGGGCAGCTGCAGCGCCTTCAGCCACTGTAGAAAATCTCTGCTCCTCCTGTCACACACACCTTTTCAGTGTCTAAACATGTAAGAAAGTGATCAAATTACTTCTCAGCTTTCTTCTTGCGTGATCAAATATCTTGAATCCTTGAGACATGCAATACATTTTTCTCGTGCCTGGATCTTCATTTGTGAAATTTGGACTGTGAAGCAGAAAGCGGTTCACATCTTCTAAAAATTGGCATGCACATAGCATTTTATCATACAAAACAACCAGCAGAGAGATGCTTCTCTCCTCTTGTGAACTCATCTGTGCTTCACTCCTAATAAATATTTATTTCTCTTTACTGATGTATTGACAAAGTGTCATAAGTGTTGAACATTTATTTAGCCTTAGTGCCACTCATAAGACAGCACTAATTATTTCTAGGAATTACTCTGCCATAGTTAGTGGTACTAACAGAGATTTGGACTATACCTCATGTATTGATTTCCAGTCACACCAAGAAGAAATGCATTATTTCACAGGTGTGCCTTCTCTGGGGTTACTAACGCAGACTTGGACTTGAGCCTTTTTTACCTGAAAGGTCAGTAATTTAGTAATGCCAGCTAGCTGGCTCCTTTCTCATTAATGTAACAAAGGGTAGCTCTATCCAGAATGGATATTATGGAATATATGTCATGGCCATCTGTTACAGTAGGATGTGGAGAGCCTAGAGAGGATGATTCACAGTTCTGAGGCTCCTATGGAAAGCATAGGGCATACTGGCAGATGGGAAGAGATGGATCCGAGCAGATGGATCTGGGTGTGGCTCACGTCTCACGCACTGGTTTACACTGGGACAGAGCACTGGGGCTAATTTCTTGCCAGCAGGAATAGCCTGCAATGTGCACTTGCAGCAATCACCAGCAGATACCAAAATAACTCTGCTGAGGAGGCAGGCGTGCTCGCAGTGCTGCTCATCCCAGCGTGAGCACTGGCCCGGCAGCGGCACAGCAATAGCCAAGGGCAGTGTTTCGCTTTCAGAGCAGAATGCCAGGGTGAGAAACCACATAACATGTTCAGGTATGACTGCTGATAGTGTCTGAGTGTGCTCTGGATTGACTGGCAGGGCTCCCCAGATGCCCACAGTTTCCAGTCAGTGACAGCGAGGAGACAAGCACATTGACAGCAAAGGTACTGTACCACAGCATCTCCTGAAACAGTGACAAGTAAAGGAATGCCACCATTTGATTGAAGAAGGCAGTTCTTGGTAATGTTAGAGATCATAGTTTCACTTGCAATGTAGTGTTTTCAAACAATATATTAATACCTGTGATGCTCCATAAAAGCAGCCTAACCAAATGAAATGTTTAGCAATGACAGTGTTGTGGAAAAATGAATCACACTGATTAAATAATACTTTCTATTTTAAATTTGAACTTGCCATTACTAATATCACAAGTGCTACTCATTTGATGAAATAGAGCATAGCCCAGAGCTCACCAAACTCCCCAGGAATCATTCTTCACAATCTGACAGGAGCTAGTTTATGCCTTTTGTACACTCATATTGATTTTGGAAAGAAAGTTGCTGCATGAAAAAAAACATTAACAAGGTTAGAAAAGATTATGAAAATGAGAAATAAGTTATATACCTTGTCACAAGTGCTTCCCTTCACTGTTGCCATACCCAGGGAAACAATTTTATTTTTACACTTAGCTGAATTAATTTATTGAATTAGGGAACACTATTGTTAAAAGTCAGCATGTACATGTAATTTTTTATATCTGCATATTTTACGTGAATTCTCAAGTGCAATAGATACAAAAATGAGAGCCACATTGGAGACAAGGGGGTTCTTCCTTTCTGGGCTGAGATGATGACTTCTTTAATATCCTCTTTATAGGAATCACTGTGGTTTAGCACCTCATATGAAATTTAATACTTTTCCACAAATAGCTGACAGTGAGGGAGAAATACAATTATCTCAGGATAAAAAAGTTATTTTTAGAGCTCTGTATTGTCTGCTTGGCATCGTTTTTTTGTAACACTTGATATGTGCACGACATATATAACACATATATAATTGGACTACTTGCTGCACTTGTATTCAGACTCTGAGCCGCACTGTATTCAGACTCTGATCTTATTTATATCTTTGCTGTGGGAGATTTATATCCAGGTGTGGTGGCTGACCACCTCAGCCATAGCTCAGCCATAGCTTTTTTCACTGTCTGGCACAGTCACTGGTAAGGCAAATACTATTGGTAGCAGCAGTTTGCTAGCAGTTAATATAGAAAAATAAAAAGTGTATTTGAAAAATAACAGCTATTATATCTCTGCTTTTAAATTCATTAGGAAAGAGGGACTGTGCTAGTGATGGATGTTTAAGATGCCATAATACTGGTTAGGTAGGAGTGGCCATGCAATACAGGATCACAGCATCCCATAATTCAGGGAAGGGTATTTCCTTGGCTACAGTGATTCTCTGCAAAGACATTTTCCAGCAGCCTTAGATGTCTGTGAGTGCATGTCTATACCTGCACACATGCTGCTCCCCTGCTGCCTGCATGCACTGTGCCCTCAAGAAGTGATGCCCAGCACAAGCAAAGAGCAAAATAACATCCCAGGATGGCAGCATGGCAGGAGCGGGAAGAGCCTAGGCAAAGTGACTCCAGCCTAGCAGACACTCAGCACAGTATCAGGGCTCACTGTTCCTTTAGTATCTGTTTCACATGATCACTTTCCCACAGAACCAAATGTTTCAGATAACTTCCTTATTGATAAAGCTTTTGGGCACATATTTTCTTGTTCTGTCTTGAATGCCATAGAGGGAGAATTATTGGGATGTGTTATTCTTATGGTAAATTACACAACCATTTATTCTTGAAAAAATATTGTGTAAGTGGGAAATAATAATAATAAATATTATTGCTACTATAATTATTTTAAAAATAATATTAATAGTAATAGTAATTATGTTGGTGGGAGCTACTGAGAACATTACCAAAACAGATTCTGAGATAAAAAACAAAGACTGTTTCCAACACTTGAAGTAACAGAGCCTGAAGCTGAAATCATGTTTTCTTGACAAAGATTTATATTCCCAGCATCTGAACATACCACTGGTCCTCCTGACACATTATTGGTTAGTTCTACTTTTGTTGTTGATGCGCATTGTTGGCATTGTTGACAACTACAGACCACAACAGAGTCAATACTGATTGAGGTGAGAGCGGGAATCCTCCCTGCATTCAGCCCTGCATGCCATAACTATCCCAAGGTTGCAAAAGGGAAGAATGGAAAGGTTTTTTGTGTGTCTTGTATGAAGCTCCATGGTCAATAGCTGGGAGACCATTTAAATGTGTATAGCTCATATAGTTATTTGGACACCTCATTGCAATGCTTATATATCTACAAAACATTTCAAAGCAAATAAAGACATTGAATACTTTTCTCATTGCCACTAATATCTGAGAATATGGAGAAAATGTCTTTTTTCCCTGCTTTTCATTGCAAGAGGAAAAATCATCTTATTTAAATAAGTAGTTGTTATTTCTGCCCAGCATAGCACTCTGCAGTTGTTCTGTGTTTATTCACATATAATTATTAATATGATGTAAGAGCTCAGCAAGATTCTTCTTCTTCTCTTTTCTGATCCAGCTGATTTGTCTGTAGTAATTTTTTGAAATTCAGTATAAATTTAGATCATGCTCATGGTATTCTAAGGTAAGGTAAAGACATGTTTATTCTAGTAAACAACTTTAAATTTTAAAACTGCAATTTCTAAGTTACTTCAGTTGCATATTAAAGAGCTCTTCAGAGAAGTAACTGACAGGGACAAAAATAGCCCAAATATAAGGGGGAAAAAAAGGGGGAAAAGCACAGAAGATTGCAGTAACAAGGAACCCGAGTTGAATGTCATCTGTTTATTTTGCCATCACATTCATATGAAACTTCATAGTGATTGGCCCTGGAACTCATTTAAGCTCTGAGAAAATTCTCCTGAATCCTGCTTGTGGCCGCCGTTGTGGTAAATATGTCCTTCCTGACCTAGCTAAAATACTGATACCTAGTGAGGTTTTTTTTTCCTTCCCCAACAACATGACAGTTCCATGTGCTGTGCCATGGCTCAGGGTTGCTTGAATTGGTATTAAAGATGTGAGGGGTTGAGCAGAGATTTCTAATAAATATTATTCAGGACACATAATGGACCAGAGTGGAGCAATATAGAAGAATGAACTTTGGAAAAAGAAAAGAGCAAATGAACATAAGGATTAGCAAAATGGAGGTAGAACAAGGAAGAAGAGAAACCTAAGGCTTTATATTGGATGGACTAACACAGCGTAACACTGAACATTTTTCTTTGTTAAATGTGATGTTGAGATACACATGACTGAAGCAGAAAAATGAGAGCTCATGGTGTACTGCTGTGGACAGCTCCCAAGGCTCGTGTTGGATTTACTCCTGGGTCTGATGGTTGGCAGCCTGACAGCTTGCTGGAGCTCCAGGCAGAGGCTCAAAGGACCGGGGTGGCTCCCTGCAGCCCCATGGGAACTCGGGGAGCAGTGGCCCAGCTCCGTTCTCAAACTTTTCTTCAGTTTAAGAAATACAGCTTTAAACTAGGGACGTTTTCATGCTTTTCCATAAAGCCTGCCTAAACAGACCAAAATCGCCACCTAGTGAGGACAGTCTCTCAGCTCACTCATTTTACACAAGGCTTTTGTAAATACAACTGAGGTAATCTTAATATTCCACTGCATTTAAGTTTGAGTGATAATGATAAACATTATTTTGCAAGAAAAAAACCCAAGAATTTAAGGAAAAACATATTTTCTGAAGTGACAAGAACTCAGGCATTTTCCATAAAATGATATGCATCCAAGCACAGGTGTTCCTACCACCTTTCACTGCAATCATTAATCATTTATTGTCTTCAGAATATATTTACAGGAATCTTGAGTGAAGAGCCAGATTTAATGTCTGTGTTGGGTGTCTTATGCCTCTTGCACAGGTAGTGCTGCAAAAGGTCTCTGAGTTCCTGCTCCTTCTTCCTCTTAATGAATTACTAAAAATAAACTGCATAATTGGTTAAAACCCAAAGAAGTATCCAGAAGTGGTTGTTCCTCTGAATGAATTGCTAAAAATAAACAAACTGCATAATTGGTTAAAACCCAAAGAAGTATCCAGAAGTGGTTTCACTTTTAGTATGTGTGTAATGAATTGAAGTGAATGTGCAACAAAGAAAAGATAAACTCCTATGTACCATGTTGGCACATAGGAGTTTATGTTGGCAAGTTTTTGAAAGGCTTCCAGCTAAATCCATTTTGCAGGTTCCTTTTCCTTGATCTGAGAGATCAAGACACTTTTCTATTATTTCCACCATGACACACCACCTGTAAGTTACATTGAAGAAATAAACTGACTATTAAGGTTTTAAAAAAAGCATAGCAAATCACTTTTAAAATTTTATTTAAAAATCAATTACAGTTAAATATAATATATTTTAGATTCTTTTTTCCTGGCCCACATTTAGTCTTCTAAAATTAAAATTGTAAATACTGTACATTTATAAACATAAAACAAAAGAAAAAGTAAGGGAAAATACACATGAACCTCCAAGAGGTACAAGAACTGTGACATTCAGGTAACCACATGAAAGAATTCTGAAGAAATCGTGAGTATAAACAAAACTGAGACAGGAAGAATCAGGGTTTTTTTCCCAGATAAAGTTATTTTCTTTGACTTGCCTTGGTAGAGAGACAGTTATGGTGCTTACTGCTGATGACTATTTCTAGATCTTTTTGAAACCGCATATGTCAGGCTTATATAAAACCAAAATTTGAATCTACTAGCAGTGTACTAGGGATCAAAAAAACCTTCAGGATTTTTTTTTCTCTATAAACAGGTCTAATTTTAAATTGCTAGATGCTACTGCCTATATTTATTTCCTGCTTTCCACAGAAGTAAATCATCCTCTAAGTTTGACCAGCAGACTTCATCATTAAATGGTCTTCTTAGAGCATGGGGAATTTTCACAGCTGCAAAACTCAATGCAAAGTTACATGTGAAGTCACAGGCAATACACAGCACCCTTCACAATACACTGTGGTATCTTTCTCTTTCTGTTCTGTTCTGAGGTCTGAGTCATACATGAACATTAGACTCTGCGCTGGGAGCCAACACGCATCAGACAGGGAAGGAAGACTGGCACTGATCACATCAGAGCAGGTGTCCAAGAAATTATATCCTGTATTTCACACTTTTCTGGCAGAAACTCTGTAACAAATGTGACTGCAGCATTGTTTCCCTGTATGTCTCAGGATGAAGCTTTTTCCTAGGCTGGTTGTGCTCTGCAGAACCTATATTAGGTTCACATATACTGAGCTGCCAGACAGTGACATGTGCTTGTTCTCTGCATGCCAGGAAGGAGAGCTCACATGTTTGCATGGGGTTACCATGAATACATCAGCAGTCCTCAATAGTTTGACCTTTTTTTTTTTCTGCAATACATTCTGAGAAGGAACAGAAACTTTGGTTTTCCGAGGCTTATTTGTTGGGTTGCACTGCTTGAAGATAAGCAAAGACAGTGAAGCCATGTGTTTATGTTCTCTTTCTGAGTACACAGTGAATCTCAGGAATCGCTTGATAGGTATTTGGCAGAGTTAAGAATTCCTTTTGCCCACTAAGAACTACTTTTTTGTTTAAGAGTCCTTGGGTCTCCTGTGGTGAAACAATAACTAAGAAGATGAATTGCCCTAAGCCAGACCACCTATTCAGACATGGCACTTCAAATTAGGATACTCACCTCAGCCTCACCAGTTCATTTCATTTAAGGATGTGAGCCTAAGGATGTGAGTCTAAGGAATTCCTGATTTACAGGATCAACAGAATGCTCACAGTTGTTTCCTCACACATATAAGTAAGTATGTGAAACAGAACACAGTGTATGGATCTCTCCTTCAGACTGTAGCTTTCTGGATTTAGTACTTGTTGGGACATCTGGTAAGGTACCAGCTATCAGATGAAGGAAACTGTGGTGACAATTTCTCCAGTCATTCAATATATGCCTGAGATATGACTAAGATTGTGATGCAAAAACTCTGTGCTAAAATGCTAGAAATTTGAAATAAGATTGTTCCTGGGTGTAGTTCTTCATGTGGGGTCAGAAAAATAGCTATTACTTTGTTCTTCTGTTAAAAAGAAGGAAGATTTTTTTTAAACAGGGAGAAATGGCAGGTAAGACCAAGATTCTACAAGAAATCAAAATAAAGCTGCAGCAGGTATGAAATATAGCACAAATTTAGGAAATTAATAACCATCTCTCATGGAAAGCTTGTGCAAGTCATTGTTTATGTTAAATGAACTTCAGTAAGTAAACTGAAAGGCAATGTGCTGTATCTAAATGGCCTGAGGAATCATCAGAGAATTATAGAGTGGCTTGGGCTGGAAGGCACCTGAAAGATCACCTGGTTCCAGCTCCCCTGACATGGGCAGGGAAAGTTTCTAGCACTCCAGGTTGCTCCAAGCCCCATCCAACCTGGCCTTGAACACCTCCAGGAATGGGGACTCTACCACTTCTTTGGGCAACTTGTTCCAGTGCTTCACCACCCTCACAGTAAAGAGTTTCTTCCCAGTATCTAATCTAAACCTACTTTCTCTCTGTTTGAAGCCTTTCCCCCTTGTCCTATCCCTACATGCCCTTGTAGAAAGTCCCTCTCCATCTTTCTCATAAGCCCCCTTCAGGTACTGGAAGGCCACTATTAGGTTGTCCTGAAGCCTTCTCTTCACCAGGCTGAACAAACCCAAATCTCTCAGCCTTTCTTCATAGGAGAGCTGCTCCATTTTTCTGATCATCTTGGAGACCCTCCTCTGGACTCACTCCAACAGGTCCACATCCTTCCTGTGCTGGGGACTCCAGAGCTGGATGCAGCACTGCAGATGGGGTCTCACCAGAGCAGAGCAGAGCAGAGCAGAGCAGAGCAGAGCAGAGCAGAATGGAGGGGCAGAATCCCCTCCCTCATCCTGCTGCCCACTGCTTTGGATGCAAGACAGGATTGGCTTTGTGGCTGTGAGTGCACATTGCAGGGCCATGTCCAGCCTCTCATCCACCAGCACCCCACAAAGGTTATATGTGATTGGGCACTGGTACAGTGCTTCTACCCACCCTGTCACCAGCTCTGTTTTTCATCCAGCAACAGATTTGACTTTACCAGGAAAATTAAACAAAAGAAAATAAAAGAATCTTTTATTGCTGTATTGAACCTTTAGCAGTTGCTATAGCAATAACATTTCTCAAAATACTAAATTAAAAGTACCAGCTTTGCTCTTGAGACATCATCTTTTATTTTTTCATCACCTTTTATTTAAAGAAGCTGTGAGTCTGTGCTCCCACCACCAAAATACTCAAAGTTAATTTTGAAAAGAAAAAAGAAAAGGAATTGACCTATTTTCCCACTTTTTTTTGCACCTCCCACTATTTTAGCACTTCCATGACACATTAGTGAAACGATGTGTGTGCTCTGATATACAGTGAGAGATACTATAGAACACACACTCTGCTGTACAGAGGCTGGATGCTGATGACAATACCTCTAGGTTGGCAGAGATGAGAATCTGACTCTCTTTTGTGCAATATCTTCATAATTCACCTGGATCAGGCTTTTTTACATATCATACGATGCAGTCTTCTCCTTAATGTTTTCAGTCTTGTTTTTGTTAGTGTGTTTTTTTTTTTTTTTTAAAAAAACTTTTTTTTTTTTTTTTTAATTTTTTAAAAAAATTTTTTTATTTTTTTTTTTGTTTGTGTTTCTCTTGTCTGAAGCCCCAGTCCAGAACATACTTCATCTCCTTCTAATGTTTCAAAGGATTTAGGTGAAGTAGCTTGGTTACTTTTAATTCATAGCTGAATAGCCACAACTTCCCTGTGTCAGCTTAGGCTAGCAATTTGTCAGTAACACAGCCTTTGTGGTGCAGCAAAAAAAGAAAAAAACTTCATGACAAACACATGCACAATGTGTTTTGCTCTTTCCCCTTATCAGTGCTAGAGCATCACTTATCAGCTGCTGCCTTGGATCAGCCCTACTGGGGCCCTCCAGGTGCAGAGGACTTGGTGGCCTTGGGCAGGGGCCAGCTGCCATCTCGCAGGGCTTTGGGACCACCAGGAGCTGCTGTCTGAGGCAGAAGAATTTTTCAGCAATCTAAGAAATTAGATAGCTACATTTTATTATCATAAAGGGATAGGACCCTGGACTTACCTGAGCTTTTTCATGAAGCCCAGCCACTGTCATGGTTTTCCTTTATCTGGAAGTGAATCTCCAGCAATGCAGGGAGGTACCACAGGAAATGATGCTATGAAAAACATCCACAGATACCCATGTAAGCTGGTCCATGCTATGCCTTTCATAAGCATTGGTGGAATATTAAAGAATATAGAATCTCAGGGTGAAATTTTGTGGAAATGAAGCTTTTTGCAGAAGCTCAGGGTCACTTTACCAACAGAGTCTGTGGTCTCTTCTCCTACTACCTTAGGAATTAACTGCCTGTGCACAGGCCAATGCTGACATGGTGCTGCCATGTCCAGTCTTGTACCTTGCTGATCCCAACCTTGCCTTCCTGACTTGGCTTCCCAGCTTGACCTCCAACCTGCCTTTTCACCAGAAATTTGTCTGGTGGCCAGAGAGCAGTTGGCCAGACCTGCATTTCTGCCTTGCTGGGTGCGTGGGACTGAGGCTTGGAGACGATGCTGCCCAGTCTGCCTGGCTGTCACCCTCACCTCCTGACTCACTGCCCCTTGTGGAGCTGCCAGCTCTCACTACTCCCTGACACAGAGGTTAAATTTGACTCAGTTTTGTTGCTTAGCTTCAGTTTTCATTGTTCTTTAAATTAATTCTTAAATTATTTAAATTAAAAGCCCAAACAGAATTAACATTCCAACCCTTATGGCATGTGAAAGATTTAAAAATGAACCACTGAGTTATTTTTTCCATGAAGTTACAGTGAAGTTTGGTTCTGCTTTCATTTCAATGCTACACTGAAATTTGACCTTCTGTTGCAAAATGCAAAGGTCAGCAGTGGAAAAAAAATCATGATTAAGTAACTTGCACTGCTCCTTGCATAATTCTTCCTTCATAATATATAAGAAGGAACTACAGAAAAAAACCCCCAAATCAGAAACACAAATCCACATCAAAACAAAATTCAGTAAATGTAAACAAAAAAGAAGGGAATGTAATTTTCTAGAGAGGAAAGCAACAACCAGAATAGTGACTACCCACAGGATCACAGGAGACAATTGTGGTTTGAAGGGACCTCAGGGAATCCCAAGTGCAACCTTCTGCTAAAGGGAAAGTCACCTACAAGATCAGATGTTGCTCAAGCTTTGTTGACTTGGGTATTGGAAACTGCTGAGGATGGAGCCCACAGAACATCTTGGTGCAACCTGCTCCACTGCTTATCAGTTCTTCATAGCTCAGAAACTCTTCCTTATATCAACTCTGACCCTTCTTGCTTCAAGTTTTACACACGATTTCTTGTCCCTCCTTGTCCTGTTTTCAGCTCAGGTAGAGTTAAGTTCCTTTCAACAGGTGTTACAGTGCTGTGTTTTAAATTCAGAATGAGAATGGTGTTGATAACACATTGTTGTGTTTTGGCTTTATTAAGTGTTTATCCTAAGTTAAGGACTTTTTTTCTTGTCTCACGCTCTGCCAGTCAGGAGATTTGCAAAAGAAACTGGGAGGGGGCATAGCTGGGACAGGTGACCTGAACTGGCCAAAGGGATATTCCACACAATAGAATGTCCTGCCCAGTAGGTAGCCTGGGGGAAGTCATCCAGAAGGGTGGCTGATCTGGGCTCAGGAATTGGGGTCTGGCACTGGTCAGTGGGTGGTGAGCAATTGTGTTGTGCGTCACTTGTTTCTTCCCTTATGATTATCATTATTATTATAATTTACCATTATTACTGCATTTTAAATTTATTTTTGATCATAAAACTGTTCTTATCTAAATCTACAAGTTTTACTTTGATTCTCCTTTCCATTTCACCTGTCTGTGCGGGGACAGAAGGGGGTTGATCAAGTGGCTGCATGGTCTCTAATTTCCAGCCAGGCTTAAAATACACCACTCCTGCTATGAGCTCTTGTGCAGAGCTTGGCTCCATCTTCTCAATATCCTCTTTGCAGGATTGCAAAGCTGTCATTAGGTACCCCTAAGTCTTGTCTTCTCCAGGCTGAACAAGCCCAGCTTGCGCAGCCTGGCAAGGTCCCATTTCAGAACGTGAAACTAACAGAAAGTATAGACACACAGAGCAACTCATGAAAACAATGGAAATGCTCTTTGCAATGGAGAAATTTTTTTATTTAAACACAGAGGGACTTTCTCATAAGAAGTATCTTATTGCTTGTGACCACTTTATGCACATCCTCCACACATAATGTCAGACCTAAAAGGGTGCTGAAGAGTG
Source organism: Pyrgilauda ruficollis (assembly GCF_017590135.1). Taxonomy (NCBI): domain Eukaryota; kingdom Metazoa; phylum Chordata; class Aves; order Passeriformes; family Passeridae; genus Pyrgilauda; species Pyrgilauda ruficollis. The sequence goes on along the minus strand of NW_024524155.1, from coordinate 7,599,675 downwards.
CTGGTCAAAATCTTTCCACCACACAAATTTGCTAGAAGGCAATTCCTTTTTTTTTTTTTAATTGGAAAGAAAAATTCTTTCCCTATGAAATAAAAAACAAACATCACCATAACCAAATACTTTTCCTGGAAATTGAGCAAAAGTAAAAAGGTTGTGAGAAGAGAAAAAAAAATGTAATATTTTAACTCTTTTCAGAGGGTCGGGTGTCTGGATGGGACAAGGAACCAGGGAGCGAGGCAGCTGTTTCTGCCTGTACATGAACAGTCCCTGAATTAACAGCTGCACTTCTGATTTGTGCTAACTCCAACTTTTTAAAAATGTGGGTTCTTTTGCTTGCATTCTTACTGTTTGTTGGTACATTCATGCTCTTTGCTGGTTTTCCAGTATTGCTGCCTGGCTTGTTTAATTTTTTTTTAAAACTGCCAGACTGAAAGCCCTGGAACCTCTAGCTGAGGCCTCCATGTGCAGTTAAGTAAATGGATGTAAACCTTACCCTAGTGAGTCTGAAAACAGAACCACACTCCAGATTTTAGTCACAATAAGCAATTCTGAAGGCTGGCCCTTTACATTGCTGAGATGTGAAACCTCACCTTTCTATCCTTCTGTTCCTCCCCTCCATGTATCAGGAAACATTTCATCCAAATTAAAACACTGGTGGCTAGAATTTTCTTCTTTATAGGCACTTGAATTAATGAATCTTCAACTATCTGAAACCCAATACTGGTATTGTAATGAAACTCATGACTTACAGCTATACATTAGAACATATATTTTTCAAGGAAAACAAAAGCTTAAATGCAGGTAAGTGTCCATACACAGGAGGTAAACAAAATACGAAGTGCATGGTCTGAGGGGTATGCTAAAGAAGAATTGGAGTCTTTAATGAAACACAAGAACCAACATAGCAGCATAAATAACAACATGAAATTTACCACACTCCCTCTGTCTTATCAGGACAAAGAGGACTTCAGCCTCCCTCCAGCTTAGTACATTGCAGTAGGCTGGCTAGCAAGCTGCAACAGCAGACAGTGCTGTGGGGGATCCTCAGTAATTCTGTCAGCATGTCATCCTTCTTGACTGTGTGTTTGTTTGTTGTCACTGATTTATATACCACACATGATTTCAAGAAATGTGTTGTTACCCCATTGATTTCATTGACCCTATAGTAAGTTGTTATTGGCTCCCACTACTGGTTTTGCTTAGACTGGTATATCTCTGACTTTTGGGACATTTCCTAGGTACACAAGCTCCTAGAACATTTTTTCTTTCTTTTACTTTTAGGTTATCCAGTATTCCTTTGCATGTGCTGGTTCAGGAAATTTTGACAGTCTGTGTTTCACCAGAACTTCTGTAGGTGATCAGTACAGAGTTCTTTGTAGCAGAACTGCACGGAGCATGTCCTTTCACTTGGTCTTCCCCACGCTTTTGTAGGCACAAGCAACACCTGAGCAAATTCACTATCTCTGTCCGTGAAGTTTCACTCACAAAGCAGTACAGAATGGGATCTGTGATGCAATTCAAACTTGTTAAGGCCTGTGTGATCCTGTAAATCTTATACATCAGCAACAAAAGATGTGGGTCAGAGGTAGAAGGTTCTTTGATGCTGCGGATAAGCAGTACAACATGATAAGGAGTGAAGCAAACAATGAAACTAACTGTGATGTTCACAATAAGTTTCTTAACTTTTTTCTTTTCTTCATCTACTGTGGCTTGGTTATACCTCACTGCTTGGTAGATTTTATGGTAGCAAAACACAATGATTATCAAAGGGACCAAGTACCCCGAGCATATCCGGAATAAATTTATGTTCGCCTGCCACCTTTCCAGGGGGTAGTTATCATAGCATAATATATGATTAGTGAAATTGCAAGGATCATTGAATACTTCTTTGTGCACCAATATGACTGAATTAAAGATGCTTTCCAGAAGCCAAACAATTATGCTGACAATCAATGAAAATCTTCTTGTGCGCAAGTACTGGAGCTTCAAGGGGTGAACTAATGCCAGGTACCTGTCAAGAGAGATGCAAGCAAGGAACGCAGTGCTGGTGTAGAAATTCATATATGTAAGGAAGGCAAAAATCTGACAAAGCAAGGCAGAGAGCCTCCAGTCATCTCCATGCCAGGCATAATCAATCCACAGAGGCAGAATCAAAGAGTACAAAAGGTCAGCCAGAGACAGGCTAAAGATGTAGACTGCCAACTCATTCTTTTTCCTCACCTGAATGCAAGATGCATAGAGTGATATGCAGTTGATAGGAATACTGATCATCATCACAATGCTGTACACAAATGGAAACAAATACTTATCCAGGGTGTGATCATCGTGGCACTCAGTGTTGTTGTTCATTGTCCACCCCGGTAGTATCCTTGAGATAATTCCAGCCTGTGTGCAATAAAACCCCCTGTTGTAGTCTGATGGGTTGTCATCTGTTAGTTCTTCAGGACCTGATTGACAAGATTCCAGCTTTCTGCTACCAAAAAGGAAAAATGTCAGCTATTACATTTCTGTTGTTTTTATGGGATTCTTGGTGTCTTTTTTTTTTTTTTTTTCCTAAAAAAGAGAAACTGTTTTTATGAGATCAGAGGATGTTAATGTTCCCGGAGTTATGAATGCATAGGAACCCAAAATCAAAGGTTGTCAAAGTCACTTAGATGGAAGCTTCCACAGCAGAAGTGGAATGAGTAGTTAAGACTCATTCTTCAAGGAGTGGGGTGGTGTCCTGCAATCCTGGGTCTCTCTTGTGGGAGAGTTAAAGGAGATCAGAAAGTGGGCCACAAATAAAATAACAGAAGTGCACTTTCTATTATTATGGTAAACACTGCTTTGGGCATACGAATATGGCAGATTTATTATTTCAAACAACCTCCTCCCTCCTAAGGCAATGGAGAGACAAGGATAGAAATACAGGGATTCAGGTACCGCTGGATGTTGGGATCTGCTCAAGAAGGGGAAAATGTGTGTCTGGTATCTTTCTGTATTGCAAATCACTCTTGTCTTGTTTGCATCCTCACACATCCCTGCTTCCTCTCTCCTCCTTTATATGTGATCCCACAGAAACCTGCCATCAAGTGTGCTGTTCCAGCAAGACTCACTGCATGTACCAGAAACCCTCGTGTGAAACCCGCCGGGCTATGGGGTTCCTGCGTGCACATGACAATCTCCTGGGTTTCCCTGTGAACATGTCAGGTGGAGACTGAGAACAGTTTTTCATTAACACTTTTTCCCTCTAAAAATTGCAGCTGTGATGCATGAGCTTATAAAGCCATGAGAAATTAAACTTTTCTTAGTCACTTCCAGGACTGTGGTTATCAACAGCTTCAACATGAAAATGTCAGTAAAATGGCAGTCCTGACTAAAGCAGTGGGACTGGAGGTGTTGTGTGTGAGCCTTAGGAACATGTAGAAGAGCTGACCTTTAGAAAGGGTGAAGAGAGGGTAAGAAAGGGTGTACATCTGTAGTTGTGAGACAGCTGACACTCATAGTATCACAGCTCTGACACTCGGCAGTGCCTTTCTCTAGAGAACTAATTGTTACATTCAGGAAATATAAAAAAATGGAAAATATTGGTTGCAGACCAGTTATATTGCCAAATATACTAACTGCTTGAGAGACTGCTGTGATAGCTGGATCTGTGCTTTGAGCTGCAGCAGAGGTGAAGAGGCTCAAGAATGAGTGGGTTGCAAGATAGCACGTCTACAACTATTCTCACGTGGGAAAGAACTCCAGTGCAATACATCTTGTGGGCAGAAACTTTTCCATGTGGTAAGAAAAAAATCAGCCTTTTATAGGTTTGATGTGTTTGTGGGTTTATCAGAAAAACCCAAAACAGGTTTAGTGTCTGGGCTGAGAGGTTATTATATGGATCTCTTGTCCACAAAAAAGCCTCTTTCATTATTATTCATAAAAAAAAAAGAGCAATGACAAAACTACCCAGAAAACACATACTCAGTTTTACCTGCCACTGCCTTATTTGATCAAGTTGCCTAAATTATCAGCTAAAGCTAATCTCATTCACAAGCTTGAAAGCCTAGGAAAATTCTTGAGAAGGACTTGCCAATTTGGTCCATTGAGGAACCTTATCAACATAATGACTAATTAAAAAAAATGCAGTGTCTATATTTAGGACAAGCATAAGATGTCTGCATTTCAGCTTGGTTTCATAAAACCACACAGTAAATAAGGCATTGTAAGCTTATCAGTACAGGTAAGTATCACAAAATAAAAACCTAGCTCTAGAAATTGGATGCCAGGGTTTTGTGACCCATTTCTCACCAAAGAGAAATCAAATGTATGCAGACAGACCAGATGAATCAAAGACAAAATACCTACCTCTTCTCCTAATCACACTTTAGCATCTCTTTTCCTGTGACAGGTCTCTTCATGTCTAAGAGGGAAACGTGCCCTTTCAGAAGCATGTGTGTAATGCAGCAAGTGTATGAGGCAGTGTTTCCTGGTCTCGTGACTGAGGAATTGGAATTCCTTCTCCCTCCCCCATAAACTCTTTCTCTTTTGTTAACTTGTTGTATTACAGACTCAAAATCCTTGTAAGCTCCCAACTTCTCTCTTATTACCCACAACAGATTCTTTTGTATCTATTCGTAGACCAACATGCTAATTTCCTCATACCACTTGGGTTTTTTTCAGCTTTTTCATTTTAGCTCATTATTTCTTAGAATTTCACTCTGTTGATCTTACTGATAATAAGGTAAAACACTTCTCCTTTTATTGCTCTTATCTGAATAAACCACATGTTCTTTGGAGCACGACTTTGCTTTGCTCTTCTGCCACCTGTCTTAAGGAACTAATATCTGAAAGTTTAATTGTCTAATGGCAGGCTGGGACACTAAAAATGATATTCAAAGAAGTCAGTTGAGACCACTTGAAAAATTTTTTGTCCTTCATATTTATAAGTCACCATATCCCATTGCTTTCTTTTCTTTTTAACCAGTATGTTCCTTAGTTCCTATGAACACAGCCCTGGAGGCTGTGCAGCATTCCCAGGAAATCCATGTTGAACTTTGATGACACATTTATGGTACTTACAAGAGGACATGCTTACAGTGATGGTAATAACAAGAAGTGTGTCATTCTGGCACGTATTGATGACCTATACTTAAGTGTGTCAAAGAGCCAGCAAATGAAGCCTACCTCAAGGCACGCTGCAGTTTCTTGCACAGAAATATAAAAGCAGAGAGCACCACTTCGCCCTGATTACAACACATTTCACTCAAATTGCTTGTGGCCTTATTTCAGAGGAAGTAGTCCATATCACACTTTCTTGCTGAGTTGTTTTTTTTTCATAATTAGGACTTTGTAATGCAAGATGATTTTTTCTTACCTGAACGCATGATCTGAAGCATTCCCAGATTTTCTCTCTGCTACTGAGCAGAGCTGCTGGTTTTGCCTAGGAGGATGGTATTGGCTTACAGCTATCCTAAAAAACAATATTTTATTATTTTCCCCAATTATGTATTTTTTTTAACCATCAAGGAATTTTCGTTTAATGATATGGTCTAATGGTTTGACTTTCATGGTCCAAACCAACTGTGACTAATTCCATATATTTGTGACTTATTTTACAGACTTGTTTTGGCATCAGATGTTTCAAATAAAAAAAAAAAATTAAAATTCTTAACAGTAATTTGTTCTTTCAGATACATTATCCAATTATTACCATAGTTTCTGCCTCTGCTATTTTGCTACAGAAAACCTGCTGTACAGGAATTCTGAAGAGTCAGTAAGACAAAAAAATTTAGAGAAATGGACTAGCAAACTTTACGCTTCAAGTACTGTATGCAAACAAGCCTGTAAAGGAGCCCTGTGAGATTTTGTAGTGAAATGTACTCATTATACACTGTATTTGTATCAACACATTTCTACAGCATCTTCTTCAGGTTCACAGAGAGCTTTATATAGTCTCTCCATTTATGACATTTTGAAAGTCACAAAGTACAAAGTTAAATTTTCATAAGCTTAAATACAAAAGGATATTCCCTACTCCTGTCTGTAAAAAAAGATAGGAATATTCACTATATAATAGTATTATATAGTAATTATACTATATAATACTATTATTATTATTACTATTATTATACTAATATTATATTATATAATAGTATTATATAGTATTACTATATAATAGTATTCCCTATTTGTAAGGTAAAAAAGGAACAATGCTGTGAGAGCTAGTGCAGTAGCTGCTGTACTGGTGATATGGTATATCAATCATAAGATGGAAAGATAGATTGTTTTCCTTTATCTCTTTAAGCAATTTCAAAGTATACTGCTTTGTGTTCTCAAAATAAGTTCTATTGCCAAGTTGAGTTCTTCAAGTACAGGGGATGTTCCATAGCTGATTCTTTTTACCTAATGAGATCTTACATTTAAATTCTGAAAAACTTAGCAGTTTAGGAGAGTTTAAATACACCTTTCAGAAACATGGCTTTTTGCATAAAATTAACAGCAGTTTTCCTCATGAAACAATGAATTTCACCCACAGGTCTCCATGAGATTCTGTAGAGACTCAACCAGGTCTAAAAGAGCTCAGCCTTTTTAACTTTAAGATATACTTTACAGACTGTTTCATTGAGCATAAACATTCACTTAATGTGAGCAAACAGGAAAAAAAACCCCATATGTTTTTTAGAATGTAGGCCATGCAGGCAAGTATTATTTTGCCACATCATTAAGTGCCTCATGTTTTCCTCTATGCATACAGAAAGATGTACAATATATTTTCATAGACATGATACATGGCATCAAAGAAGCTATTTTTACCAGAGCTTATTTTTCTGCTAAGTTCTAAACATTTTGCATATTCATATAAATAGCACTGGGTATCTTAACATTGTCTGAAAATACTGGAGAACACTAACAGAAGAGTTGCCAGAACGCTCTGTGAGGCCTGAGGCACATTTTGCAGTGATGGGACAGCTCAGAATGTTGAAAATTCATGCCCAAATACAGTTCTTCTCCATTCTTCCCCCATTTTGTAATCAACAGTATTTTGATCATGGCAATGCCATTACAACAATTAATCAAGTTTTCTTTCATAATCGTAGGCACATCTTTCCTAATTCAATCTTTTGATGTCTTTTGCCTTAGTCTCATGCTTTGGCTGATCTGGGACTGAAATAATCCTTCTCCCAAAGCAATCTTTTCCAGCCCCTTTTGTGTCCCTCCTTTCAGATGTATGATATCAGCATCCCATTAGGGAGAGGTAGGCTGAAACCTGTCCCAGAACGGTGAAAGCTGTCCCAGGCTCCTGAGCACTTACCTTGGCCACCACGTGTCCCCGTGCAGCGGTTCCCGTTATGCCATTGGCAGTGTAACCCGTATCTGCTTCTAAGGAAAGCGTCTGCTTCTGCTTGATCAGATACAGAGACAGGAAGCTGCTCTTAGATAAACAGGCAGCAGTTCACACATCTCTGGTTTTGCTTCCTTTTTTTTTATTTTTCTGTCCCCAATTCCTTGTTAATCTAAGCTTACCCATGAGAAAAAAGATGATGAACAAAGGATGGAAGCAACCTCAGTAGATATAGGAATAGTTTTAGAGACTTCATAAAAGTTTAATTTAAAATATTGCCTAATTATATGAGGTATATTATACACTCCTTATCTAGGAGACATGTTCTGCAGAGAAACCAATCCATAGAAATAAAATGCTGTGTTTTATTTGTTTACTTGTACAAGTTCAAAATATGTATGTTTTTTGTTGCCTGAAGGACCTCACCTGCTTTTCCCTACAAACTGATCACAGAATCAAATAAGAATCCACCTGAGAAGAGCTCAAAAATGTTTTACAATAACTCTAGGAGTGGAAAAGAATTAAGTATTTTCAGAATTTATGAGAAGTTCATGAATAGTTCTAGTTAACAAAGGATAGCAGCATTTCATGCACTATGACAGGTTACATATTTATGTATTTTTATATAAACTGACTCTGAGGTGGGCTGCAGTTTTCAGAGGAGTGATTCTTTTAACACATAATTGTATCCAATTAGACCAGTGGAAAGTTGTTACATGAGCATAGTTCTCTTCTGTCTCTGTGATCAGAATAATTAATTGTATTTTTTCTTAAATTCTGTTTGGAACAATACGATTCTGCTTTAGGAAAGTGGGTACAATTTTACTTAAAACGTCCATCTGTTGAGTAACACCAAAACTATACAGTTTGATGATTCAGATGCTAAGGAGAAATGAAAGAGAACAAATTGAAAAGTTCTAAAATAGGGGCATACTGACTTCCTTGAGAATACCAGGCAGCTCTATAATATTTAACCATTGTATGCAGAGATTTGGTTCCTTTTTTTTCAGAAAGTGTGACCTTTTCATCCACAGATTTTTACTGATCAAGATTCTTACAGGAAGCCTAAACTATGCAATACTTGTGGCCATTCTCAAACTGCTATAATAGCCCCTTTCTGTTTGGTGAATGGAAGAGTACTTGCTTAGATAAATTTCTAAAATAAATTTCAGTCACACCTTCATTTTCACTGAGACAAAAGTGAAAAATGAATTAGACGAAGATCTGTTTCATCACTTTCTGTGTGCTTTTCCTAACATGGTACCTACTAAGTGTCCAGTATGATGGTTCTGGTGTTTTGTTGAGTATTCCTATACTTTGCTAAAGAAAAAATAGTTCTTATAATTATTAGAAATAGAGAAACATAGTTGGAACATTTCTACACTTCTTTGCTGTGATGACAGCAGAACAGAAAGATCAAAGGAAGCAAAGATCAAAGAGAGGAGATGATGCCTTTTATGCATTCTGGAAGTAAAGCTGCACATTAAACTAAGTTCTTAATTGTGTCCATATGCAAAAATGTAATTTCTGATGTAAGCAGCACGATTTTCCAGGGTTTTTGTGAGATCTGGACATAGCCAGTATCTCAGATCAGTCATTCAAGAACAACAGGTGTTATTAGCATTTGATGAGAAACCCCCCCCCCCCCAACCTTGAAACAGAAAAGCATTAACAGAGGAAAACAATCTTATCTAGAAAAGAAGCAATGAGTAAGACCTCAATAAGTTTATTGGTTAAATTTGAGTTTACAAAGGGTCCATGAACAAAGCTGTTGTCAGGAAAATTAATCCACAAATATCTGAGGTTTATGTCCAAAATGGAGACAGAGGAGTCCTGTAACTTTATTTGAATAAAGGGAGATGTCATGGGCATTCCCCATGGGGTCTCTCAAAATTTTGAGGGGATGCAGCCTTCTTTTCATCCTAATTTCCTGGGCACATTTCCCTCTCCTTTCCCCACTGGCTGAGGCACTTGAAAGGTACAGACTTCCTGAAATGTGTAATACCCCCTTATAATGTATACCCCCTCATTTTTCTTTTTCCATGTGTCTCTGTTTTTTTCCCTCTAAATCCAGACATGTAGGACAGTCTTGAGTGAGTAACAGTCTGTGCCAATTAGTGAAATTCCTATGGAATTCATGGTTCCCCCCACTGCTTCTTTCACCTCTCCATATCTGGCCCATAGGTTGTTTGCAAAGACACCTCCTTCTCATTCCTTTCAGTGTAAAGAAAAAAATGGTTCAACACAAGGTCAAGATGCAGAAAGAAAGTTGATAGAGTGACACCAAAATATCCTTTTCCCTCCACCAAAACAGATTATGAGAATGTTTTTCTGTACCAACTGAAAAGGGTGGGCACTCAGCACATCACAGGATTGCAAATACATGTTTTGAAAACTGACAATTTTAGGATCTTGTGAGTGAATAAGAGACTGAATTTCACAGCTGCAGCCTTTTACATGAAATAAATTGATGCATTAATCAATGAATCTATCAAAATGAATCAATTAATCATTCATAATGGTTTTGCAAACCTTCCAGGTGTGCAAAGCTCTACAGTCTGCTGGAATGAATGTGAAATAGGACCAGGAGCATAATGCTACCTCTGGCACTGACTCACAATACCCCTGAGGAAGTCACTCTGACCATCTGCATGTAATAATGGTATCATATAGCTCATTTGGGTGTGAGCAGGCTCATTAGTTAATGCTCAATATTGCTTTAAAGTGCAAAATGTTTTGTGAGTGCTTGGTATTGTTATTTAAAAAGAAATAAACAGGAAACGTCAGTCAGGTAATGTCATCACTGAGACATTAGATCCCTCAATGACAGTGGCAGAGACAGTGTGACAAGAAGAGTGACCGAGGCTCGAATAACAGCATTCTTTATGGTTAGAATGCGTGCAAAACCGGGCTTTTTCAGAGCTCTTACACAACGCAGGACTTTAGCCACTGCATCTCCTCATGGCTCCTTCCTCCTTTAGGCACATGAAGCATCTCGGTGAAACACTGAGGTCAACAGACAAGAGAGTTCCCCATTACGAATGTTTATACGATAATCAAGCTGATCGCCGATCTCCGGGTTACTTTTCCTCCGAGCCGCATGCTTGTATGAACTGGAGTCTGAGGGAACACCCCTGCAATCCTCACGGAAATTTTTGGCGAGCGGCTCAGCACCATCTCGGCTGCTCTCATTTCAACGCGGCTGCCCTACAGCGCACCCCTGAAGGCGTAAACAGGCACGTTCAGCCCATCATAATTTAACCCCAACTTTCAGCATCCCTCTCTGGGCTCCTGTTGACGGAGCTGCTGATCTAACTGGAGCCAGCTGGGATTCCCCGGGAAGGGCGCGGCGCTGCCAGCAACCTCTGCGGGCAGGGCCTGTGTGGGCCTGGAGCCGCTCCCAGCATCTGCCCCTGCGGCGACCCAAGATCCTTCTCAGGGCGCGCTGGAATGCGCTCCTTCAGAGCGCCGCTTTGTGCCGACCTTGCAGGGCCTTTGGTGGCAGCCTGAGAGCGGCGCAAAACCAGGAAGCTGGCTGCGAGGTGCTGGGAGAGCCTGGAAATGAAAGGCGCGCTAGGGAACGCCGTTCTTCGCCCGCAACAAGTATCGTGCCTTGCCAGAGGCCCCAAAAAGCAGAGTCAGAGCCCCCAAACAAGACAGCTTGACTCGGCCCCTAGGGGCGGCTGCTCACGCTGCACTGAACGCCACTCCCTCCGCGGTCCCACACAAACCCCGCCTCGCCTCACAGCCATGCGCCTTTCCCACACTCGGGATGGTCCCGCAAGAGCTTCACTCGCTGCTCAGTGCCCAACTCCAGCATGGCGACACGCGCCTCACCCGCTTGCCTTGCCCTTTCTCAAAATGGCAGCGGTAGCCTTCAGCCGGGCGGGGCTGCCCATAAAGGCTGGGAAGCCTGCCCGCCCTCCTTTCCCTTGAGCAGGATGGCGGCAGGGGCGGTGCCGGGCGCTGCTGCCCCGCCCCGGGGCTGGCGGGCGGCGCGGTCACGTGCCGCGTTGCCGGGCAGTGCGGAGGCGCTGCGGGGACGGGGCGGCCGCGGGACGCGGCGGGAGCGGAGCTGGGCCGGGATGGGCTGCGCGGCTCTGCTCTGGGGCACGATCCTGCTTGCCTGCAGCTGCGGCCCGGGGCCCCCCAGGGTCGGTGCCGCTCCGCTCTTGGCGGCCACCTACGTGCTGGACGATGCCAACGGGCTGGGCAGGGAGTTCGACGGGATCGGGGCTGTCAGCGGCGGCGGGGTGAGCGGCTCCGCCGGGGCTGCGATGCTGGTTCCCTCGGCGCGGCAGGGGACACCTGGGCTGGGCATCCCGTCAGTGGGGGCGTGTGGTGGCTTCGGCGGGGCCTGGGCCGCGGGTGTCGCCGAGGGGAGCCCTGAGGACTGGCGGGGTGTGGGGACAGCCCCACGACGTGAGCGGGGCTCGGCGGCGGAGGCCTGGAGGCGCTGAGGGGAGCGGTGCGGGCAGTGGGTCCGGCTGCGGGGAGATGGAGCCGGGCTCCGCTCTGCGCCAGCCCTCCGGCCACCTGCGCCGTGGCTTTTCGGGGTGCCCAGGGCCAGCCGTGTCCTGGGTGCTGCTGAAGGAGAGCTAAGCCGGGTTTTATGTAGAGGGTCTTAGTAGTCCCTGCCTTTTAAAATGCTGGACGAGCCACAGCCTCCCGTCGTCTTTCGTGTGGTCCAGGCAGCAGGGCTGTGAGATTCCCGGAGCTTTTATTCCCAGTCTGGCCTGTTGCGATGCTTTCTTTGGCCTCCCCGCTGTGTGCCCTGTGAGCTCCCCTTGCTTTGGCATATGGTGAGCCATAGGAGCAGGAGAAATGGTGCTGGGAGGCAGCTGCCTTTTGCTTGTCATAAAGCCGTGTGATCTCTTTGTTTCTCTGTTCTTTGGACTCTGTTTTCAGTAAATTCCAGGTAACTGGAGTACAAAGCAGTTGCAACCTGTGAAACCAGAAAGGCGCAGCTGAAGGTTTAGAAACAAGTTACATAGGGGCTTAGCTGAGTTCCTGGTGCTATAATTATTTTTGTAGGTTTATTAGCTCTGTGAGAGGCACAGACTGAAAAGATGGGATGTAGCTAAACGTTTGAAAGTTGTGTTTTCACATTTTTGTGTTTTCTTTCCATTTTAGGCCACATCTAGACTCCTGGTGAACTACCAAGAGCCTTATCGCTCTGAGATTTTAGATTATCTGTTCAAGGTAAAGTTGGTTTCACTGCTACAATAACATTAATTTTCATGCAGAATTTCTTACTGTGTAATATGGGAACTCCTACAGTATATTCTATGCTGCTTGAAATTAGACAAAATCCCATGTTGTAAAATGTCTATTTTAGCGCTGATTATTATCAGAACCTTAAATTTTAGGTGGTGTTTTTGGTCAGGAGACTGTTTCTTCATATTGTTGTAAAAATTCCTTTTGTGTTTTTACAATGTGTTTTGAAAATATGTTTTCAAAAATGTGTTTAACTATATATTTGATCATCTGTGTGGGCTAAATCATAAGTAGTTTCTGTGGCTAAAATTGGGGGTTTAGCTGTTCATAGTGATTGAAGCAAGGGGGCCTTAGAGACAGTTGGGTTTTTTTGGAGTACAGATAAATTAACATAGCATAAAAATGACTGTGCAGACAGCAGGTATGTAACAGCTTATCTATATCAAACTAGTCTCAAGTATAACTGCAGTGACTCTAGACGGTGTAGTGAGTTCATTGGTTTGTAAGCTGTGTTACTTAGCAAGTGTAACCTGCAGAGTTACCCAACTTAATATATGGTAAGATTATTGCACTGGACATTAATAGCTTGTTTTGCTTTTGGCACTGTAAATTACTCTGCTGGAAGAGGATGTCATGTCACTTTCAAGTAATGCAATCCAGATGGCTGGAGGGGAATAATTTACCATGCAGTTTAAAGAATTAATTTTCAAGGGTAGAGTAAGGTGTAATATGTGCCTGGGGAATCAAAGCTGATTTTTTTTTTTTTTTTGAGATTAAAGCTGTGTATTACTAATATGGATGTTCTGATTAGGCATGTGGTAAAAGAAAATCTAGAGAGATCATGATTTTCAAAGAATTTTTGACATACTCTTTTACCAAAACTTCTTAAACTGTCATGTTTGGGAGGGGTGTACCTTGCCTCATTCTCCTTGTCTTTTAGTGTAAATCAGCTTTCATGGATGGGAGAACAAATGTGTTAAAAGTTTAAAACAAAAAATTGTCAAAAAGAGAAATGGTAAATTGGAAATAGTTAGTTTGCTGTTAAAAGCAAACAAAAATCCCAAATTTGTAAACCAAAAGATATGTCATGTATGCAGCATTTTTTAAAAAATCAAATTGCATTCTTATGTCTTAAAACATTTTTTTAGATACCAAAATTATACTTGGGCAATTCCATGGAGGAGGCCAGCTTATTAGTGGCTATTAAAATAATGATAAATTGTAACTTCTGGCTTGAGCAATTCTTAAGCCATTAATGGCTGGAAGAACATATTTGCAGTAGAATCACCTGTATGAGCTTGAATTTTATATTTGGCTCCAGGAGTCTGGTGCCAGGGGAGGGGGATAGTGGAATAGCCATTTGTTTTCCAGTGTGGTGGGTTTTTTTTTCTCTTGCCTATCTGTGTGTAGTTTCCAGATTATTCCTGACCTGTATGTATTCTCTTTCACATAAGCAGTGTAACACTTTACAAACAAGAATAAAAAATACTGTCTTCAATAATTTGATTTAAAAGAAAACAAGTTTGACCACTAACAACATTAAATATATGAGGTGTTCCTCATATATTCTGTGTATATTCTGTGTTCTGCTTTAGTAGTGCTTTAGTATTTTCTTGAGCATAAACTATTTAAAATTTGCACAGTTGTGGAGAAGTGTTGTTAATGGTGCAAGAATCAATGAAACTGTTTAAAGATCAATGTACTATTTATCCTGGAAGATTTTCTTTTGAAAAGCAGAAATTTGTTATCTCTCATTGCATTTATAATGGGTGCTTATAAAGGTAAAAAAATTGCATTTACAACATGCTCAAAATTGTACACTGACTTATCTCATTCTTCTTGTTAACAGCAGGATTCTGTTTTTCTGTCTCTATTTTCCACAGCCAAATTTTGGTGCTTCTTTACATATGCTCAAGGTAGAGATTGGAGGTGATGCACAGTCGACAGGTATGGATTTTGCATGAGCAGCATTTAACTTCTCATTTCAGTGATGCTGTAAGCAGCGTGTGCTGCACATGGAGCTGAGGCATGGAGGTAGCTGAACTGAGTTGCAGTAAACCATAATGGCTTGTACAAGAGAGATTTGCACCAACATCCTGGAAGCAGTTCTCACTATCATATGGTTAATAGGTTGCATTCTAGAGCAAATGCAGATTTCTGGTTTTTCTCCCTTATAGTATGTTTCTGAGTTGCAGAGCATTTCTCACGCAGAAGTTTTGCAATACCAGATACTATATGTCTTAAAAGCATGACATACAAAAGGATCTGATCAGAAACAGTTACATTTCTTTGGTTTAATTAGCTGCAATGTTTCACTAGAGTAGCATTGGCTTGCAGTAGGCAGGATTTTTTTTCTTCCTGGGAAGAGTTGCAAATGAAAATGTTTTGATGTAATTTGCCTAGCCTATCTACTACACTTAGATACAGGAGAAATTTAGTATCTGTTTGTGACCAAAAGCTGAGAAGCAGAGCCTACAGCTTGTATTTTTTTTCTTTTTTGGTGTCTTTCTTAAAGTAACTCTGGCTACATCAGATACAGTTAATAAATAGAAAGCATAGAATTTGGTTTTGTGGTGTTTTATATATAAATATATCTATTTATATATATATATTTGTGTATATATATACTTGTATATATATATACATATTTTATATATACACTTTTTCTTCCGTGATGTCTGTGTTTTGTATATTTATATAGTTAGATACTGTTTTTCTTTCTTGTGTAAATTAACATGCTGAAAAGTACTATGCTGGGTTTAAGAGCTTGGCAATGAATTGCTGGTGGGGGGAATGGACTCGTCTTCAGGCATGCACAGCTCAGGAGACTGTCACATACTTGTGTGATGGTCCAGTTTTGAAAAGAAGAACAAAAAGATGCATATATTTCAGTGCACTAGACTGCAGCTCTTCTTCTGGCCTGAGAGGTGTGATCAGGAGTTCATTTGAAATGTGATATGAGGCCTAAATTTGAATCTTATTGTTCTCTGTCCCTGACAAACTCACATATAGCCTAGTGTTAGTAATGTAAAAAATCAATCCTGATTTCTGTGATGAAATGTGCTGTATCAGCAGGCTTCATTTAAAACAAAGTTTCATTAGAAGAGGTCTCTGCGTACAATTTAACATCAGTTGCATAATTGTTGCAGTCATGTACACAAGTTATTACTTGACTTTGGTGTGTAATGATTTCCCATGCAACACTGATTCTTTTGCACCTTTCTAGTTTGTTTACCTTTGTCTGAGGAAATTCAGCACATAGCATTAAATTCCAAAACCTTTTTCTGCAGTCACAGTACACTGAAAATTATAAACTAGATATTTTGCTGTAAAAATAAAAAAAAAAAAAACACAGCCTCTTTCCTGCAATTGAAAAAATTCATGGTAGCTCCTTTCTTTTCTCTCCCTGGACTTGCCTTGTGCAGAAGAAACAAACTATAACCTTCTTTGTTTGTTTTTTGGTTTAGAGATAACTTGCTTGTATAATGATTTTTTTTTCCTCTTAATCTTAATGCTGTAACATTCCTAGTGGTTGTTAGTATCAAGATATGAGACAATAGCAAATATAGATATAGTGTTATCATAGCTAGGAATATAAAATGCCTAATAGTTAACCACATCTGATGTTAAAAGCAGGCAAAAAACCTTCAAAATAAAAGTATTAAAATTATGCTAAGTTAATATGCTTAAACAAAGGGTAGCAAATCTTGTATTTACCTCCCACTATTCTTTTGGCTTTGAAATACACACCAAGGAACTTGTGAACCATGTTGGAGATACGTGCTTGCATACTATGTTAATGAGCAATGCAGCAAACTTTATGATGTGTAACAGCTTATGACACAGAAGATAATTGTGAGCTACCTGTCTCTTTCCTTCCCAGATGGTACTGAACCCTCCCATATGCACTGTGAAAATGATGAGAACTACTTCCGGGGCTATGAATGGTGGCTGATGAAAGAAGCTAAAAAGAGGAACCCCAACATTAAACTGATTGGTAAATTGCTTTGAGCTTTTTGATTTAAATACCTTTTTATTCCTCTGACTAAATTACCTATCTGACCCTTAGTTAACAGTTTAATGGAGAGATGTTTTGATGTTGCAGTAGACAAAGTAGAATCTCTAATATTTGTTAAGCTTTTCTTGATGCTTATGGTGTTTTACCTTTATAGCAGCACGACATCCTGACAAGAAGCATAAGATAACAAATCTCTCGTAATTTGCTTGTATTAAGTAACTAATGCTTTTAGTGTATTGCAGCAATGAATATGATTGATTTATCATGAGAGATGAATTTCTGAATAATTGAGTAAAAATAATCGGGAGGGATAAAGTTACTGCAAGCATAAATATGTAAATCTTACACACATTGCATTTGATTAAATGTTCTTATTACAAACCAATCACACACCTCTTCACTGTAGTGATTCTGGTCTTCAGATGTGTCCTGCAGGTGTAGTTGAGTTGTAAGAGGAGTTTCCTCTCTTCCTGTTTTGATTGTAAGTTATGTGTGTGTTGTGACAACACAAATGTGGAACCCTAGGTTGTATTTTTGTCTTTTGGATATACAAATGTATTTCACATGAAACAAGGTAAGAAGTCTGTTGGTTAAAAGGTCTTAAATCCCTCAACTTCCAGGGGGCTTTACCATATCCAGCCATGAAGCAAGCCTTAGTGCAGGATTTGCCATTCAGGTTCTGTTAAGCCAACTATTTATGACTAATTGAATTCTTCCCTCACATCAAGCTCTCAATAAAGGAAGGAGGGTTTACTTTTAAATTAGCCTGTGGTATCTTATACAAGTTGGCTGGATGCTTAGCAGCATCTGGTTAGATTAATTTGTTTTTCTTTTTTACTACAAGATCCAGTGAACAGCTGAGACTTGGAAATGCTTTTTCATGATCCTAATCTTCCTTCTTCCATTATGATCAGATCATCGTATCTTCTTAAATTCATGTTCAGGCCATAAGCAATTTTTTATGTTCTGTATTGACCCTTTGTCTTTAGCTTTGTAAATTTTTATCCTAAAATCTTTCGATTTCTAAAGCAGTGAGAGCTAGTACCATAAAAAGGACAAATTATATGTAATCAATTGTTCTCTAGTAACGAATGCTTCCTAGCTCATAAAAAAACCCAGCTATTAATTGCTTGATCATAGTTTGTATTAGACCATACTCTGCAGTTGGAGAAGTTACGTTTCATTGTCCTCACTGGAACCAAGCCAGTTTCAAGTGCATATTTGTTCCTTCATTTCAGGTAGAGCAAATTGCAGCTTGCTCTTTAAGCCTATTGAGTAATGTAAACCAACCACTTACCTTATTCGTTTGTTTTTCTTCTCTCTTTCCAGGGTTACCTTGGGCATTTCCAGGATGGATAGGGAAGGGTGAAAATTGGCCCTATGACTATCCAGATATCACTGCTTACTATATTGTTTCTTGGATATTAGGAGCAAAACAGTATCATGATTTGGACATTGATTATATTGGGGTCAGTAAAGCAAAATCTCCTGTATATTTTATGTATATTTTATCTATCTTCACTCCTAAAATCTTGCCTCTCATTGTTGATGACTGGAGGAGGAGGAGGATGGCAAGAGAAATTTTTTTTTGTAATTGCAGTTTTGGCTTGTACTGTTGCCAGGGGAAAGGCAGTAGTTGTGTTAGTTTGCAGTCTTCCTGGAGTGATGGCTGTTAAAGCAGAAAAAAATGTCAAATGGTTCCTACCTTTACAGTTCTAAACTAGTTACCAAATAATTAGAGAGTTCTTTTTCCTTTTCTGCTTTGTTCTACTTGCCTTTCAGCAGTTGCCAGATAACAAAAAGCATCAGTTAATGCAGTTTGAAAGTCAGCTAACATGACTTAGCATAAAGTATGGTTGTTATTTGGCAGAGGAGCACTCCTCTACAACTTTTTGCATTTTTACCTGAATCATTTATCGTAGATAAAAGTTCATGTTTTGCAGTACAACTATTGTGTTGTCCTATAGTGCAATATATGGAAGTAGTGAATGAATGTCTGAGAAAAAATGTCATAAATTGGAGATGAGAGAGAGAGAAGCAGACAATCTGAACCCTTCAAGTTCACTATTTGAGAAAGAAAGTGTGTCTAGAATTCCTCTAAAATCAATCCTATACTTACTGGACACTTATTTTGGAGTCTTAAATGTTTTGACATGAGAAGTTTAACTGCAGAAAAGCTGAGAATTACTTCAGCAGAACAAAGCTTCTAAAACTGTGGTTCCCATCCCTTAGAAGTCCGATGTTTCTGCTGCAATGTGGGAAAGTGTATCTCAGTATCTCATATGTGTCTCCTGGAGAATGCATTCCCCTTGATGTTACTGGCTTATTTCACTTGGGTCAGTCTTGCACTGTTGGTAACATAGTGATACTTCAGCAAATCAGTTGTGGGGAGAGGAAGAATAATTGATGTTACATTTTTCTCTGCCCTGTGTTTTTGGAGTAGAGTCAAGGTCTGCACTTCATGTATTTGAGTAATATTGAATTCAGTGTTGTTACTTCACAGTAATTAGCCTTCTAAATTCTCTCCTTCTAAGAAAGGGTAATTTCTGCTTATCCAGGCAATGTGATGGTATTGTATATTGTCTCGTTTCTTTGTGGATATAATCTGAAACACAGAGAAACAGTGAGAGGTCTGTGAAGGCTCAGAAACTGTCAAAACAATGTCAGTGCTATTATAGTTGTACCTGGTTAGTCTTTGCCACTCTTTTTGCTGTGAGTACATGTTCTGTATCACTGTTTGCTTTATGATGAGATGAGCCTTTCAGTAAGTAATGTTTTGATTGGCTCATTTCTGAAGTTTCATGTTAGCATTTATAGGAAGATGTAGAAATATAAAAATCAGTTGTATTTACCCGTAAGCTAAACCTTTACTGGTGAATGTGAGTCACAGTGTTCATGTTGCAGTTATAAAAAGAGACAAGGTTTCTGCCCATGGGCCAGAGGGTTCTTTGAAAGGAAGACCAGTGCTCCTGCTTTTGAATTTTGAGCTGTTTAGCTTAAACTTTCTTTCCATAAAAGATGGAAAATTTAGAAATTAGCTCATTTTGTGTCTGTTTACTTAAAATATGCGGGATCTCTTTTATGTTCAAGCTTGGATGTAGTCCTGTGTAAATTAGAAAGAACAGTAGGCTTCATCGATTTTGTTCAATATGTTAGTTTTTCTGGCTCTCCTATGTCCATGTATTGCAACAGGGGCCCATTCATTAGGCCACACCTTGAAGCCACAACATGTTTCTCAATGATTCCTAGCAAACTGTAGAGCCATTGGTAATGTAACACTGCAGCCATTGTAGAGCTCAAGCAGCTCTGGCGTTCTTGTCAGCGAGAAGGCAATCAGCAGACCTTAGAGAAAGATAAACAAGCACCCACTAGGAACTTTCATACAGAATTTTCCCCAGAAAAGCCGATAACAAAATCAACCAGCACTTCCCTCTAGCACACGGAAACCATGGAGTTGATTAATGGATTCTATAATCTTACATATATATATAAATAAAATCTTTTAATTCTCCATTGACGTATCCTGATTTTTCTAAATGGATTTTACTTTCTCTTTATAGATATGGAATGAAAGGGCATTTAGTAGCAAATACATTAAGGTATGTATTCTTTTCTTATTTCTGTAAAGTGCTTGTTGTACCATACACAAACAATTAGCTTTTCTGAATTTGTGTAGGAAAGGGACCTTAATTTTGCAACTATATCACTTACTGTACTCGATTTCTTGTAGTTGCATGCATGGAAAGATAACGTGTTCATATATCTAGATTGTTTATTTTGTGTGTCTGAAAATGTTACTTTGAACTTTGGGCATGTCAGTGTATGCCAAATGTTAGGACTTCTAAATTTTTATGGAAGCTTCAAATGATTCTTCTATCCTACAAACTTAAATCATCTTTATACCAGCTTGGCTATAGCTAGAAGTCCAAGATCTAGAATTGCTTAAAATTCTGTAGCTAAGTTCTGTGATTACAGTACCCTTACATACTGCTATTAAATCAAAGTAAAGGCTTTGTGTTTTTCACTTTGCATAATTCAGTACCTTTTGTTCTAAAAAGCTAGAAGAACACAGTATTTCACATAACC
Source organism: Pyrgilauda ruficollis (assembly GCF_017590135.1). Taxonomy (NCBI): domain Eukaryota; kingdom Metazoa; phylum Chordata; class Aves; order Passeriformes; family Passeridae; genus Pyrgilauda; species Pyrgilauda ruficollis. Next base: position 7,579,045 of record NW_024524155.1, on the reverse strand, counting down.
AACCTTAAGACAGCTGTAATATTTCTCACTGCTGAATGCTCCTGCAGCGCCCCCTACCCTGCTTTGAAAACTCTCTTCTGTTTGGTACATTGTCTTGCAATGAAATCTTAAGCACAAGCTCTTGCTCTGTTCCTTTCCTTGTTCTTCCTTGAGGCTAAGACACAATGGCATTACCTCTTCTTAAAAGCAGACAAGACTCAGAGAATCATAGAATGGCTTGAGTTGCAAGGGACCTTAAAGATCATCCAGTTCCAATCCTCCTGCCATGGTCAGAGACACCTTCCACTAGACCACTTTGCTCAAAACCTCATCCAGCCTAGCCTTGAACACATCGGGGGATGGGGCTGTACATTTCCCCTTGTCCTGTCACTACGTGCTTTTGTAAAAAGTCCCTCTCCGTATTTTCTTGTGGGCTTTCTTAAGGTACTGGAAGGCAGCAATTAGGTCACCCCAAAACCTTCTCTTCTTCAGGCTGAACAATCTCAAATCTGTGTCATGTCACCTTGAGGCTTTCTTGTCTGCTTGTCTTGGCTTGCTCATGTGGGGAGAAAGAATATGGAGAACAAACTGTTGAGTCTAGGGGCAACATTCTACTTTATAGCTTTTTGAATACTGTTGAATTGGGACGGAGCATTTGGCTTCTAGAGCTGAATATTTAGTTTAAAATTTGACCATAAAATCACCCAAATATTTACTGAAAGGTATTGGCCTTCCTTCCACTCTGTGTTAACTGATAAGAGGTTTTTTATTAAACACCTATTTTACCATTCATTCTCTTACAATGTCACTTGGCACCACTTCTCTCATCAGCACTATAGTTCTGTTTGCAGTCTGCCATTTCGCAAGAGGGCAATATACTGAAATGTACTACTGCACACCAAACATTTTCTGTAATTACTGTTAAGTACAGCACAGATAAGCTCTTAGTTATCTGGCTAAATTTTTACTTGTACTAGATACTTCATCCTCTAAGGCAATAGTTATGTTTCTTAATAAGTAGAAAAAAAAAAAGAAAGAAGTGGAGATTCTAATGCTTCTAAATTCTTGTTCAAGAAAACCCTGTTCTTTCAGTTATATGAACACCTCCCTGTATGTGAGGGAGCTGTTCTGCAAATGTGGAATGTGTTTTGGGTGCAGGCAGTTCTGTGCCCTTGGTACTTCTCTTTCAGCATGGAAATTCTGAAATCATTCATTTTGTTCTTCTGAGCTGTCTCTGTGGTTAGCCAATTTTTCTGAGTGTCTTGGTAGCTAGAATGCTTTAAATTGCAAGGACCTTCTAGTATTATGAATTTTAATTTTGATAGACTGTGTTTCAAAGGTTTCAAACAGCTGAACAGAACTTCATTGCTACTTTTCTTCTTAGTAAGCTTTATGTCTTAATTAGTTTTAGATCTAGGCTTTGATTGTCATCAACACTTAGACTTTTATTTCTGTCCTTATTTGACTACATGAAAAAGAGAAATACTCCCTATTCTTCTTCACATATCCAGGGGCAAGAAATAATTTGAGGGTTCATGCCTACTGATCTTTGAATCAAGTTGCAAAAATCTTTTTTATGCGTGCATGCATGCACACAGTGCATCATTCTTTTATATCTGAATTTGAAAAAAGCATTTTAAACCGTGGACTGGGTTTTTTTCAGATGCAGCTGTATGTGCAAGCTGCTGAAATATATTTTTAAATTATTTTCTTTTTTTAAATTTCTGGTTTGAGTTTTCAGATAGTATCAGCCCTCTATAAGTGTGGTTCATTCTTAACTATTAAGACTGAGTATATTTTGTGTGGGTATCTTTTACCTAAGAAGTTCCACAGACAAATGTGAGCTGTTTATCATCTTTAACAGTGAAATAGTAAAGAGAAGCTGGAAAGACAGAATAGGAATTATTTTCTGCTGGCATGTTTGAATTCAAAGTTGGTTGCCCTTAGTTTTGTTGTAAATAGGCAATTCTAGATTTATTCATTTCTTTCCTGAAAGTTAGTGAAACATGAGAACCAAGTAGTGGGTAAACTTAAATATTAAACACTTAAAACATGAAGGATTTTTTTTTTTTTGTTCACTAAAATGGGCAGTGAAAAATGTTTAGGTGCTCTTCACTTGAACAGGACAGGTGCTTGGCAGAGATTTCTCTTCTTGTAGAGAGCTGCATGAATAGGTCTTTTCTAGTTTAAAACTTCAATCCCTGTTTTTTCAATGTACTTTTTTGGGGATCAGGTTAACTTTTGTTTCTGATGACTTGGGGACGTATATCCACTTCCACATTTCAGCCAGCTGCCATTTTCAGATTAGTTTAACATGACTGACTTGATGATAAATCCATTACTTTTGTGTAATGAATTACATACATGCCAGGGAGTCAGTATGTTGAGAGTGTCCAAGTGGAGTATATGTGTGCACTTGTGGTGTCAAAAGTTATCCAAGTGATGAGAAGCCCATTTTTGGGTAATGACCATCTCAATATCAGTGGTAACCCTTCAGTTTTAAATATTTACCATTAACTTCTTCTTAGTTGCCACCATAGCTCTTGTTTGAGAAGTGAGAACTTTTCTAATCCATCCTGGTCTGTAAATAGAGGCTTCCACTGACTCCTTCCAAAGTTCTTGTTTTCAGTCTTAAATTTCATGTTGCCTCATTGATGAAGGCTGTACTTTAAGTGGTGTTGTCTGTTACTAAGGTGCTTCGACATTCTTTGGACAGACTGGGTCTATGGAACATTGGCATCATCGCTGCGGATGGAGATTGGAACATCTCAAATGAGATGATAGTTGATCCCTATCTTAATGATGCTATTGAGGTAGTCGGGTAAGTGTGGGAGAAGGGAGGCCTTTTGAACATTGCTTCCTATCTGTAAGTCTTCCTTTCCATTTTCAAGAGTCATATACTCTTATTTCATACTTCCTAGCTGTTTCCATTTTTTCCATCATTATGTACAGTGGTGATGGATTAGTCTTTCTTGTCTTTCTCTCTTCTTTCAGTTTAGTACATGTCTAAGCTGACTTTATCACTCTTCTATAATTTCTTTCAAGTGTCCATTTAGGAGCTGTGTTTTAGGCTTCTTAGCACTAGCAAATGACAGGAAACTTCTAACTAATCTGCATGTGCATGTTCCAAGTCAGAAAAAAACCTTAGGATTGGATTCTTGGTCTGCAACTGGTTTTCATTTTGGGTGAACTTGAGCTTTCAGAGTGGAACTTATCACCCTGGGACTTTCTGTGGCTGCAGCTGAGATTTTTCTGGTTATGTACTAGAGCTAGAAGTTTCTGTTTCTTGGTTAATTTCTGATAACAGATAAAATTAGAAATGCATGCACTGACAGTAACATAGAAGTAAAAACAAGCACCCAAAGTTTGTAAACTAATACAGCCTATCTCAGTTTTTTCTGTTGGTGTTTCAGCAAATGTCAACTCAACTGTTTGCCTTCGCTCTTTTTCCATAATACACTTTTTTACTTGCTTCTGGCAATTTACTCTGCTGCTCTTGCTCTTTTTGTAAACTGGTTTCTCAAAATTATTAATCATTTTTAGAAAATTACATTTTCCCAGTGGAAATTACCTATGCAGATACAAATTGCTCACTTGTGCTACATTTGTTAACTTGTTTATCTCTGTTGTTAACTTTGCTGTGATAAGAGCGTTCTTGTGGTCACTCATGTACTGTTTATCCTCTGTATGTAAGGAAATATGATATGCTCATCATGGTTTAAGTGAACACATGGTTGAAGGGTTATAGCAAGTCAGTTAAGCTGGGATTTTATAAAGAAACTGCTTTTGTATGTGTTGAGTTTGTAAACATCAATCATAATGGTCTAAAATAAACTTAAAAAACTTTCTTAGGTTAGGCAAGACTTGCAGCTCAGCAGGTGCATTAGGAAATGTTTTAGTTATGATTTCTATGACAATACAGCTTGAAGAATGAATGCACTGACTGTGTAAGGTTCTTTTTTCTTTAAGGGCTTGGCAGAATCAAGGATAGGAGTACTTGTTTTTGTTTGTGCCCTTAGAACCACAGACATGTTTTAGTTCTTTAAAATGGAAATTCTTTTTGTCAGAGGTTTTTCTTGAATGTCATACAGATTTTTCCCCACGTCCCCCACCACCACTGATCACAAAAAATGAAGTGTCAGGTTTGCCTGTGCAGTGATTTTGTTATCTATCAAGAAATTAAGATTAGTACAAAACAAGAATACCATGTTTCTCAACCAATGCTGACTTTAAGGTACTGTCATAGAGAGTTCTTGCTGTACTAGTGAAAGATAATAATATTTGTGTCTGTCCTTTAAATGCTCAGGTTCAGAAAGTTCATACACAGTCGTGTAGTTTACCCATCAGCACTGTAACATCTGATCTGCAAATAGAGTATCTTGCATGAAATGCTTTATCTGTACTTTTGTGTCTGTAAGAAGAACAAAACATTTTTAATTTTTCCTTTTATCATGTAGTTTGGAATTCAGTATGCTGGAAGAAGGTGTCCTTTGAAGTCACTTTGTGCTTGACAATCTTGTACGTTTTGTTTGGTGTAACAGTTGCAAAAATATGAATTGAAGCATAGTACTTTTTCCAGGTAGTGCTGAAGAGGATGCTGCCTTTCCCAATATAAAGTTTTGACTGTTTGAAAACCATTTTTTTTTATTTTTCCCTTCTGTCTGTTCTTTACTCTCCTTTTTTCTTCCAAGCTGTTGAGGTACACATTGGATAAGCATGGTCTGGAGCAGGTGAGGATCATAGCCAGCGATAGACTGTGGGAGCCCATTTCCTTTGTCATGATGATTGACTCTGAGCTCCACGGAGTGGTCGATGTGATTGGGTAGGGGGTTCTCTCTGTTCTTCTTTCTCGGTGGTTTGTTTATAGTTTGTCTTCATCTTATTTATAACTAACACAGACAAAGATTTAGCTCTCTGTACTCTTACCTGCAAAGAAAGGATTGATACAATAAAACTTTCTTACTAACCCAATCAAATCATGCAGCTCTTGTCCCAGTTACAGCCTCAACCTTTAATTGAATCAGGAGTTTCTGCCATGCTGAAGACTCCTGTTGGGCATGGTTGGACTTTTGATGGATTGAAGGTTTTTTTGGACAACACTGTTTATCCTGAGGATTTTGTTTACTCTTAACTGGTATGCAAAAAGTGCTTTAGCTTTACAGCTTAGTACATGGCCTTGTAATTTCCACTGGCTTGTTACTGAAATTTTGTGATCCAGAAATGAATTTGGGTTGTGATTCTTCTTTGAGTTACAATGGCTTGATTCTTAGTTCCCATTTTGTTTTAATGACAAATTTGTGTTTGGAAAACATGGAACCAGCTGACTTGTTATCCTAGTTCTGGGTTTTGTCATATTATTTTACTAGTAGAATAAGTTTGAGATTGATTACTGACTTGATGGCTGAATGGAAATGTGTGTACGAAATGTTCATTAACTTTTCTTTTTACTGTAGCTCTAAAATTTACTTACTAGGTCCCATAAACTTGCCTGACCCAATCATGTTTCAAATTTGTCAATTCCTTCCTTCAATTTGACTTTTCCATTCATCTTGATATATGTGAACCATAGGAGGTGTAGAAATGAAGGCTTTTTCTGCAAATACATATAGGAAGGCAGAGTCATCTACCCTTGCTATTAACCTCCTCCCCAAATTCTGAACATGAAGAGTATCCTGGCAGTTTTTCATAGGTGGAGTCTTGGATCATGTCTGGATGAAGCTCAACAGTTTTTACACTGTCTAAGTAAAGTGTATTTGCTTAACTCTGTAAATGTAAGTTTTACATCCCTACTCTGATTCAGTCTTAACAGGGAAATTTAATATCACTTGTACATTTCAGCTTTTATTGGGCAGGGGTATTGACACTTACACCTTTTCAGGAGTGTAGAGAGACAAATTATTCCTTCTCTGCTTTGTTTTGCAAGCTATGCACTTTATGCCATTACAAAAACATTTTGCTTGGTACTAAGGCAATACTTAGGTTTCCAAGCCAAAGGGGAAATACACAGTAATCTCTACAGCAGAGCAGAATGTAGCTGAAATCCCTACTATCTGTTACATTACTGTTAGTGCAGCTACATGAAGGACTGCAACACTGGGAAGTAGGTCATTGTCCACTAGAGGGAAAATAATGAAAGAACCGTGAACAGTCAGCCTAGAAAAACTGGTGTTTTTTGTAGTCCTGCTACAAATGTATCAGTTTGTCAAGTTGCAGGCTAATAGTTAAGGAAATAGTTTCATTTTAGCGTATATATTAAGTGTGTTCAATGAATGTGCTAAGCAAGGAAAATCACAACCCTATTTTTTGCAAGTGGTTTGAAAGGTTTTATTTCAGTCAGCAAACCTTGCACGGTGGGTCAGTGCTGTGACTGAGTATAATCAAAGACTCCATTGGGAGAAAGAATGTCTCCTCATACTAAGGAAGATCTTGAAAAGAAAATTAGCTATCTTTATATGGTTCAACTATTATCAGTTTATACTTTGTAACTTCTCGAGTCCAACTAGCATGTTTTTTTGAAACCTGAGTATATTAAAAAAGATTTACAAAATCAGTCAAGTTCATGTTTAGTTTTAAGACATTCATGCAGCTAAATTCTTAGCATAATGCCTAGTGCTGTATCTTGCTGTTGGTTTTACATTATTTGTACTTTTGTTTAGGATAGTATGAGTTAGCATGTATTTTCTCTATTCAGCACATTATGGTAATGACCATCTTCAAGCTCAATTTCAGGACAGAATTTGCTTTAGCAAACTGTGAAAATTGCATGGCATCTGTAAATCTAAGTTTATCTAAATGCTATCATGTAGCAGAAGAGATAACCTGCTGATGTAAATACAATAAGCTCTGGAATGTTACAGCTCCCCCTTGTTCAATTTTCTTGTATTCTGCTTGTATTCCAAAGAAACTTCATCTTTCATTTTCAGTTTGAAGGAAGTGAATCATAGCTGCTATATGTACTTCCAAACTTTATTTTCTCGTTTTACTAAGTGCTCTTTCTTTTCAAAATATTGTGTAGGGCTCATTATCCTGGGACAAAAACAGTGAAAAATGCCATATTAACTGGGAAGAAACTGTGGTCATCAGAAGATTACAGTACTTTCAATAATGATGTTGGTGCAGGCTGCTGGGCTCGGATCTTGAACCAAAACTACGTGAATGGAAACATGACCTCGTAAGTGTTGGGCACTGTTGCTTACTTCACAGCTTGGGATGTAAGAATAATTTAAAGTGCTGTATAACACATCCATCTGCTTTGGTGAGAAAACAGGTAAACTGAAAGTTACCCCAATGTGGTCTGAATTCAAATATTGTAAGACAGGAAGTCTGCTGTTCTGACCTCTTTCTGGAGTAGAGGTCCCACAAGTTGCAATGTAATCTTATTCCCCAGCACTTGATGGGGTTATGCAGTTTATGCAGTGGCTTTATTCAGTTCATATCAGATGCTTTTGAGAATGATGATAATTATTGAAAGGAAAATGTTCTTACGAAGAGGTAACATTGGAGGAAAATATCAATAAAACTAATTGATCATATTTCTCTTTAGGTCTTTATCAGATTGTTTTTAGCTAAACAGATAATTACAGATGTAATTATCTAGTTTTTCCATACCACTTCTTTCTCAGAATCCATTCTTAAACATGCGTGATAAATTTACTGTTTTCTGCACATTTTCTTTCCAAACTGAAAACTGTAAGAAAAATAGTCTTTTTACTGGGAAATTATATAACTCAGGTTTAGAAAAGAATAAAAAATAAAGTTTGATGTTTCTGGTGCAACAGCTGGTAATCTGAAAGAAAAAGTTTGATTAAAGAAAATGTAGGCGTCAAGATGTAAGCAAAGTTGTTCAAAGCTTTTAGATGCTTTGTAACTTCATTTTGGAAAAATAAAGAGAAATATTCTTGTCTCTTGCTTCAAGTGGACTGCAGAAAATATTTACTGATATTGTAAAAGGGAATTTCTTTAGTCACCTTATTTCTAAAAATCTTCTGTCTTTTCTGCAAGCTGAAATTTTCAAACAGATGAATATTTCCTGCATGAATTCCTGAACATTCTGCTTGCTTCTTAATCCTCATATACTTTAATGTCTTAATTTGGGGTCTTTTCCCATTGTTTTCCAAGCTCTTTCAAATTATATATGCCCCATTTCTTTTGCAGCCTAACAGCAAGGCATATGTGTTGTATTTTGTAGAATAGTTCCAAGTCCAGATGTCCAACAGTGAAGTTATCTTAGCTTCAATACTGAAAACAAAATCTTTCTGACGAAAGGCAGCTTATCTTTCGGCTAAGTTTGTTTCCTTTGAAGCTGTTTCCTACTTTTCTTTCCAAGTTTGAATCAACAGAACAGGTCTGATGTGAGCAAGTTGAATTTACAATTCAACAGTTGTTTATTTTATGGTCACGTTTTTGTAGGATTCCAGGATCTCTTTTTTATGTATGTATAGAGTGATAAGTCTGTGGCAGTGACTTTAGAATGAGGCCTTTGTATGCACCTGTATGCAACAGCAAAACAGATTGACAGCTTTTGCCTTTTGCTTTACTGCTCTGTTAAGCTGTATTTCCATACTTAAGGCCCAGAGGTCTGTAAGTTTAAAGTCCTTGCAAAGCGTTTTCAGTGAAGCCCAAATCAAAGCGCGTGAAGTGATTATCCTTGTCAGGATAGAGCAAACAACTCCTTGAGGTTGGCTGGTTAAAGTTGTTTTCTATTTGTTACTTATATGGATAAAGATCTTTATTTTTTTTTGTGGTACTTAACTGCTACCCTAAAAAATTCCACCCAAAACAACTACCACCATGCACAGAAATAACCACGCAATCACAAAAACCTCAATGAAACAACATTCAGCAAAAAGCTGCAGACTTTGCTAACAAAAGTTTTTCCCTTCAGAACTGGAAAAAACCTCAAACAAATGGAGTCTTTACCCTCAATACGTATTTCTTTTAATGTAAAACTTTTTGTGGTGCTCTAGCCAGAGAATTTACCACCAGTTTTGGAAGAATTTCTCAACACTGATTTGCTGATTTGCTTTATTTTCCTCTCCTGCTGGTTTTCTTTTTCCTTTTAGCTAGAAAGATATTCCCTCCACCTCCCAAATTATTTTCATTGTATGCTGGAGAAAAAGGAGGAATGGATTCTTGTACTAAGTTAATCTAATACTACCCATATGAATGGAGAAAACACCTGTGTTTCTTCCAGAACAATTGCATGGAACCTGGTGGCTAGTTATTATGAGGAGCTGCCTTTTGGTAGATGTGGATTAATGACAGCACAGGAGCCGTGGAGTGGCCACTATAAAGTTGAATCTCCTATCTGGATTACAGGTAAAAATCTTGCAATTATAAATTGGTGATCTGACACCAAACATCACTGTATTTTCCGAGGCCTTTATTTTTTTAGTGTTTTTATGTGGATTATTTTTTGTACCAAATTGTGGTTGATTCATGGACAGTTTTGTGAATACATTAAGAAAGAAGAAAATAATCTCATTTCAATAGAAAGCACAAAGATATAATAGTAAGGGAAATATTTATACTTGACCTTTAACTGTATCAGAAAGTAATAAGCTACTGCCTTTATAGCTGTTACTATTGAAATATTTTGATCTGAAGTGCCCGTAAAGGTTAATGTGCTTTCCTGTTTCCTTTCCCTTTTTTATTTTTAATCTTTGAGTATCAATCAATTCTATTTGGTACTTTGCAGTTTGCAAAAGTGGAACAAAGAACCTCTGTATTTTTTCCCTGCTTGACACTCTTGTCTTGTGTAAATCAGCATTTCCTTGAGCTTGGGAAAGGGAAGCATGTTCATGTAGTGTCTATGGACACACGGATTCACTGGCTACTCTGTAGTCCTGTAATATTTTACTGTCTTTGCTGCAGTTCTGTAGAGCGACTATGCAGTGCCATGAAGGAGGAACAAGACAAATGCTTTAATTTTTGTTCTTCTGCTAGTTATCTATATTGTAAAAGCATTAAAGCAAAACTGGTCACAGTTTCCCATGAATAGAACAGCTGAGCAGTTCTTACTGTGTCCATGTTGCTCAGGATTTTCATGATCTGGGTCATATTCTTCTTTGATAGTTTCACTTACTTTCTGAAAACCCTGCTTATTTAGTTATTCCTCATAAAGTTGCCCATCTGTGCTTTCTCTGCCATTTATTTGTTAAAAAGAAATGTTTATTATATTTAAAGAAAAAAAAACTTGGAAAAATCTGAACTGTGATGAATATTCAAATACATGGCTACCATATATCGTTTGTGCTTAATGTCTAAATAATTACTATCATTTTAACTGTTTTGTCTGCCAGTGTTGATATTTTTAATTTTCCCATAGTGTAATTCTTTAATCTTTCCTCTTACATAGGTAAATTTTGTTTTGGAAGTTCTATTACTTTCTTCCCCAAATAAGGTTTCAGTTTTGTCAGCATGTATAAAAAAGAGATTTAATTAAGCCTACAAATGTTACCATTTCTATTAAGTCTTAATTATTGTATTCTGATTTTTGTCTCAGCACACACCACACAGTTTACTCAGCCAGGCTGGTCATACTTGCAAGTGGATGGACACTTAGAAGGAGGTGGCAGTTTTGTAGCTCTGACAGATGGCCTAGGGAACCTTACCATCATCATTGAAACTATGGTATGTGCATCAGCAATTCCAGTGGACTAGAAAAGTTACAGCAAATGTTTTGTTATGAAGAACCTGTCTTGATTTACGTAGTTTGGTATCTGTGAATGTTCTTTGATACTTGTAGCTTTATTAGTGAGTTCACTAGAGGCTGTTTGTTCTATCTGAAGTTCAAATACCTTGTTGAGACTTCCTGGAGGCCAGTATATGTGCCATCTTTGTCCTTTTATTACACATTAGCTTTAATTGGATGACATACTGTGAGGAAGTTATATCATGTGCTTTCTTAAAATCTGTATTCAGAATAAAATGATTAAACACTGCAATTGCAGCTATTAAGATAACAGTGAAATAAATTACTGCTCTTTTCATTTCAGTTCTATGCTGTAGGTTTTTAATGAATGTTGCCGTGTGTTGCATTCCAGTAATGTGTGTCTCTTCTGTTACATTTATTTTTTTTCTTCAGAGTCATAATCATTCTAAATGTATCAGGCCTCCATTGCCAAATTTCAATGTCATACCTCAGAGAGCAACTTTCTACCTCAGAGGGTCATTTGTAAGTAGATCTTGAATACATGTGATCAACCTTGTAAGATGAATTGCCATTCATAATCAAATACATGCAAGTCAGTATTACAGGTTGCAGTGTCATAACTGAAATTGTAGAATTGCTGCCTCTCAGTCTAATCATCTGTATATTGAAGAAGAAATTTCATAGGACAGAAATGCAACTAAATTTTGTTTAGAATATATTCCAAGGCTGGGTGCTCTGACATGCTGACATAGTTTGTCGGGCTGGCACAGCCATGGCCTTTCTAGTTATCAGTTAATTTTCAGGGGAATAGCTGTAGTTGATTTTATACTGTAGATTTTGTTGCTGCATCCTGTGAAGAGGTATTCTGGGAATCTCCCAGCTGTTGATTTGTTTGTTCTATTTTTTAATCTCGCTAAAGTACATTTCCCTCTGAAATGTGAACAATACTTTCATGGTGTAAACTGGAGTTTATTGTGAGTTGATTTGGATGATTCCTTCTCAGAATTTGACAGTTACTTATTTGGAATTTGATTTTGATTTTTTGGCAGCAGTAATTTCCTTTAGAAGGAGATAATTTGGATGATACCTTTGACAATAAAATGGTTCACTTAGGAAAAGTAGTTTAGTGTCAATTTGGATACACGGCTCCCTTTTAGGCAAGTATCAGATGGCTTATCCAAATCAAGCTCTAGGTCTCTTACTTTGTTGTTGATGTTGGTAACTGAAAAGAAATCATAGGGGTTAGGTGTGATTAAAATCTGATAACTAATGTTGTTGGTATGCTGCTCCAGCAGAAGGCTGGAGACATGTAAGCAAAATACTTTGATCAAAAATTAAAACCAAAGAGCTAGCAACTAGACAGAAGGCCTCATAAAAGTGAAACTAGTGGGATATTATTTCAGTCTGGTTACTTCTTGGAAGAGAGCTTGTATCCAAGGTGTATTGTTGATGATAGAGAAGCTAAAGATTGTGTCTGTGTTTGCAGTGCTTTCTGTCTTTATAAGAAACATTAGGGCCTGTTAGGGTATTGCCTTATTGATGTATAATCTATAAAAATGTAAGGCATATGTAATGATTAGATGAATAAAGTTGTGGCCTCTAATGTGATCAACAGCTTTAAAGTAACAAAAATTAGACACCCTTAGAGGACTGGTATTTCTTGAGTTGAGTATTCAAGGTTGCTTATTTTGCTGTTGTTGTGTTTTAAATTGTATGATGTGTTCCGTTGTAGTATATGGTAGAAACCCTTCAAGTGTGGCATTCTAGACTTGATTTCGAATTTGGAAACTCCAGTCTTTTCCAGCAACTCAATCCTTTGCAGGTAAGTTGATCAGTTTTAATTATCAGTCTCTCTGCAGTTTCAGGTGTGTCTTCCCTCTTTGGTGAAACTTCTCAACTTTCATGCTTAAGCTGCATATTTAGGGTGTGCTTTAAGGTTGTATGACTACACTACACTGTTGTTTGACTGTTGTACACTGGCTGTGTACAAACGTACCTGGAGGTAATAACGAGTTTGGGGAAAAGGAGTTTTAAAAATAGCCCAGAGATATTTAAATGCTGAGGCAAGAAGATGGGATTTTTGCCTTAAATCAGGACTTCAGAGGATCTTCTTTACTTCAGGAGCTTGGGTATTTTGTCATTTAGTTGTTAAATTTTGCAGCTTGAGCATTCTTCAATTTCAGGTATGGAAGGGAAGATTTTCTTTAGACCTAAATGTGGATGAAGTCTACACTTTAACCACACTCAAGACAGGATGGAAATGTGGTTACCCAGAGCCGCCTCCTCCTCAACCCTTTCCTTCCATTTACAGTGATGATTTCAACATACGTAAGTCAGAATTCTCTTATCCCAAAACTTCATTCACACAGATGTATTTGTAATGTAGGAGGGCAGTAAGTTATGTTATTTGAGTCATCTACATGATGTAGCCTGAAGATCTATTTTGCTTTTGTTTATTTATACCTGCTTTTCCAACAAATTGCACCTGTATGAGTGTACACCTTATGCTTTCAATGACGTTTATTTAATTTCATGTCTTACCTGGTGTTCATGTGTTTGCAAAACTGGTGTCTGCTTAAAAAACTTCTATTTTGGGGACTGCTTTGATATAGCAAGTCAAAAATCTGGAGAAAATTTTCAGGGGAAATTTCTGAAAACAAGTACACCGAAGAAAAAGAATATTTTAGAGTTGATGTGTATTTTATTTTCTGAACAGGTAATCCACCTTTCAGTGAAGCCCCAAATTTTGCAGATCAGACAGGTGTATTTGAATACTTTGTAAATGCTTCTGACCCAGGAGATCATGTGTTCACACTCCGCCAGGTGGTGGTTCAGCGGCCCATCACTTGGGTTTCTGATGCAGACCAGACCATCAGTGTCATAGGAAATTTTAAGTGGTATGTAAATACTCTTTTGTAGAGACATTTGGGGAAATGTCCTCCTCACTAGTGTGAGTAACGATCAGTTAATTTGTCTCAAGCCTCATTTCTCTTGGACAGAGGGCTTTTGCTTTTGCCTTCAGATTCTCTGTAGACCTGTAGGAATGATGATTCAGGCACTTCTAAAAGTCATTGAGCCCTTCTCAGGGCCAAAGGTCAACTGTGTCTGTCTAAATGACTCTTAAAGAATGGGGAGTCCACCACATTTCATGATTGTTTAGCCTAATGCTACACTGTCTTAGAATGGCTTTTTTTTGCTGATGTCCTTCTGGGCATATTTGTTCAAGCTAATATTTTACACTAATGGATCTGAGTTGGCATACTAGAAACACCAATGTGTGCCCTGAGTTTCTTTTTCCTTACGTTGGACCAAGAAAATGATTAATTTTGAATTACAGTATTTTGAGTTATTTGTTAGGAGTTTGATCAGTCTCATAACTCTCAGACTATTTCATTTATATTTCAGTTGTATTTGTTGGAGACTGCCATCTTCTGAGCAGTTCCTAGAATTGTGTGGATTTGATGCCAATCCTACTTCAACCACTTTTATTTCTGGGTGAAAGTAACTGCAGTTTACTGCTTTGATTAATGTGTGGTTACAATTGTAATTCTTTCTAAGAGCTAAAAAATTGCTAGGAGTTACAATGATGGCAATTCAGAATCAAGCAGCATATTTTAGAATAATATTTATTTAAAATTAATAAGCATTTGGGAAAGAGCCTGTTAACTAATTATAATTTTAATAGTAATAATAAACTTAATGCTAAAAGCTTTCTTTTCTGCTTAGAGGCCTAATCTAAATTCTTTTGATACATTCTTTAAAATAGCCATTTTGTCAGGTTTTTTTTTCACTTTAATTGGATCATTGATCTGGCAAATGCTTTTTCAGAACTTGCTTCACACTTCTAATTGTCTGGATATGTGATTGGATCACTTTAATCCAAAGCCTGGAAGAATACCACCCTCTTGTACTTGGAAGTTGTTCTTCAGTTATCTGATGTTTTCTTTTGCAGCCCTCTGTTAAGAAAAGTTTCATATTGTCCTTATAACTCCCTATATATGTCTCCCTATCAGCTTTCCCTCATTGAGTAAATTATACTCAGGGATTCCTAGAACAGTTACGTAGGACATATTTTTAAATTACTGTACTGAGATTCCTAAAAACTTCTATTATTTTGTTTTCGTTCAGTTTCTTTCTGTGTCTTCATCTTGCTTTCAAAACCAAGCTTGCTTCCTGAATATTCAGTTGATTATTCAGGTTTTACTGGTCTCTAACTTTTTATAATGCTAGTCCTCAATTTCAGGCCCTCAAGTTTGTTTGCTTCATCCTCAGTTTAAGACTCAGCTTGTCCCTGGCAGATATTTTCAACAATGGACACCTTCTATTGAAATTCCGAGCCAATCTTGCATTAAATTTCTCTGTAGGATGATACTTTACTTCAGTTGTCAATGGAAATTTATCATGAATCAATTTCAGGATTTTTTAGTTGGTTTTAGTTTGGATTTTAAACTTGTGCACGTGAAAGCTTTTTGCTCGCTTATCCTGGGTTTGTTAGTGTTTTTCTCTGATGGTTTTATTGAATCTGGATATATTCTGAAAGTATTACTGTGTAATACTGCTGTATTGCTTTGAGTCTCTTTATAATGGCGTAAGGGAAATGTTGGGGGTCTCTTTTTTGATAAATGGGGAGGCAAGAAAGTAATCTTTTTTGTGTAATGACTATATATTCAAGAATCTGGAGCATTACATTAGAATGAAAACCCAGGTCGTTCTTGCTACTATGTTAGAGGTGAGAAGACAAGTTGCTAGAATAGATATTCTCTGATTCAGGTATCAGCTGAGCTGCTGTCACACAGAGTCTTTTCACATTCTGTAAATAATTATAGATAATTATTACTTTGTAATTAGGTGACCTTGTGGCTGTATCTGTATTGCAAGTGCTTTCAGACATGGGATGTAGATCCATTAATAGAGGGAAAGAATTTCTATGGTTAAGAGCCTTGTAGTGCAGCTCTGAGGAGGAGGAAGTTGTGTAAATTTTCTGGGTGCTATTTGATGGTTTTGGTATTACTTTGCTTTATTCTTCTTTACAGCTCTCATTGCATGCATAACACAGTGCTTTACTGTTGAGCTGGAGTATAATCTTAGAAAATCAAATAATTTCTAATACTGCCTACTCAAAAAAATGGATTTCTTCCTTGTTAAAACACTAATCTTCTCTTACAGGGTAAACGTGACAGTCACTTGTGACATCTACATAGAAAAACCTCGTGATGGAGGCGTGTTTATTGCAGGAAGAGTTGACAATGGTGGGATATATGTGCGACATTCCAAAGGAGTTTTCTTCTGGGTTTTTGCAGATGGCACCTACAGAGTCACTGGTGACCTAGGTAAGCAGTTCTTTGCAAAAGGGGATGCTGGCATATTGACATGTCATTTTGATAACTTTGATGAAAATAGGTAACATTCAGATTTTAAACTTCATTTGTCATTACTATAAATTTAACCTGTTGGTTCTAATGATGGCCACTTTTCATATGTGGAGAAAGCATCTGAAGGCTACTGGCTGGCCCATTTCTCAGGCTCAGCTTTCTGGAGTTTTTGTTTTTCCACTTACAAAGTCTGTTTTACACTAGCAAATATGAACTATTTTGCTTTTTATAAATACTCTGATACAATATTAATTACAGAAAGATTTGATCTGTATTCTTAAACTACACATGAAAAAAAAAATCCCGATTGACATGAAATGGCTTTTCTTAGAGAGCAGTTCAAGTCACTGTACTTCCATCTGGCTTAAGTGATGATCATAAGTGGCCTCCTGTTTCCTCAAATTATTCATCCTCCTGTTAGTGTAGCTCAGTGGAGTGAGGACATGTTCTCCTTGTGATTCTAACATTCCTGTGTGTTCATCTCTAGAGCACTTGACAGGTACTGGCCTCTTTAGTTGTTTAAAGGCATTTCCTATCACTTTAGGAGTATATATTAAAATTTTCAATAGTTTCTGATGAGTCAAATGTAGCTTCTAGATCTAGAGTATATCTGATAAGATATATTTTTTGTGTGTGTGTGTGTGTATTCCTGTATTCCTTTCCACTTCTACCATAGACAGGTAGCATAACAAAGGTTTTACATAGCTTCTCTTAACATATCAGTGTTCTCTAGGGAAACTTTGCAATGTGTAATTCCATAAAAACTTAAGTCTCAGCTGTATGGAAATACATACTTGTGTTTAGGATCGACTCAATTTTTTATTTGTAGTAAGACCTAGCAACATTACCTGATTAGTTTCTCAGGCTATCAGAAGTAATTTTTCCTAAATGAAATGAGTGGATTTTGATCAACCACCTCATTATTTCAGGCTGAGACTCTTGTTACACAATATGATAATTTTTTCTGTACAGATATTTTCAGTCATCTTTATATTTTTCTAGAAGGGAGCCTGAATGTTAAATTATCTTGCTGTAAAAACTGTCTACTGAATAAATGAAGACTTGTAGCACTTAATTTTTTTCAGGTCTTTGTTTTCCCTCCAGGTGTCAATCACACCCCATTTTTGCTTAGCTTAAATTTTGGGTAGAACTAAGCAACATCATAGTGTGGCAGCTGAAATCCTGTGATTTTAAAATAGTTACAAACAATTAATAAACAAGAAGATCTATAGAATGAGCAGAGCAATAGCTACTATCACCCTTTGTGAACGTGTACTGTCCATAGAGTGAATCCTCATCTCATGACAAATTGCTGAGAGCATTGAGGATTTCAGTGAGAAAGCAGTTCTGGCTAAACAGGAGAATGTACTGATAGTACAGAGTCCAGGTTTGCGTATTAAGCCTTCCATGCTGCAACTGAAATTGTTAAAATGTCAATCCTGAACACTTCTGAAAAATAGATATTATTATCCTTTCGCTGGCTTGGTATTTATCAGTTTCAGCAAAGAGCTGAAGTAACACTTTGCTAACTTAAGCTTGTTTTGCAGCTGGAAAAGAAATATTAATGAAAGGACTTGCTGGTGTCCGGGATAATGCATGGCACACACTTACTCTGAACATTCAGGTAAGGATGCAGGCAAAAAGCTAGAAAACCAGTTATGAAACTTCCAGTCCTAAATGGTTTAGAAAAAGCTGTGCTATACGATTGATGGTGTACTTGCATTAGTTTGCCCTATCAAAACCAGAAACAATGCCTGTTACATTGAACCAATATTAAAATGCCATACCAAGTTCTGCTGCCTGTATTGTAAAAGAGATCCTGAGAATCTGTAGAAGGTATGGGAAAATAACTGGAAAGCTGTATTGAAAGCTGGAGGTAGAAAGGTCAGAGAGGCAAGTCTCTTTATTTATCTGCTGGAAAGGTGGTGGCCTGGCTCCCTGTTCTTAAGATGATCAGTAAAATACTAAGGTAGGCTGTGTTACAAATCTGTCTCCCACCAATTCCCTTTGCAGGCTAAGGCCTTGTATGTGGAGCTAGTAAAGGACTGGAAACTCAGATGAGCTGAGTTCTTTCTCTACTGTGTTGGAAGAGCACAGGCATTGTCTTACTGTATAAATGGGCTGCAGTTAATGAGGAGCCTGTCTGCATTTTTTTCCTTACTTCCTTCCCACTTCACCTTTTTTAACCATAGTGGCTTGGGGAGGAAAGCAGCCCCAAACTGTACTTTAAATATCCCTGTGTGCTTTGATGGGTGTGTCATTGTGCAAGCACCTAAAAGGCTTTAAGTTCCTCTTCTGAGTGCCTTTTCCCTTTGTCTAATGTAACCTTTGCAACTCCAGCTGGCTTGAAATGTGGGGAATCCTGGCTGGGAATTTTTACTACTGAAGGTAACTCTTAAAATTATGCACTGAGTCCCTCATGCTAGAATGCCACTGAGTATTAGAAGCTGTTTTTTGTCTCTTGTAGTGTCACATTTGGATACAAAGGGACATTTGCACCTAAGGCATTCACTGAAATGAATGTGGTTTAGTTTTGGCTTTGGTACACTTACATTTATGACAGTGTTTGCCATCTGTAAAATGGGCCAAGACATGTGAATTTGGTTATTAATCACTTAAAACTACAAACAGTGTTGGTAATTTTAAAATTACAATGCTTCAAACTTCCGTCTGCATTGTTAAAGTATTTTGTACCTAGCATGTCTTTGGTGTAATGATCGAAGTACAGAGCCATCTTTAAATAATTCTTACGCTGACTCCTTGAAAGACATTCCTTGCTTTTACCTGTGTCTTTCAGATTAAGAAATACAAGTAAGCTGAAGTACTTTTTTCTAAATACTGTTAAGTGGAACACACAAAAGATAAATTGTAATTTTTCTTGAAACTGCTTTGAATTTCAACATCTTGAAGTGGCTTCAGTGACACTTGAAAGTTCTACTCTTTATTTCAGCTTAATTACTAAATTACATCTTTCTTTACTTTTGACTTCTGCCTCATTCTGCAGAAGCAGTGCCAAGTGTATCATATCACCTTAAAAAGGTTGGGCTGTTTTGAAAGAGTCTGAATCAAGGAAGAGGAAAACCAGTTTACCCTTCAGATTCTACACTGAGTTAACAAAGCTGTGAGTAGGAGAGGAGGAGCCTTTAATGTGTTCACTGTAAAGGCATTAGATCTGTTCCACAGAGCTGATAGACAGCAGAAGGTTCTATGCAATATTTAGATGAATCTCTGCATGAAAAAATGTGTGAAATGTAGTTGAAAGTGGACTTGACATCCTTCTGCTTTGTCTTGTCTCCCATGTGAGCAGGCTCAGTGTCTACACAGACCCTGGATTTTACAAAGCTAACATTTTCTTTTTCAGGGCAACTCGGCCTCAGGACTGTTGAATGGTTATCCACTCTGGGAGAATGTCACCGTTTCCAACCCGGGGAACGGCTGGGCTGCCCTCGGAACTCGCTCCTTTGAGTTTGCACAGTTTGACAACTTTCACGTTGAAGCTTGCTGAGGTGGCTTTGGCATTTGGAGAACCTGGTTCTCATGTTACTTTGAATGAGAGCCAAGTCAAACTGGAGGAGAGCTGAGTGCTAAACTGTGATTGATCTCTTGGCAAAGAGTCTGGATTCGGTCCGTGGTGTTTGTTAAAGGTTTACTTGAGTAGATATCAACATTATTGTAGTTTTATCTCCTATTGCTGTGGGTTTTTGCCCTTCAGTTTTTGGGGGTAAATTTTAGTTCTAGGTAATGATGAAAACAAATTCTTGGATTGAAATATCTTTTAATAACAACATCTTAACTTACCAGCTCACTTCTAAAATAACTTTAGAAGTTAACAGAAGACAGATTCCTAAGCTGCATTTTTTAACACTTCTTCTATTACGTCCATTGCTTTCACTGTGAAAGAAAAAATTAAATGCCAGTAAGCCTTATGAGCCAGTGGGCCCCATACTTTTGTAGGTCTATCATTCTCAAATTTCATTTGGATAAAGTAGCTAGATTTCCTATAGTAAAAAAAAAGATGTTTTGTCTGTTTTTTTGCTACAGTCTGTGACTAGACTTTGCAGTTCTCCAAATGCATTTGATTATATCTTTCAACTTTTGTTGCCAGCCCTAAAATATATCCTATTTTCAGTGGAATGGAAATGTGCCTTATGACTGATCAGGGAGTGCAGCATGTGGCTTATTTCTAATCTACCTCCTCTTTCCACTGAAAGGGTTGAAATGGATGAAAAGATACCATAACTTACAGTTTGTTGATGATAATATTGGGTTTTTTGCATAGTACAAAGAGTAAAAACATTGCATCATGGATATTTCCATGTCAGGTCACATGTGGAAACTGGCCTTTTGTTCCTAGAAACTTGGGCAAACATTTCTCTCTTTTGATGGATTTAGAGCTTTGAATAGGAAATAATTAAAGCCTAACAATTATGTTTAGTTTATTATATTACTGTGGCACAGAGGAGATATGGATACTATCACTTCCTGGTATAAAAGAAATTAAAAAAAAAAAAAAGCAGTCTTTGTCTTTAAGAGTTTGCAATCTGATCACAAGGTAAGTAACAGTTGGTGGACACAGAAGGAATTATTTAGTGTACCAAGCAGTGGTAATGACAGAAGAGTATTTGTTTTTAAACATTTCCTGGGTATCATGGGATGAAATTCAGAGGATAATTCAGATCTTTGGGAATGGAGGGATTCTGTTTAGCTGTTGCTTCATTTTATTTTTTCCCAAGTTACTGTGTTATTAAAAAAGCAATTAATTGAGAACATGAGGTACTGAATGGGTTTTTCCTCACAAGCATTTGCAGTTCAATTTGCTCCAGAATTTTTCTTGTTTGTTGTTGGCCAGTTTGAAGGAAGATGATGTCCATTCCCTTAATGAAATGTGATTGCTGTGTCCATCTACTTTTCACATTCACATCCTGTTTAATTGACTAGCAAGTTGTTCCACATACTTGACAGAGCTCTGTTAGCTGTATGAGGCCATTTGTAGCAGGCAACATCTGGAGAAAAAGATTTGCAGTGTACTTTGATTTATAGAGATTATTCTTCTGATCCCCTTTATTTTGAAGGCTGATTCCAATAATTGTTAACTTGAGTCTTTGAAGTTGCCATCTAATATAAAATTAATGTTATAGAGATAATTTATGGAAAAATTTTATAATGTTGATCTTCCATTTTCATTTTTGGAGAAGGCTTCTTAAAATTCCTTCTCTAGTAAGTAAAAATGTTGTGTCTTTTAGCTGTTGTATTGATACTACTTATTCATACTTGGAAATTTCATACATGCCAGTAACCTTGAAAAATTATTTAAACCACTAAACTTTAAAACTCTTTAAAAAAGAGTTCTTTTTTAAAAAAGAGTTATACTTTAAAAAAGAAGACTTCCAAATGTTAAGTAACTGTTTACTTAAGTGGGTGAAAAATGAAAGGCAATTTTCCATGTAATTTTCAAGTATGGATGCAGATCTGTTCATTACTTGCTTGATTTCCTGAGGAATGTCACTGGTCACTCCACATGTGAAAGAATCTAATTTTAGGTCCTCATATTCAAGTAATATGAGTATAATAATCTCAGAATAAATTTATTTTAGCTGTGATGGATTTCTGTAGTTGGATGCTTCTTGGAGACTTCCTGGTAGCTTCTGTGGGTAAAAGCAGAGAGATCAGCAATGATGCAGTTATTCCAAAGGAGCTGTCCATTTTTTTAATTTTCTCATGCACTAGTGTAATAAACTGTATTGTTATATTGTGTACTGAACACTATGTATTTTATCACTGGAAATGTTGATTTTTTTTTTTCCCTAATCTTAATTTACAATGTTGGAGGATTAAAGTGTTATGAACAGAGTAAGTGATTTAATGGTGACATAATGTTATTCATCTTTATATGTCTGTAATTCTTCACCCTTCAGTAGACTGTAATATGTTTGGCAATAACAAGCTGTCGGGTTTTTCACTGAGGGGTGGATTTAAGTTGTTGATTATAAATGCTAATCACTCCAAATGGACAAATAAAACACTTAAAAACGCTTTATTTGTGCAGAATGCTTCTGTAAAATGGGTCTTGTTTTTCTCCAGCAAGAAAGCTGACAATTTTTCCATTGTGATTTCTGATAAATATGCTTGATATTAACTTAATTGGATTGAAGAATATAGCCAACCAGTCCATTTTAAAAATATCACAAAATCCATTCGCATTAGGACTTGTGCTATTGATAAAATGATTTTCTTATAGCAGTCAATATACATTTTGCTTCTTTCTGGTTTTCTGATTTGGATTCTTTTTTAATTTATTGAAGGGAATTAAATTGTATTTGAGGACCAGTGATGCAAAACTGCTGAGTACTAAGGTCATGTGAGATTTAGCTGAAAGTCAGTTTGTAGCTTTGGAAACAGACAGTGTTGTAAGGATGTACTTCTATGGTTTAAAGGCTTCTTTATTTTGAATATCCTTTTGAATCTATCTTCAAACACAGTATTTTTATTTTTTTAAGCTAAACTTTAGGGTTTGATTTTGCAAGGAAGGGAGAAATTCCATAGAGCTAGTTATGTTTCCCAGTGCATTGTGCCCGTAATGTCTTACCCTGGAATTGTTACCTTCCAGTAACCAGCTATGTGCTACCACCTACACAAAACACTGCATCAAAATCAATTCTGTCCCTTCTCTGCTACCATCTTTGAGGTTAGACTTGAGCAGTTCTTGAGATTTTTAAACTCATACAAAACACAAGGACTCGTTTGCTTTAAAATTACAGGAGGCTCTTTAGGCTCCTTTTGCAGCTGCCTCCTTGTATCTCTGTATCAAAACTAAATTTCTACTTCCAGATTTGATTTGGAGTGGTAGTGGTTTGCTTTTGCCTTATAGAATCAGTTTTACTGCATCATAGCAGCAGGTTGTTTGTTTTCACTTAATAAATTTTCATTGGTTTACCTGAAGTTTCTGTCCAGAGTCCATTTTCTGGAGGGGAGTGGGTATTATGAATTTAACCATCATAATTATGGCTGTCTTATTTCAGCAGTATGGGCAAAGAGGGACAGTGCTTGGAGACTTTATTATCCTCTCTTTGATGTTTTTGTCTTTTTTTTTTTTTTTTTTTTTTTTTTTTTTGGGGGTGTGGGGGGGTTTTTTGTTGGTTTGGGTTATTTTTTTCTCATTTGTGCTTTTGTTTTGTTTTTGTTTGTTTTTAAGCCCTTTGTAGGTACTACACTCATACAAGTCTAGCACATGCTGGGAGTGGCAGACAGGCAGGTTGTAAAAACCCTCCAGTTTTGAAGACTTCCTAGGCTGGTAGTGGAATCATCAGGTAGCTTTTTTAGAATTCGGAGTAGTGTGCACTGAAAAGTGAGCATGAGCAAATTCCTCTTGCTGTGCTCCTTCCATTTATGCCCAAGTGTCACTGAAACAATAAGGGTTGTGTTTCTAGAATTTGTGTTCTAAAAAAAGCCCAAAAGGCCCACTAGTAATTGAGCAGAGGAAAATGTGTGCTGCAGCAGTGTTGCCAAGCTTTTGCTCTGTGCCAAGATACTTCTCTGCGGTTTTCATAGTGGCTAAGACAAACAACTGTGAAACTCTGTTTTTCCCCTCAAGGAATTATGTTTGGATAAGGTTAAAAACAGACACACAGCCCAACACCAGTTTTGTCAGGGGCTCCTGGTAACTTGCAATGAGTGCGTTAAACCTGACTCTTACTTTTGTGTACCCCAGGCTAAACCTACACATGTCTCTGGAAAGCAGAGATGAAAGTATTCTAAAAGTATTTGTTGGAGTGCTGACTTTTAAATTCTTTAAAATGCCTTTTCTGTTGGTATCAAGTGTACCTGACTGAGTTTGACTTCACTTAGTGCAGGAGAACAGTAATCTTTGGTTTTACTGTGCTCACAGAGGCATTTCAAAGATATTACTGTCGTAGGGGGTGTCTCAGTACAGAATTAACTTGAGGGTATGTAAGAGGAAACTGAACCTAGCGTGTAATATTATTCTAATGTTATGCAGCCATGGTCTGGGAATCCTTCATTGTCTAAAACAGAGGTGGTAACAACAAAATGACTGTTAAAAAAACCAAACCAGCATCACCAACAAAAAAAACCCCCAAACTGCACACATGTTCTCAAATAGTACAGGGAAAAAGCAAAGAACAGTCTGGATTTAACTTGGCTTCCTTTGTTCAGTTACTGCTGGAAAATACAGCCATCTTCCTTACTGTTTTCCATGGACAATGATTCAGTTAAAATGTCTATAGAGAATACAAGACTTCATTGTTGCTAAAAAGCAAATGCTTAGCTAATTTTAGGCACTGCTGTTTCCCAGAAGCAGCAGAATCAGAAAAGGCTAGAAAACATGAAACAGGTTATGCAGCTGAAAGGCATGTCTGTGATGTGTGACTCAGTCCCTCTCCTGGTTGCAGAAGATTCCTTACCTGTGAGCATAGCAGCAGAGCTTTATGGAAAATAGAAGGCAAATATTTCTCTGTTGCTGCCACCCCCCTTCCAAGTTTTTGGGAAATTTTGTGTACATTGGCCAATCTGAGATCACACAGAAGTGACTCTAGCCTCTTGGCTGGATTACATAGTGTTAACAGAGTCATTTGAAAGAGCAGCTGGCAATGGCTAGCAGCAAATCCTGTTAAGGATGTCCATATTCCCTTCTGATGTGATTGCTCTTGTAGTGGGAGCAATAAATGGTAGTGTTCACTGGCAAGAGATCAGGCAGGTTTTGTGCTGAACGGAGGTGCACACAAATGGCTCAGTGCAGAGATCTGTAAAGCTTCACTGGGATCCACAAAGTCTCTGGCATAAGCTGCCTATTTCCTGTTCAGTCTAAGATTGCTGTTTAATGTTCCAGCTTAATTTTTTTTCTTGCAGCCCAGCTGATACCTTGTCCTAAATAAATTGTTTTGCCAGCATTATACGAAACATGCTCGGTGCACAGGACAAGCCTGTACCAGAAGGAGGAGGCTGAGAATGCTCTGTTGATCATTCAGCCCATCTCCTTGATAGATAGACTGTACATTTTTAGGATGTGCCTTACTAGACTGCTGAGACAAAAGGGTGACAGAGCTCCCACTTCTCTTTTGTAGGTGGCTATTCTATAGATTTTGAGACAAACAGCATCATTGCTTTTGTTTATGATCTGTGTAAGGGGTGCAGGGAGATCATTCAACTTTTCTTCCCAATACATAAGAGGAAGGTTGATACTACAGAATGCATCTTGTGTTTATGTAGTTCTAGTATTTACTTGCAGGATGAATTGAGCCCTTCATGAAACACCTGTGATTCTACCTTGAGAGACAAAATACTTTGATTAGATGAATGCTTTCATGCAGATACATCAACTGAGAACACCCAGTTCCCAAGCCAATGGAGTTTCTCTTATGGTGTTGCTTCACTTCATTTCAAATACCATAGTATGATATAATTTTTTTTCCCTAAATATTAGTTCTAGTAAATCTCCACAACAAAAATTCCAGCCTCCCCATATGTAAATACATTCAGTACATACCTTGGTTTCCTTTTCCTTTCCTGACTGTGCTTTTAAAATGGTGAATACTTAGGGATATCTGTCACCCTTCCCAAACAAATACTTCGCCATATGAAAATGCAACAATCTTCATCTTTTAAACAACTGAATCTTTTTACCTCTGTATTGCAGCTAACTATATTTTTCTTGTGCTGGATCTGAATATTGTCACATCACTTGATTTTTATAATAAATAATATTAATCTAAACAGGCTCTGCAAGGAGGCGGCAAAAGGACTATGTAGAAATCTATAATTTCTTGTGGTGTTTTAGCCCCCAAGGCCCAAGTGACCTTACCTGTATTTTTCCTTTCTCCCACACATTTTCCAGTGCCATTTAGGGTGGCTACCTGGGTAACATCCTCAATGATTGAAGGTGGCTGTTTTTCTTGTGTGTGGCATGGTGACTTGGGAATGATAAATGCCAATCTTCTGTACCTTCTCTGTGGAACTCAACCTCCTGGAAGTCAGGCAGGTTTTTGATCACTTTTATTATACAATCAGGCACTGGAATATAATAGTCTGGAGGATTTTCTTGCTTTTCCTTTGAACCATGTTTCTTTGTTGTTTTTAATAATTTTTTTTTCTTCAAGAAGCGTGATGCAGAAAAGGTACTTGGTTGCTTTTATTACATCAAAACCTGATTACAGTAATTCTGTGTTCAGCAACTTCCCTGATGAGCCTATACTGCATCCTCAGATGCCTTTGAAGACTTCCGCCGGGGTTAGTTATCTGTACTAAGTCATTTCAGATGGCAGTTTCTCTGAAAAAGTATCTAGTTTCCTCTTCAGTAACATACCAGTTCTAAGTGTGGTGGTGTTTTCTGCCCTTTGATCTTTTAGCATTACATTTGGTAACTGAAATATCTTTTTCTCCCCATTTCTACCACTTCAAAAGATGGTGGGCCACATCCCGCTTTAATCTGCAAGGACCTCAACACCATGCAAATATTACCCATGTCCTCTACTGCAAATGAGAGAAATATACGTTGCATACTGCATTTTTCTGATGCTCTAGAGTCTCTATTTAGGTTTCTCTTTGTTGGGACAGTGTTCTGAAATCA
This sequence comes from Pyrgilauda ruficollis, assembly GCF_017590135.1. Classification (NCBI taxonomy): domain Eukaryota; kingdom Metazoa; phylum Chordata; class Aves; order Passeriformes; family Passeridae; genus Pyrgilauda; species Pyrgilauda ruficollis. The sequence goes on along the minus strand of NW_024524155.1, from coordinate 7,552,458 downwards.
GAATACAATGAATTTGCGTATGAACCTGTATTGAGATTTCAAAATGTGCTCTTCTGGTTTTAAGTGTTTATGGAGCATTGTGTATAGTACTCCTGCTAAAAATCTGGATTTTTAAATAACTTTTAAATTCTCTACAGTTACCAGAGCTTTAAATGAGTGGTGGATGGAGGTCTGGAGCACATCCTAACTTTGTTCCTGGGATCATTTCACATGCCTCAGTTTCCTCATGAGGAAGCACACAGGGATACCATGGCACTAAGCACGCTTGCTTAGTAGACCTAAGTAGAAACAGAGCAGCTGCTTTAACTTCCTTCCTACAAAGACTTAATGCATTAGTGGGGACAACGTTGATTAACAGGTCAGTGTCACTTCCTGTTGAAATTGTGAGGAAATGACTGCCCTGAGAACAAGCCACTGTGGGTGTGCCTCTGCTCTGTGTTAGAGGTGGTAGGAGACTGAAAGGGATGAGTTTATTTTCATTTGGATCTGCCACTGAACATACTGCCTTTTTCATTCTTTGTCTGCACAGAGCAGAGATAATGCTCTGCCTCTAAGGATAGTCACACTGTGAGTGGGGGTCTCTTCAGAAAGTTTTGGAAAGGACTCCATTGATTCTGTGTACATTGGAATGCTGTGGGTTCACAGTCTGACAGTCTCATAGTATAGAAAAAACAGGCAGGAGTGGTGGAGTCAGTGAGCTGAAGCATAACATCATCGACAGCTGCCCACTACCTGCAAGGAGATCTGGAAAAGGTAAGGGGTGCATGCTCTGCTTCAGAGTTGCCTTCCTAGTGGGGCCAGTAGAATGGAGATGAGTAGGATAGATTGGAAATGTTTGATATAGAAACACATGCTAGAATGATGTAAAGCTTACATAGTGTCTTAGAGTTGGATCAGTCTCTGCGTATTTAACATGACTTAAAATGGTAGGAGTGTTATTGCATCTGTAAAAACCTGAGTTCATAATATGTTCTCATGTCCAGGCTCTCTCATTTTTTTTTTTTTACTGAAAAAAATGATGTAAATTGTACCCAGCAAAAGAGCAGAACAGTACGAGAGAAAAAGAAGGCCAAGTCTACTTTTCTGTCTGCAGTCACCTTTCCTCAGTGTTGTTCTCCTGAAGCTAATGAGCACTGCTCATATTATTGTGTGACTATAGCTCCTTCTCGTCTGGAGACCCAAGTCCCTGTGAAGAGTCTCTCAGTTCGAACCAAAACCAGATAAACAACAATGCTATTCCAGTTCACTGAGCGTGACTGACACGGTATTTGAAATCACCACTCAGCCCAGACAGTCAGGAGGGGTAGCTCATACTTCAGGCTGCAAAAAAACCCCACCTCATTACAGCAAGTCTGATCTGTTCTCGGAAAAAAAATCTATAGTGGTATCACAAAGATTGGTTTCCGAATGAAAAATTGAGGTTTGACATGAACCTTAGGACTTTTTATCTTTTGTGACAAGTTCGTAAAGCAAAAGAGGCCCTTGCAGTGAGTGCTGGAGGCACTAGATGGCAGTGGAAGCATGGCTGAGGGAGCAGCTGTCTTGCGGGCTTTGGGGCCAGCTGCTCTGAGCTATGAAAACAAGGAATGAAGGCAGCTTGACTTGAGAAGAAAGATAAGGTTGAGACTACGGGCGGCCTTCTGTGCACAGAACTCAAGGCTTCCCTTACAAGGAATACTAATTCCTCATTTAATAATTTTGCATCTCCTTAAAGCAGATTAACCTATAAACCCCTGAATGCTCTGTAAAGCGTCTATTACCTACAGTGGTTTGTCTGGATCAAAACCATTAAATGAAGAAAAAGCCAATTTCTAATTGCTGCCAGTGGCACAGCTTTTGTGTGAGTCTCGGTAATTCTTAACTCTTGTTCAAGCTAAGAAACGACCTGCAGTGATTATTTTTAGAGTACAATGAGTTTGCTCTTCACTGCTACAGCCTATATGCTAAAAGCCTCTGAAGTGCCCCAGCCCCACTATCAGAAGGTCTCCCTGCGAGCAGCTGTGTGTGCTCTGAGGCTGTCTGGGAGAGCTGTGCTCGTGTGCAGGTGGGATCACAGGGTGAAACCTCAGACTCGAGTGGAGGAGAATGCTGTGCAGGAGCTTTTTACAGTGTACAGCTGCGAGATGGTTATTTCCCAGCAGTCTGAGGTTTTCAGAGGTGTGGGGCTCATTTTTCTGCTGAAGTTTTAAAATATGAAATTGATAGCTTGGGCAGCTGCAAGGGATGGAGCCACTGTGAGAGAGAAGCAGCAGATTTGTACTGAGAGGAATTGTCATCTGGCTTAGACTTGAACAAGGCAGTCCTTTGCTCAAAGGGGTCTGGAGACAAGGAAAGGCAGCAGCTCTGTAAACATGTGAAGGGGGGACACAAAAATCACATCTGCAATTGGAACTGGTTGGCTTTGGGGTGATCAAGAAACTTACGAAAAGAAAGGGGTCAACAGTGTGAAAGCAGAAAGGGAGGATGGGTTTGTCCATTATCAAGTGTCTCAGAACATCATAATCTGAAATATGGGAGAGGTAAATGAGCAGTGATTACCGGGAAAGCAATTCACTCCCTCATGCCAGGTTTTCAAAAGCTTTATGTGCTGTAGGTTAATAGCCAGCTATTTGCTATTTGCTTTCACTCTGAATTAAGCCCCAGGCTTCCTGAGGGGATGTCCTTCCCTGTCCCCCACAGACCCCCACGGTCAGGCAGCATGACTCTGCGCATCAGTGTGGGCTGTCTCAGCTCAGCCTCTCCAGCAACACCTTATCAAGGAAATTCCTTACTCAAGGAATCCAGGGTTCCCTGGTTTTCTTTCTGTACCTTTTGCATCATTCTAGAAAGAGCCTACCTGGATGTATGCAGGGACTGGGAAGCAGAAAGTCTTTGTGTAAATTAAGACCAAGATACAAGATCCTGACATGAAAAAGTATCACTATGCCTTGTCTTCTGGGAAACAAAGTGAGAAATGTTTCTGATTTTGACAGAGATTGTTGCAATAACTAGAGGATGTGTGAAACTGAAGTGGGGACTGTTCTGTAGTCCTGCTTTTATGTAAGGCATCCCTGTGGTTTGCTTCTTTAAAGAATGGATATATTATATGTACGGTGGGGAGAATGCACAAGGCAAGGACTTTTGTGCTTATTTGTCTTGTTTGTCTTATGTGGCACCTGAGACCAGTATTTAATGAGAGTTTCTGTGGGAGAAGAAGATAATGTTTTCTGTGGGAGAGTCGTGCCCCTCTATCAAATGAGTAGTAATGTCTTTTTTAAAAACTACAGAAATTTTGATTATTGGTTTATAATCTTAACATTGTCTGTGTATTTCTTTGTCTGTTTTCTTTATGAAGTTCCTCTGAGTGCTGGTTATTTTTAGGGGCCTTTAGGTGCCCTGTGCTTCAGGGTCATGGCTCTTTTCCTTGTTTGCTCTGACAGAAAGTGATCATCAGGAACATCTCAGGTTTTCATTGTGCTTTTCCTTGCTATAACTTTAGTTTATTGTGCAAAAGTGAGAAAGAAATGTGGTTACTGAAACTTTGACAGGTTTTCCCTTTCACCCACAGTGCTTTGAAGGCAAATTGCTTACCCAAAATGTGCTTGGATAAGTGAAGGATATGCAAGAAACGGAGAGATCCCAAGATATCATGTGGCCTGTTGAGGACAGTGGTTTTTTGCAAGTATCTTTGGAGCAGGTGAGTAATAGGGGCCTGTCTCAGCCAGCAGGATAGCACCAGGATAACTGTGCTTTGTATAACTGGTGCAGACATGCAGCTTGGCAGCCTGTTAGCAGTGTTTTGAATAATTTTGAAAAGCTCCTCCTGCATTATTTAGTGAGTGGATTTTTTAAGATGGAGCCTTTAGCTCCTGAGAGAGAAGGAAGAGCCTGGGCGAGATGCTGGTGTAAATCTGTTCTTGCCGGTTGCCGGTGGGCGCTCCCGTTGATGAATTCCCCAGCAGTAATGAAAATTCAGCTGTTTGGGCATGATGCTGCAGTGCTGTGGGTGCTTGGGCTGCCCTGTGCTGTAATGCAGAGCACAGAACAGTGAAGCTGAGGAGGAGGAGGAGGAGTTCTAGTAAGAGAACAGAGCTTTGCCTCAGAAAGCCGTGCGCAGTGCCCGGCAGAGCACAGGCTTCTGAGGGCTGTAATGTGGAAAACACCACAGAGAGCAGGGCTTGTGTCAGCCCCTTGGCCAAGGGAGTGAGGCAGGGTTCCTGGGAGTAGCTGGCTGAGCAGCAACCCTTTGCCAGCTGCAGGATGTTTTAAGCAAGGGAGTGGAGCTAACTCCCAGGGGGAGTGAAGATGGGGGTGACCTTCAGCAGGAGCTGAGGGTAGTGAGCCCTTCTGCAGACCAGTTCCCTGGATTCTGGTCAGGCTTAATTTGTGCAATCTGTCCTTACAACTCACTTGGTGAAGAATTCAGACTGAGAAGCCACACAAAAAAATGTGCAAAAGTGAGATAAAAGGTCCAATAATTTTCCTGGATTTTCTTGTGCTTGAGGAGCATAAGAACTTGGAGGAACTTTTTCAGTGTGATTCTTTGTTAAATCCACTGGGTGCATTTGGCACATCCCCCTGTCCAAAAACACCAAAACAAGTGACTTTAGGCATGACTTCCTGTGAGTATTTCATGGTAAACATGGGCAGCCCTTTGAAATGCTGATTTTAGAAGTACATATTACCATTCCAGAGCATAGCAGGATTTTTCAGATAGAAGAAAGAAGAACTCATACCAGAGCAACCCACAGCCTGGCAGTCGAGTCAGTAGGAATAGATCTGGACCCTTGTTCTCCATGCTTTGCTCCTGGAAATTAAACTGACAGTCTGTTTTTCCATATTGTTGAGGCTGATTGCTACTTTAGGGGGGGGATACATGAGGCTTGACTCAGGAGTCAGACTCATCTTATGCTAGTTTACAATTGTTGTCAGATGAGTTATGATATTTGAGATGAGCTGTTGTAAAAACATATGTATGTTCTTAGCTGGCAACAAATTTTAGTATTTTAATGATGCTTAAGACAGCTCCAGCATAGAGAAGACACCCTATTAAAACAGTAAATCAAGCTCTGCAAGCATGATAGCTGAATTAGAGTTTGAGCTATTCCAACGTCTTTGCATTCTGCTTTGTTGCTGATGTGTACATCCACAGATGTATAAACTATTTGCAGTTATAGTTTTGCAATTCAGTGTGTTGCTTACAGCAACAATACATTTTAAGCAAACAGCACAATATTGGATCAGCTATCACCAATAAAGCTAGTTTTGCTTCATAAAATCCTCCTCAGTACATTCCTTCTTTTCCAAACTGACTACCTTATAAGCCAATTGGAAGAAGCATCTTGAAGAAAGACTAAATACCTGAATAATGGAAAAATATGTTTCCCATTTACCACTGTCTTGTATAGATGATGGGCTGGGGAGGGAGGTTAAGTAGTAGGGGGTAAAAACTCTTTTTCCTGGTTTTACACTGAATGATTGTGGCAGTATCTGTATCTTAATAGACTGGTCAAAGGAGAAATCTCAGGTACTGTGACATGAGAAGGCATCTTGAACTGTGCTCAACCTTAATTTTTTCTTTTATGGAATATGAATATTAAACATCAACCCTAGCTTAGTCTGACAGATAAGGTTTAACTTATGGGCTCTCTGCTCTCTGTGTCAGAGATCTAAATCCATGTTATCTCTGGCTTCAGAACAAGCTCAGTAGCTACTTCTCCTCTACTTTCAGCTTCTCATCTTCTCTCTGCATCTCTGACTACAGGTAAACAAAATCCTTCCATCTTTTGCCTTTCAACTACACAAGGCAACACTGCTTAAAATTCTGGTCTTTCATATTCCATGAGCCCCTGGGAAGTCAATAAATGTCAAAGAAATGTTGATTATTTGTGTATTTATTTGGTCTGTGCTACATTTCTGAGAAGGCCTTGTGGCATTTGGTCATCACACTCTTAGAAGACATATCACAGGGTAACTGCAGTGGACATATAGTAAAAAAATGTAGATGTTTCCCACACTACAATGAATCTGTATTGTTCTTGAGACGGTACTGCTTAGTAAAGAACTTCCATCTTCATTATATTTGTTGCAAAATGACTTTCTCCGTTCTCATTTTTTTTGTGTGTGCTCTTTTTAAGAACTCATAAGAAATTTTAGTGCGAGAAGGAGCCATGCTGGTCTTAGAATATGTTCATTTCACACAATAATTTTTCTCTGAATCAGTTTCAAGTCATAAGTGGTCTCTCATAGCAAAGGCAAAAAAGAAGAATCGCATCAGGATGATGCTTAAACCCTTTGGTAGGATTCAGGTAAAGATTTATGGCTCTAGCACTGGTGATAGCATCTTTCCAGCTGCACAGTTTGTGCCCTGTGATGAATTGCCATTCCCTCTTATACAGTTTTACCAGGCTTACTCTGGCACTCAGCTTTGGATAGTCATAGATAGTCTCTGAAAAAAAGCCACTCTCCAAAGGTTTGCAATGAGCAGAAAGATGTGAGTCACGCATGCTTGTGCTGGACTTGAGAAGATTGGCCAATATACTGTTGACTAATTCTTTTCCTTTAATGAAAAGCTGATATGTGATTGTTATTATCCCAGCAGGAGAGACTGCTCTCTAAGTCTTATCTACATTCTGTAAGAACCCAATATGTGGCTTATCATCCATAAAGGGACAAAATGTTATGCCTTATGCCTGGATTCAAACCAGTAGTTCACAGGCAGTCGAATACTTCAAATACCTTGTGCTCAGACTGCTGAGCCGTGTCCTCTAAAATCCGTCATCTGCTGCTGTGTGGTAGTTAAAGCTGGTAAACTGGTAATGCTTATTTAATGAATTCTAATAACTTGTTTTTATGAGTAATCTGTCAGGAGGCCCCATTCCCTTTATGCATTTGTCCATCGATCTGTTTACGTGAACAGCTTTCGCTCTGTTATTTACAAATTACTCTCAGATTGTGTTGTTCTCCATTTAGAAAGTGCTGACAGTCCTGTGGACAAGATGATGTTTTTGATCAGATAATCGATGTTCAGATCATTTATGACTAACAGGAAGTAAATCAGAGGCCTTTCAAAAGGATCCCATTGATATTACTGGCTGTTGGCATGCGTGGTGACATGTTTTTTCTCCCAAGTCACCCATGTACACAAATACATCATTTATGACCATTTAAAAAAATTATTAAAAGCTGACACTGTGCTAAAGTAGAACAAATATCAGCTAATGGTTTATTGTTGTTTGGTATTGTTTTTAAGCCTTCTGGATGTGTGTTGGTTACTTTGTAGGCCAGGCAGGGACAGGTGATTGCCCAGGTGATTCTGCAATAAGACAGTAAGTGTAAGTTATATCTGGGGCAGCAGGGAAGAGAAATGTATAGGGGAATAAAGGTTACCTCCAAGATATTAAATACAGGCAGATCCACATCTTGATGGCATACCCACTTAGATGGAAACACATTCACCTAAGTGTGCATAAAATATTATTACTTTTTTAATGGGTCAATTTAGCAGTAAGACCAAGAATTCCAAGGTCAATTATTTGTATTTTTCATTACTGTAGATAATAAATAATATGGCTGCCAATGTCATTGGGGTACCATTTTACTGAGTATGAAGGTGGAGTGCTACAGGACCTGCAAGATGATGATAATTTCTGGCAACGCAAGACTGCAGTCAACTGGGAAAGAAGTTTATTACTGACAGAATTTTTACTATGCTGGCTCTAAGTTTATTAAGCAGTATACTGCATAATTTCTGTCAGCATATTGTGTCATTTTCTGAGCAATATAATAATATTGCTTTGAACTTCTAAGTGCCTTCCATTTCGGTAGCTTCCTAAAAAGTTATACCCATCTTAATTGCCATGGCACCTCAGAGAGGCAAAGAAATATTTTCTTTCCCCTGGGAGATCAATACTACTTTTAGCAGTGAAAGTGAAGTGAAATGAAAGGCTCAAAATCAAGCTAAAGGTTTGTCAGAACTGGGCTTGCAAAGGAAGCAGAATCTTGTGTCTTAGCTATAGGATTGACAGGTCTCAAAGCAGCTGGTCTTGGCCACAGACTTTCTGCACAGCACTTAAGAAGTAAATTCCTTTTGCTTCAATTCTGCAGATGTGACTGTATTTCCTGCTCCTTGTCGTGGCTTTTGTAGGAATGGGTTCTTTGGGGCAGTGTGCTTTCTGGAGTGTGCTTTGCTCAGTGAAATGGCTGGGTTATTTGAACACTAATCACAAAAACCAATTTCCCCCTCAGAATAAAAATGCATATTTACAGGAGTGTCATTTTTCCTCAGACAGTGATAGAATGGCTTCCCTTGTATAGTGCAGCACAAGCACAGTTTCTCCCGGGACAGCTGCCTGAGTCACCTGAGGGAGAGAGCAGTGCCTTTGGCTCTCTCAGAACATGCCTGGAGCACCACCACCCGGGCACACTCAGGTCATCAGTGTTCATAACCTGGCCAGAACTTGGACAGGAAGTCTCTGAGGGAAACCCAGGATGCTGTAGGCCAGGGAGTGGGAGATTTCTCTCACTGGCCTATGTACCAGCCAAAGGTACACAGAAATGTTAGGATGCAAGGTGCCTCCTCAATATCTGTCTGTTAGATTTGGTGTTAGATAAGTCCTCATGACGTGTGGGACTTGATTAGTCAGTGTCAGGCTGTGCAACACTCAGGCTCTGAGCCCTGTAGTATTGTTCACTGTGCTCTGTTTACCTGCTGTGATTCGTGATCATGGGTACAGAATCTTCCTCATCGTTGTCTCTGTGGTGTGGCTGTGTTCCAGCAGTGGGTGTGGTCAGCAGGACCTCCTTCATACAGGGTATTGGGATTGCAAGTTTGATATGCGCTAAATTCTTTGTGATGCTTCATTCCAAACTACAGGTACAACCCACCCACTTTAGAGTGAAAAAATCTCACTTTCTCTCCATGGCTGAGCAGGTGACTCAGGACAGAGGGAGAAAAATAATGTATACCTTCTCTATCCTTCTTGTCCTTTTGCAATAAAACCTTTGTGTCTATTATTAAGTCAGGACTATGAGGGTGACCTGCAGAATCAGGTTTCTCCTCTTTTTCATATCTTTATCTGAGGGAAGAAATGAAAGGTTTTTATCAAGGAAAAAAAGTAACGTTTCCCCCAATTGTTTCTTCCATCCCCGTCAATGCTGGGAACATTAAGATTAGGTTTTCTGGTTTGGCTGGAGATTTCCTTCAAGAAAAGGGGTAAGGAAGGGATGAGCAGGGCCCCAGTGTTTCTAGAAAAGTCATAATTGATGAGGTAAGGTCTGGTTCTGTAATGAAGCTTTCTTAATTTTCAGGATTTCTGCATCAAGACACTTTCTCAAGACGTTTTTTGGCCTCCCTCTTACAGGAATTGAACAGCAGTTGCTGTTCTGGTCTGTAATATCAGAGTGATAGGGAAATCTTGAGAGCTTTAAAAACTTGGTCAAATTTGATTCAGAAGATATTTGTAAGATTAATTAAATGTACAGACTGAGCATCCACAACTCTTGGATTTGAGGAAGAGATTTGGGATAAACAGCACCTCAGTCCTTGTCAGACTGTAGCAACTATATTTCATCAGACTGATACCCTGTACTTTTGTCTCCTTTAGCTTTTCTATTCTGCCTATTTATCTATTTTTATTCCACATAGAACTCTTGCAAAATCTTTAGGAATTTTTTTTTCTTTATTTTTGATCGGTCTTGTAAAAGCAACACATGTGTTTTATATTGACACAGAAGAGGGGAAAAAGTCACTGTGACTTGGTGTTTACCCATCAAAACAAGGAAAAGAAGTAAAACCCAGAGAGAGTTATTCCATTCAGTAGTCCTGCTTTTTACAAAAGGCAGAATTCAGCAGCCTTGCAAAGGGGGAAATACTCTTGGCTGATCACAAGTGGAAAAAGTGAGGAAAGGAGATTAAACTTGAGAATAAAACACCTGCATTGATGAGAAATAGGTTAAGTAGCGTTCTGCTTTTCAATTACGTTAGAGCAGCAGGTACTGAAGCCTTCTCATTAGCTGAGGCTATAAAATGCCACTTTTATTGTGTCATCTTTCTTTCAAATATTTGCCTGATGGGCTTGTGAAACATTTAGCTCTCACTGCCTGAAATTCCCACTGGCTGTTCCAAGGAAAGCTTCTCTTCCCAGCTTTATACTCAGAAATGTCAAGTCCACACCTGCTAGCTCTCCCTCTGTTCAAACAGTGCTCAGTACTAACCTTTCCTTTTCACATACTCCTTGTGAAGAGAAACATCGTGTCCTACTCACTCGCCTGCTGACCATCGAGTCTGAGCTGTCTCTGTGGGTTCATTGCCAGACAGCCCTCTGGGTCAGTCTGTCCTGCTGTCTTACTCCTCACTGAACTCTCCAGCCCCCTGAAGCTATTATTGACTCAGTTTTTCTCCACAAAATGAGCATGTGAGAACTCTGTTTTATTTTAGGGCCTGAGCTATTGCTTTATTAATCAAACAGTGACTATTTGCCTTATATTTAGTACCTGAGTCAATCACCAGCATCCTTCCATCACCTTTCTTACCCCAAAGTATCCTCAAAGTGTCACATTTTGCTTTGCTAGTCACAAGGTATCACAACTTCTTGTCCCGGTACTTGGGGGCTTCAAACAAAAGTAAATCTCCTTACTGGTCTCTGCCTCTCTCCCTTTTACAGGCATGCATACTTTCTTTGATGTCAAGGTTGTCCTGGGGGATTCATACTTAATTCAGCTACTGAGATGTAAGGATTTAACTGTTGTTGCTTTTTGTAAGCAATCCCTTGGACTTTATAAGGGTTTCCATGCAAACGACAATGTGTTTCCACAACAATCTGCATGACATGCTAACCGCTATACTGGATATGTGTACTGTGTCTTCAATATATTCCCAGCTCTATTAAGAAATGGTAATCAGTTTCAATGTAAAGATACATGCTCTTTCTGCTGATATTTTCACTTGTGTTCTACAGACTAGCAGAATATTATCCTTTAGCCTGTAACTGGTGACTTCTCTTTGCTGAATAATAACTGACCGAATTCAGACAACCCAATGAAGTAAAAAGCAAAGAGCTGTGAGCACTGCATTGCCTCCTTTGTGTGTTGCTTGATGGTTTTCCTGGTCTGATAATTATCTAATGCAGTAATAGAGAAAAGGTCAGAGTTATTGTGAGGCTGCTCCTGAACGTAATTTTTCATCTCAGTTTTGGCGTGTCATGTGTATAATCTCCCAGTGATGAATATTTGCATTTCATTGCCGTGATTTAGGAGGTTTTTTTTGCCTGTGCTTCAAATTGCTTTCAGTGCTCTCTGCAAAATGTGCTTTGCAGCAATGCAATGTACTTTCTGAGTTCATTTTAGAAATCTGATTTTGTCCTTCCCCTTCACTTCTGGTGTCAGTCTGGTGTATGTGCAGCATGAAGGAGGTTGGAGAGTAGGAAAGGAGTATGTAGAAGATTTGTAATTTAATAAGAATAAAGAATATAGTTTGGTTTATAATATTATCTAAAAAATTTACTTCTCTGCAGAGATTAATGTTCAGAGGCTTTTTTTAACCTCTGTGCTTGTACATGCTCACAGTGACTTACTATTATTATTAAATCTAAAGCAAGGAGGGAAGCATTGGGGAGGAAACACAGCGTTTCCCTGACTTCTCCAGATCCCTGCAAATACAAAGAAGCTTGTAAGACAGACAGCACATGGCAGGAGAGGTGCTCAGAGGTGTTTGTTTTGATAGTGCTTGCAGTGTTTTTGTCTCAGAAGCAGTGTTAGTATGCAGGGCAAACCATACATCTGGTTTCACTCATCTTGCCTGAGAGCCAGTTCAGTGCCTTGTGGGGAAAGGTTTAGAATAGTGGAGGTGGTAACAGATTTTACAAGTTAAAGATAGGGTTTTAATGTATCTTCAGGGACATCTGGATGCCAGGCATGTGCCACTTTGGATTCAGGCAATGGACTCATTTCCAGAGCGGTGAGCACACACATAGGGCTGTGAAGACATTGGGTGCTTTAGGGGGTTGCATCTTCTTGCAAACAGATCTTACATCATCTGTCTAAAGTGTGGGCACCATTGGTCCCATAATTCAGGAGTGTGGAGCCTTGAGCCTGACAGTATTTAAGAGGCATTTGGAAAATGCCCTTAATAATTTAATTTAACTTTTGATCAGCCCTGAATTGGTTAGAGAGTTGGACTAGATGATTATTGTAGGTAGCTTCCAAATAAAATATTCTATTATAATCTGAGGTTCCTTCCAATGGAAACAATCTATTCTATTCTATTCTATTCTATTCTATTCTATTCTATTCTATTCTTTCTCTATGGCTCTAAGTAAAATATCTCATAATTTTTTTTTCTTATTTAGAGAGTTCTCATGTGTCTGTCTCACCTTCAGATGCATTTTTTAATGTATTAGTTCAAGAAAAGAGTCCAGAGAGGTTTTTAATGTATCATTACATCTATTGATGGTAGAAACAGTTCCCACCCTTAAAATTTGTTGTTCAAGTAGGAAATTCAGTCTTTTTTGAGAGCTGTTCTCTTTCTTCAGTTTGGAGTGTTTGTTTCAGTCCTAATTGAAGAAGTAAGAGATCTTCTGCTTATTATTAGTGTAAATTTTATGTTTGCAAAGAAATATGTGAATGTAATTGAAAAGCAATGAGAATAATCAAAAGCCTAGAGAAACATGGGTTGTCAGAAAAAAAAATTAATGTGTGGCTGTTTGATCTTCTAATATGTATAAAAGACTGCTGCAAGAGGAAGGCAATAATTCATTTTACATGCCCAGGGCACAAGTAATTATGGCTTTAAACTGCAATTCTGAATCTCTCTGAGCATTCTCCATTGGCTTGTATTTCTTTCAGGTGACCGATTGCTCACCCACCTGGTATTCTCACAAAGTGTGCTCCAGTCACAGCTGCACAGTGTGACTGCACCTATGAGCTCTCTGTGGCTCAGACAGGCTGCTGAGGGGCAGCTCTCTGACCTAAGTGCAGGAGGGGCAGAACTCTGGAGTAGGTTGAGCAGGGAGCCCAAGAGCAGAGTAGAGGGAGGACTTTGGATCTGGGACTCTGTCATGAGACTGATACAGGAGGGGGCCAAATGGGAGCCTGCAAATGAAATCACCATTCAGGGTTCTCTCACCTCTGAGAGCCTGACTTTAGCATCTTCCTCTTTCCCTCGCCATACCTCACAGATAACCATCACATGGCCCAACCCTGACCATGACACGTGTGCCCCTGTTCAGTGGTCTGTAACAGGTCAGAAAGCAGTTCTGCTCTCTGCCCTGATAGTCATATAAATGTTATCTGTGACTGAGGGAAACTTTATACTGTTTTTCAATCTGCTTGACATCCTACTTGGAAGGAGGAGTAATTTTTCAGCAGCAGGAAAACTGTGAAAAGGAAATATTTTGTTGCTGTTTGACTGATTTTCACACCGATAAATGGAAACAATCTATCTTCCTTTTTTTCCCACGTGAAAATCCCCAGTATAAAATGAGATCAACTTCTTTGGGAAACTGAACTAGAATTCAGATATTTGCACTGATATGGTGCTCTACTTCATACTTCCTACAGGACTTGTAATCAGAGCTGTCTGGATAATAGTGATATCAGTTTAAATCTTTGAGGACCTTCTCAGTGTGACAGACTGCCTGTTGAATCGTGTAGTCACATCTGCCATACCTGCAATCCTGATTTTGAATCTTTTTCTTTTCCACTCAAAAAGGTGGAATTAATTTTGGTTGTGTGTTTAGCGGTCTTGCTTGGGGCTACTTCACATTCACCTGGTAACCTTTAGCAACAAAAGCTGTGAAGGAAAGGGAACTAAAGATGTATGATAGCTTCTTTTAGTAATGTCATCCCTAAAACATGGTGTCTTTCATAACAATGATTCCATCTGCCATATGGAAAATAATCTCTTAGGCTGAATTTCCCTCATAAGAACGATACAGATGTAGGTAGCACTTCCTTGGCTGAGGATTTGGCTCACATTACATTTCCTCTCCATTCCAGTCCCTGGATCTATCCCCATATGGATCACATTCCAGCATGTCTGGCACTGGTATATGTCTGCTGCTCTCCTTTCTCAGTCAAGAGACTGGGGGAAGAGGGGTGTCTGTTCTAAATTATAATTCTTTTTGCTTTATTCTTGGGCTAAAAGGGAGATCGTGTTTGTTCAGAATCCAGCAGGAACTGAAGGCTCTTTTTGAGATGGAGAAGAATATCCAGGAAGAATTTAAAGTATAAGGAACTAGGTAGGAGTCTCAGCTCCTTTGTCACACAGGGGGTAGTCAAATTTTTGAACTCACTGTCAGCACTCAGAAGCTGTGTTTGATCTTGCTATGCTGTTATCTAGATTATGCAGCTCACCAAACTGTGATTGCTGTAGGCTTTGTGCTGTGAGTAACCAAAAGCTTGGTGCAGCCCAGCTGCCCATAGCCTTTAGGCACAGTTATCGGTGAGGTAGAAGAGAGCATCACTGAAGGGTTCTGAAAATTAACCCAGTGGAAGTGCAGGCTGAGATTGACTACAGGCCAGTGCTCTGTAGCTTGTGATTCAACTGGAGCCGCTCACTGAGAGATCAGGCTCCAGGCTCAGCTGGAGCAGATCCGAGTTCTGCACACAGAGACTAGAGAAAGCAGATGGGCATTCATCTTATCCATAGAATCTTACAAACCCAGCTTCACAGCATTTGCATATAGCTGATGGGGGATTTGAAGCTTAAACCCAGAAGGATCATGGGGAAAAAACCCTTACTCACATACAATAATATCTTTCTAACCCCATGTCTTCTAGCATGACTGCTTCTCCCCTCTCTCCTGCCATTTTTTTTTTTTTTTGTTTTGTTTTGTTTTGTTTTCTTTTCTTTTCTTTTGTTGGAGGGGAATGGCTCATTTTTCAGTTTGCTGGTAAACTGATGACTGAGGCCAGGATGTTTTTACTGTAATTCAGAGTCCTGCAGCATGTAAAGAAATTAATATTGGGAATTCCTTTGCAAACAGACAGAACTGCCACAATCCAGAATCTGCACCAGTTTTTCTAGCTGTTTTTTGAGATTTACAACAGTTTGCTAATCTTTTCTTGATTCATCTTTTCCTGTTTTGCATTTGGAATTAGTCTGTGCTGATGCAGAAAGCACCAGACTGCTGCAAATGGATCCTGATATTTTCATTCTGAGCAGAGGCAGTGAAAAGGGGAAGTCTCATGTAAGTCTTCTCTGAAGATCCAGAAAATGCCTCAAAGCCCAGAGACAGACATGAGTAGCCATACATACTCACACTGGGCACCACCCTGAGATGAAGGAAAGCCCTTAAAAGAATTACTGTGATGCTTTTGCCACAGCAAGAAGGACTGAAAAGCTTTCATCAGAGACTTTGTGGTCTCTGCTTTCAGGCACAGCTCTAGGTATGGAAGAAATGTGTGTCTCTGCATGTTGTAGGTCTTTAGGAGGTTCAGCGGCAGTGAAGCCACGAGAAACAGCACCTTGACTCTGCACTGCTCTTCCCTCCCTGTATGCTCTGCTTAAACTGGAAAGAAACTGACAATTAAACCCAGTCTTACAAAATACTGAAAATTCCCACACAGATACTGAAAGAAAGAGAAACTCTCTGTTTTGCATCCCTGTCTGAAGTAGCCTTAGAGGATCACTGTCTATTTTAGTATTCGGTTTACTCTTTTTCCATCAGTAAAATTGTCCTTGACTATTTTGTGTTTGGATGTACTGAGTCCAAATGAGAATATACTCTTGGCAATGCAGATAAGTAACTAACTTAATTGCATTTCATATATTTACTTCAGACCAACTTCAGTGAAATAAATGCACAAACAAACCCTTCTGACATGAACATGAGTACAGACACCTTTGTGATCAGAAAACACCTGCACACCAGTAACAGAAAATGCCTTTACTCCTGTAAAGGAGCAAGTGCTCCTTTACATTTACCTAGAGTCATGCAAGCTGTACCAGAGAGGCATAATCATGTTAGATTTTTGGGGTGGTAGAAGTCTCCTGTTGAGTTTCACCTCTGCTCCATTTAATTTTCCTGGTCTTCTGCAAGCTGTATTATGTTTGTAAGTAAGAGGAAACAATTTGCTTGCTAACATTATGCTGTTTTAAATAGACTTTCAGGTATAGATTTTCCATAAACCTAGAAAGCAGCCCAACCTATCTGTTAGCTTTTAATTCTGAAATTTATTAGCTCTCCACATCCATTTCAGATACAAGCACAGTCTTAATTGCTCCATTTTTATTCTCACAGAAGATGCAGTAAATCTTAATGGTTGTGCTTCAAACATTAAGGAGCAATGTAGTGGTTGTAGGAGAAAAGCATTCAAAATATATTAAATTAATAAGTACTTAATAACATTTCATTTTCAAGCTGTTCATCAGAATTTGTTTTGAATTTGAAAGAGTAAATGTCACAAGAATTCTTTAAAGAGAAATCCAACTGGAACACTTGTTTCCCCCAAAACTTAAGATTTCCTGATAACATTTTCCTAACTCCTCCTCCCCTTCTGAGATTTTCAGAACTGCAAAAACAATATTTTTTTTGCTTTAATTATAATGCTAGTTGAGAATGTGTTATTTTGGCTACATTACAGCTCACATACAGTTTGTTTATAGCTCTCTGCAAAGCCATTTTAATAAGGTCAGATTTGCAATTTAAATTAACTTTAATATTTCTTGCAAACTCCAGTTCTGTTTGTTTATGCAAGGGGTAAACATACTGGAAATTTATTGTTTTAAAAATACATTCCTTTGTTTCATTTTCAAATTGGTACATCAGGTAGTAAACAATCTTGACTTTACATATTTTCTTGTGTGAAGGGAAGAAAACTATTTCTTTTTTCGCAGGAAGAGAAGAAAAGAATGTGGAAAAGTGAGAAGAAATGAAATCAGTTATTCAAAATGGAAATTTCCTCTGAAGAAACAATACACAATGAACAATTTATTTTACAAGTGAAGACCTTTATCCACTTGTAATTTTTTTCCCCCAGGGATTGCTGCTTTAAAGATTTTTTAAATCATGTGTACAAACAATTACCTACATATGATTATCTTTGGATTCTTTACTGGTAATTTTATTCTCATATTGGAACTGAATCTCAAAATTGGGCAGTCGGTCATGACACTATGATACCATTTCTTTTCCTTTCAATTTGATGACCTTTTTCTTTCATGAGAAAAATTTCTTTCATCCCTGTTTCTATCAACTACAATTTTCAAAGCCTAGCATTTTATCAGCTAATGCTACACTCCTCACAGAAGATGCTACTGTGAACTCTGAACATGAAACACATTCAGTTTTGCAATTTAAAAGATTTGGATATGAAGAATTTTTTTTTCCCAGACATTGTTTTGAATATGTAACACTTATTGTGGTAGCCTGCCAACAGGAATGTGAACCTTATCAGATGAATTTCTGACAAAAGGTTCCTGAAACAGTGTAAAATAATTGTATTAATTTTCCACTACTTTTGTTGACCCAGTTAATGTTTGATTTTGTCTTATTTCTATAAAAGCTGCGTAACTGTTTTGTAGATCATATGTGAGGCTTGATTCGTACCACTTTGAGCTAGTGGAGTAACTCCATTATCTCACTAGTTGCAAGTCATTTTATTTTCTGAGTGCTAGAAAAAAAAGTGAAATATTCTTGGCTGGAAGAGTAGTTTGCAAGCAGACTCCTGCGTTGTCTGTTATAGTGTGTTGATGCCTCACACCTGACCAACCCACCAAGAGCCTGTTCCTTAAGGCAAGAGCCAAAGCTGCTGCAGAATAACTTGTTTACAGATCTGAGATGTATTGTGGATAGATTTGAAGTGGCAGGTTTCAGTACCCTGGCAGTGGCAGGCAGGCAGGTGTGACAAATGTACCTGTGCTTAGAGGAGTCCTGCCGTTCCTGCAGTCTGTTGATCCAGGGTCACTGAACTGTTCCCAGCTCTTTTCATCCCTGCACAGACCTGTACGGTCCTCCCTCCTTTTCTGCTTCCTCCCCGAAGGAAGTAGGGGTGACAGTCAGGTCTGTGGGCTCTGGAGCTTTTTGATCTTCAGAGACAGCCAGTGGAGAGGCCACGCAGCAGGTGTGAGTTTGTGCCTGTGGACATGGCTGTGCTGGGGAGAGAGGTTGCTAACCAACCTATCTATGAAAAATATTGTGTGGCTTGGATATTTCAGAAATTCTAGCTTTATGTTGCAGTTTGTTTGTTTGTTTGTTTTGTTTGTGTGTGTGTGTTTTTTTCCCCCCAGCCTGCTAGCCATTTTTAAAACAGAGATAAACATAGCCTTCTTGTGAGGCTAAATGCATAAGGGTGTGAAAAACACAGCAATTTTTCAGGCAGGAGTAGGAAAGAGAAAGCAAAGCTTGGGAAGCTCAAAGGAAGAAATCGGAAGATGCTAAAGGAGGTGACACAGAGGTTATGTTTGGTATTTATTTTCCTTAAAAGTTATTCTGTTTTGTTGTTTTCAAGAAGATAATTTCATCCTGCTTTGAAGAAGTACAGCTCTTGAGATTTTGTCTCTAGCAGCAGCAGCAGGAAGAAATAAAGGCATGGATACAGATTTTCAAGGCAGTGATAGCCTTTGCCCTGCTTTGTTCTGATTTACCTGGAAATGGCTTGGCAGAAACATGGATATTGGTGAGGGCAGGGATTTATCTTGTAGCTATTAAAAATGAAGAATTTTGGTTCATAAAAAGACTGATCAAGAAGTTTTCATCGAAATATCTTTTCTTAAAATGAACTCAGTGAAAGATTGAAGTTCATAAAAATATATATCTCTTGACCAACTTCTTTTCTCAAGAAAATTTCTGATGTGAAGTTTGGGTCAGACCTCCACAGAACAGTGAATAACCCATTCTTGACAAAGTATCCAGTAGCTTGATCCTTAGGACATTGAACTAAACCCTGAAGTTTGCACAAATCCATGGAGCTGATCTATCCTACAGACAGCTGGATGTTCTGAGGAAGTACATAGTTTTCCATCCAAAAAGTAAAACCAAGAAAATGTAGAACACAAACCTTCTCCCCTCCTAAAAGAATTAAAACCCCACATCTTCTCTTGATGGACAAGGAAAATTCCTTTAAAAACCTGGTTGTTTGACATAGAAGAAATATTGTTTTCTGACCAGTCTTAAATATTAGCTGCCTCCAAAGAACTTCCTTCTGCTGTCACAAGAGGGAAGAATTAGATGCATAGGAAAGATTAACTTTCCATCAGTCTGTGTTTCTGACACAAGTTTATGGGAGAAGAAGCTGATTTCTTCTCTGGGACTTCTTCTCTTGAAGAAATATCACTCTTCTGGTTTTCCCATGCTACACCTGGTGCATCAGAGCTTGCCATGTGTTGCATCTTAGGGTAGCATGGCAATTTTGTTTCTGGTTGAGTCTATTAATTAATTTCATAATTTTGCATGCTATTTTTTTTTCTCTACTCCCTGTTTAGCTGTGCATTGCCTAAGGCTACAGCACTGAAGTTTTCACCTGGCGGATTCTAACTGTTTGTTGTTGATATCATTGTAGGTTGTATGTAATAATCTGTTCAGACTTTGGAGGTTGAAGAGAGAGGTCAATCCGATTTAAAATGTAATATCTGTCAAAACATGTAAAATCCAATTTAACAGCTCCAAAACCTGACTCACTGTGTACACAAATAAGAAAAAAGCCATGCTACACAAGATGTCTTGATGAAACATGACCTACACTCCTCTCCACCCTTAATAAGTCAGTGGGAAGAGATAGGTTTGTCCCTGGGATACTGTTATAGTGTAGACATCACTAAGGAGGTAAAATTGCTTCAAATATTGCTGCTGAAGGTTTCTGCAATGTGGAGAAATAAGAAATGATTGAAATTACTCCTTGGCCAGGTTAAAAATCAAAAAAACCACAGCACAGAATTTCAATCCACATCCAGACTCTTGAAGAATCTTAGGGCAAAAATGTCCACTGGGAGCAGTCTGTTTCTGGGTGTGAGAAAACGTTTAAGAATATTAAGATATTGGGTTTTTTTTAAAAAAAAAATTAAAATAGTTTTTATTTTCTGGGTTTCATTTCCTACTGCCTGACCTTCACATAATCACTGGATGGTCAGGATTGGAATTGACCTCTGGAGATCATCTGTTCCCCCATGCTAAAGCAGGTTCACCTCTAGCAGGTTGCACAGGATTGTGCCCAGACAGGATTTGAATGTGTCCATAGAAGGAGACTCCAGAGCCTCTCTGGGCTACCTGTCCCAGTGCTTAGTCAACCACACACTAAAGATGTTTTTCCTTGTATTTATATAGGACTTCCTGTACCCCTGTTTGTGCCCATTGCTCCTTGTCCTGCCACTGGGCATCACTGAAAGGAGTCCGACTCCATCTGCTGGACATCTCCCTTTAAGATATTTGTAAGCATTCCTAAGGTCCCCTCTCAGTCGCCTCCCAATCTAAACAGGCCCAACTCTCTCAGCCACTCCTCATAATTGAGAAACTCCAGTTCCTTAATCATGTTTGTGCCCTTCTGCTGGACCTTCTCCTGTAGTTCCTTGTCTTGTACTGAGGAGCTCAGAACTGGACACAGCACTGCAGATGTGGCCTCACCAATGCAGAGCAGAGGGGCAGGATCACTTCCCTTAGCCAGCCACACTTTTCCTAATGCATCCCAGGATACCATTGGGTTCTTGGCCACAAGGGCACACTGCTGCCTCATGGTTATTTTATCTAACAACAAGTTGTCTTTGATTGTCTCTCATCTATGCTGTCAAGAAGGAGAACTGAGGCTGATGGCAAATAAAATAATTTTGGAGGATTCTCTTGGGAAACTTATGCCGTGGCTATATGGCACATATATGGTACATTTCTTCTTTCTGGATTACTAGTTGAGGACCAAGACCTTCCATGATTTTGTCTTCATCTGCCCTCTTTAGATTTTGATGCTTTGTTTACATTAAAATCTCCTGTTTATATCAACTTCTGAGTCTGTTGATGACTTTAATCTGAACTTGGACTTAAAATTAGTTTGGAGGGTCATATTTTCAAAATGAAATATGCTGGAAAAATTTCAAGAGTGTGTTCCTCCCTTGACTCAGAGAGATGAACTACCATTATATGACAGTGAGAATTCTTGATGGCTATGTGTATTACATTTTCTTTTCTTTTGCTAATAAATTGAACACTCAGGAATGGCTACTGTTGAGGGCAAAGTGCCAATCTTGATTGGCCAGTAAAGCCATTCACCTGAGGAAATGTCATATTTCAATGAAGATAATAACCCATCTGTTCGGTTATCCATTAGTGCTCATATTTTTTCATCTCACTTCTGACAAAGGGTGAGGGATGTAGTCTTTTCAATCCATTTGCTGCTGCTTCTTCTCCCCTTCCACTAATATATTACTAGTACTAATTCTTGTTATGTGATTTTTCTGCCTTACAAGATAGGAAGACTGAGATTGGCTGTATAACAGAGGTAGAGGTTACATGGAGAAACATCTTTTTTGTTTGACTGTACAATGTCCCAGTGAAAAAAGCATGAGTACTCCACATTTTTAAATGTATAGTACAACCATATTTAATTATCCCTAAGGAGATAATGATCAGGCTGAGGAATGAAAGGAGATGAAACAAGTGGTCATGACCTCTGCAATAGCTGTGGAGCGGGAGCAGGGGTTGATGTGAACCGCCTCTTCTTGCACTGAAATGCACACAAATCCTGCTTGCAAGTAGAACTTATGGGATGTTTTAATTCCTATCAGGCTGGAGCCTCTTATTATCTTAGGCCTGTGTCCCAGTGATAAGAGCACTAGGTGTAGAGTGAGGAATCTGGTATTGTACTCCTGGCTCTGCCAGTGACTTGCTACATCACCTTACTTGATTTGTTTAACCTCTATGTCTTAAATTGTCTTCAAAATGAAGACAATTTTACCCGCTTTGCATGGATGTTGAAATGTATGTCTTTTTTTTTAACGACAGTACTGTGTGATCTCTAATAACTAGGCTGCTCGTCATTATGCTCTTGGACTCTTATTTCATGAGTCTTCAGTGATAAAAACTATTGTATTTAGTCTTAAACTGGTGGATATTCTGGCCTTCCCTTCCCAGAGACATTTATTCTTTTGCTATTCATCCCCCTGTCACAGTGCTGCAGCAGTGCACAATGATCAGTCACTGCAATGTACCACATGCCCGCTCCAAAGGACTTGAGCCAACAGCACTCAGAATAAGTGAGTTTCTTAATGTAACACATGGCTGATAAAAAGAGAAAGAAAAATGAAGCCCATAATTCATTCACTGTTTGCACTTTCTGGTACTGAGACATATCAGGTTGCTGAGTAGGATTTTAAATGCACCCCCCCCNCCCCCATAACCACCCCCCACCCTCCCCAATCAGTTATATAAAATGAAGTGAAAGCAACCTTTTTAAAATGAAGTTTAACCAAGCACTACAGTTAAATGAGATCACTTTCCTTTTAGGTTTGTTTTTTTCAATCAGACCTTATATAATAAGAATTGAAATTAAATTAAAAAATTCTCCAGTGCAGTAAAAATATACATATGAAATGCTGTTAATGCTCTTTCACTACACAGTGGCTATCACCACAGCTGTCATTGAGGTTGCTAAAAAACTGATTAGATGAAGCATTCTATTCAGAAGGCCTATGCCCACGTTAATGGATTCTTGTGCATTCTGTGGCTAACCAATTAAAATTCACCTAAGTACTGTGGATCTGAAAGTCTGATAGAAGCATAGAATTTATTGATTTCCTGTTTCAAACTAGGTTGTCTACCATAAGACAGAGCAGAGAGAAAAGCTGAGTTACAGGTGATTTGGAATACTGGTGATGGAACAGCAAGTGCAAATAAGATGCAATTATGCATAGAGAAAGATGAGTGGGGGAAAGGGCAATATGTTGAGAGATATTTCCGCTATCTTCTGCAAACTTATTGGAAACATTTGGCCTTATTCTTCTGCTCTAATACAGAATGCAGCCTTTGTGAGGGAAAGAAAGACAGACACTGATCTGTTCTCTCTGGTGACTAGTGACAGGACCAGAGGGAGTGGCCTGAAGTGGTGTCAGGGGAGGTTTAGGTTGGATATCAGGAAAAAGTTTTTCACCCAGAGGGTGGTTGGGCCCTGGAACATCTTCCCCAGGGCAGTGGTCACAGCACCAAGCCTGACAGAGCTCAAGAAGCATTTGGACAATGCTCTTGGGCACATGGTGTGAGTCTTGGGCATGGTCCTGTGCAGGGCCAAGAACCTGTACAGGACTTGATGATCCTTGAGGATTCCTTCTAGCTCAGCTGATTCTCTGAATCTGGGATTTTGTATTAATTTAAGAAATATGCTACTGTTTGACTTTACAGGTAAGAGATTTTTGGGAACCTTGTGTTATTCAATAAATCCATGAACAGCGTGAAAGATTTGCATGACTTTAGAAGAAGTGCCCTTTCTCTGCCTATGATATCACCAGGTAGGAACAAACATTATACATTGCCCAGTAATCTGCAAGCATCTGGGAAATTTCATGTAGCAGATTATTTTTCATTTACACTTTCATGTATATAGTACAGTATTAAAGGTACTGATTTAGGAATACTGAGGCTTAAGTTGGGACAGATATTTTATAAGGTGGACAAAATTTTAAAAATGAAGGACATTTCTACTTCTGTCCATAGACATATTCTTTTATGGAATTATTCTGTAAGATTGTGTTGAAGTATTTTGCATAGCAGAACCTGATAATTGGTCTTAATGCAGCACCATAAAGGAGAAGACAGAATTTAATTAAACTTCATTTTTATTAAAAATTAGTAAGTTTTCAGGTCAGGATCATCAAATGTGATTTATAGCAGGCCATCAAAATTTTAGTCAGTAATTTCTTTTTTAAAGTCTGATACTTACATTTAACTGCAGACAGTCTAAATTTAAAGCAAACACGTGATGGAGATGCTGATACTGAAGGTATTTCAGCATCACAGTTGAAGCAGTTCTGTTAACAACAGCGTGGTTTGATGGGGTCATGACTGATACAGCCACCAAGGGAAGGCCTTGGGTTAGCAGTGGCCACCCTGACTGATGCATGGCTGACATTTATGTGTGTGTTTGTGAGTTCACTGTGACCCCACTTTGCTGCCAGCCAAACATATTCTCCATTTACTGAACTCCTGGAGCTGAAGGTGCTGCACTTAGTTCCAGAGCTGATGAATATGCATGTAGGAATGCACAAAGCATGGTGGGTCAAAAAATGTTGAAGGTCTTAGTAAAAGGTAAACCTTCTTTCTAGAACAGATTTCTATCAGCAAATTAGTGGATTTAGTGCTAATTTTGTGTTTAAATCTGTCTTTACAAGCTGTTTCTTTTAAGGGTCTCACTGTGTGTATTAATAGTTTTCTTAGGACAGTTGACCTACTGTTGGCACAGTTCTGAAGATGTCAGAATTTATACCATCATGTTATCCAAATCAAACTTAGGTAGGGATTGAAAGATTGCTTTGGGAAGAAGGAAGATTTTTAATCAAAAAAATCCTACAGTATCTCATATACATTTGTAGCTCATCAAAGTCTTGCTGGTTGAGATGTAGCTCAGGCTGTGAGTGTTTATTCATTTTTTATGGCTGACTGCTGGTTTTTCTCTGGTATTTAGGATCTTCACATGCCAGCTACTTTAATTATGATCTGCAGGGGTTCACTCTTTTGAATACAGCTGCCTATACCAAGCTGTATCAAAACACTTTTGTTTATAAAATTATTTATTATATGTGTTGGTTGGGAAGGAGAAGTAACGCTTTCCTCCTACTTTTTTCTTCTGAAGTATGGTGAACACACAGTTCTCCTACCAACTGTTTCCTTTCTCTCATTTTATTTGCTGGCAGGATAAACTTGTGCTTTGAGGACCAGGCTGACAAATAAGTGCAGTAACTAGGAAGGCACTGAGGAAGTTCACTGTTGCCATTATGTGACAGTAAGGATGTTTGAAAGCTCCTGGAGATACTTGGTGTAGATTTCTCACTTTCCATTTGCAAAAATGCAACAGATTGTCAAATCTAGAAGAGATTGCCTGCTAGGAATTCAGAGAAATTAGAACTCCTAAATTTTTCCCTATTTAGTATAGGAAGCATCTGTGCATGTGTTCATATGCCAGGTACAGTTTTGATGGCTGCATTATACGTGTAAGGGCCTTCTACTCCATTCACTGCTTTTTTTTCTTCAGTAAATTTGACTAGTATGGCCATGACAAAATAGGGTATAATTCTGAAATGTCAATTTTTTTGTTTCCATCTGTTCAGATATTCCTAGACACCTGATATGTGTTTTGATTATCTGAATTCCAAATTGAGGACCTAATTCAATTGCAATGCCTATTTTGTTATAGACAAAAAGCTCTTTGCCTTCTCAAACAGTGTATTTTACATGAGTGAAGGTGAGAAGAAGACAGGTTTTCTAAATCTAGTCAGAAATGTGTGCTGATTGGATGCTTTCAGTGAGTGAAACACCAGGAATTAGTGTTGTAGCTGTGTGAAGAATCTGTGTTAATAAATTCAGTGGGTGTCACCCACCCACAATCTGTGGAGATAAATGCAACTTTCTAACTTTACAGAAACTTCCCAAGCAAGGCATGTCTCTATGGCTAATCAAAGCAATAAAATGATTGAAGCAGGAGAGAATGATTGTCTATTTCTCCCTTCCTGTCTCTCATAGAAGAGGTGCATTGCTTTATAAGTTACTCAATTAGAGGATAACTCTTCTTGAGAGTTATAGCAAAGAATGTCAGAGCAGTTCCACTAATGACAATGGCTATCTGAGGGAATATTGTAGCCAGGGCATCATGTCAATAATGAAGTAGTCTGAAGTACTTTTAAATTATATTTCTGCTGACTCTAGTTGAAAATCCATGTCATGTAATAGAGCTGTAAGTGCTATTCTAAAGGTTCTTGTCAAGACAGTATTCTCTGAAAGTGAGCAAATCATCCTGAAGGGTGCTCTGCTAAATGGATTTATAATGTATTGTTGTCTTTATGTGCATGTCTTTTGACTAACACATTCTGATCTGATTAAGTGCTGATTTTCACTTGCTTTTAAATTACAGGGCAATGATGGCTCTGTGGAATAAGATTTCTGTGACTCGTTCAAGAACATCAGTGAAGGAGCACTACAATTTTAAAGATATTTGTCTTGGTAGATTTTGTTGGCAGATGGTTTTCTTCAATTAAAACACCTTTTGCTAATTTTTATCTATTACACTGCTTTCAAGGCTGGTCTTCTGAAGTCAATGCAAAGTATTCTATTGATGATAATGGGTCAAGTCTCGAGTGTGGTATGTGGCCATGGATTATCATTACAAGAGGAAGCAAGATTGATTTACCTGTGAAGAAGTTTGTGAGCTTTCCATTAGGATCATCTTCTCCACAAACTCCA
Organism: Pyrgilauda ruficollis; assembly: GCF_017590135.1. NCBI lineage: Eukaryota > Metazoa > Chordata > Aves > Passeriformes > Passeridae > Pyrgilauda > Pyrgilauda ruficollis. The sequence continues at coordinate 7,526,110 of NW_024524155.1, read as the reverse complement.
GGTCTTGCTCCACACTGTAGTACCATCATGGATGCTTTTCTTTTATGCCTGTTTAAATTCTTATTATACTTACAAAAATATTTTCTTGATTTGGCTTTTGGCAAACTATAAAGGGTTCTTCTATACAACTACTGATTTAAAATTTTGCATTCAGAAAAAGGGCACTCCAGATGGCACCTTTTTGCTTACAAAGTGTACAATATGTTTTTTGATTGTAGGGAAATGTACTTTTCTGTCTTTGTTTTCTTATAGCATTATGTGTCATTTTGCATAATCCTGAAGTTTGTTCAAATGCTGCTCTACCAATACTAACAATGGAATAACTTTTATTTTTTTTTAACTGCAAGTCCTTTTAAAGTTAAGCATTCTTTTAATATATAATCGTTAATTTATTTCTAAGGGAGGATTAATTCATTAATTAATTTCCTGAGTACCTACAACAGGTCAGCCTCACATCTGTTCCTGGGAAAATCATGGAACAAATCCTCCTAGGAACTGTGCTAAGGCAGATGGAAGACAAGGACATGATTTGAGACAGTCAGCACAGCTTCACTGAGGGAAAGTCCTGGTATCAGCACAGGCTGGGGGATGAGCAGGTCAGAGCAGCCCTGCTGAGAAGGACTTGGGGGTGCTGGTGGGTGAGAGGCTGGACATGATCCAGCCACGGGCACTCACAGCCCAGAGAGCCAAATGTGTCCTGGGCTGCTCCAAAGCAGTGTGGGCAGCAGGGCAAGGCCCCTCTACTCTGGTGAGACCCCAGCTGGAGTGCTGAATCCAGCTGTGGAGTCCTCAGCCGAGAAGGACATGGACCTGTTGGAGGGAGTCCTGAGGAGGGATACCAAACTGATCAGAGCAGCTGATGGAGTAGCTGGATGGAGCAACTCTCCTTTGAGGAAAGGCTGAGAGAATTGGGTTTGTTCATCCGGCAGAAGGCTTCTGGATGATCTAAACATGGCCTTCCAGTAGCTGAAGGGAGCTTACAAGAAAGATGGAGAGAGACTTTTTACAGGGCCATGTAGTGAGAAGGCACAGGACAATGGCTTCAAACTGAAAGAGTGTCGGTTTAGATTGGTTATTAGGAAGAAATTCTACCTGTGAGGGTGGTGAGGCACAGGAACAGGTTGTCCAAAGTTGTGAATGTTCCATCCCTAGCAGTGACCAAGGTCAAGTTTGTTGGAGTCAGAGCAACTTGGACTGGTGCCAGGAGGGTTGGAACTAGACAAACTTTAAGGGCCCTTCCAACCCAAATCATTCTATGATTCTGTGATTTATAAATAATCCTTTAATGTGGAGTCTTATTGTTTTCCCCTTTTCACAGATGAAGTGTTCACAGTGAAGGAGAGATACACTGAAATTTTGGTCAAAGTACCTGTTAACCTGTGTGTGTGTGATTTAAGAAATTCAGGGCTGTTTTCTCAAGGACAGGAAGAGAGGTCATGGTGAGTGATGACCTGTTGGCCAGTGTGCCTCATCCCCTTTCATAGGCTGGAGTGGCAAATCCATGGCAGGCAGAGAAGGGCTCTACCAGAGCAGCCTTGATTTCAACAGCCTTAGCAAGGAGACCAGATAACATCTCTTCCAGCATTCCTTGCCTGATAGCACTTTCAGCTTCTGTCACAAGTTTGACAAGAGCTCTTACACACCACACCCCACAGAGATCTTATTCCTGCATAGAATTTATTTTTGAGAAACAAACAAGGTACATACAGTCCTGTAGAAAAAAACCCCTTCTGCATGAAAGTCAATAGTGATGCCAACAGAAATGGTATCACTACCAATTCAGTTTCAAAATTCTGAGTTCAGTTTCAAAAGGCAAATAAACGTCTTCTGTTTGGCAGACAGAGTAGCTGTGAAGCAAAGGGTGTACAACAATACTGTAACAAATCCTTTCTCATTCTACTGCTGCAAAGACTGTGTTTTGGGAAATGTAGATTCAGCTGTGCTTTCCATTTGTATATTGTGGCTTCAGGTACCTTTTTCCTCAGTGCTAATTCTGCTTCTTGTGCCAGTCAAGTTTGTTTTTGTGTTTAGCCTAGGCTGGGTGCAATAGTGCATGTGGTCACTACCTCATGTGACCCATTGGGAATGCAGGAGTGTGCATGTGTGTGTGTGTGGGTCTGTCTGTCTATGTGTCCGTGTGTCTGTGTGTGTAGGGGCAGCTGCTCTGCAGCTGACTCCTGGGTAAATCTGACTAGTGATTGTGTTGATGCCCAGTCACCTGAACTATGATTGTGTTGCTAGTGCCAAACACTTCCCAAAACTAGGAACTGTGTGTGACTCTGCTTGGAAACACAGGACAAGCCAAGAGCAGCATCAGCACTGTAATGCTGAGGGAACTGTTTTGATCTGCAGTACTGCCTTGCAGATCCAGCATTGTTTTTGTTCTCTTTTTTCTTCCTCAGTCTGTGTCAAGAGAATACCCTAGTGTCTTAGCTTCAGAAAATACCCTCAAGGACACCTTCATCTAGATTTCCATAACTTACCAGCAGATGACCAGAAGTCCCAAAGCCACTTATTGCTTTCTTTAATGCTTTGGAAACATAACTGCAACTTTTTTGATCATTTATTTAAAATGTGCCCTTGAGTTACATAGAGCAACAGCCCAGGAAAAGAATAGAGTATCAGTTGTTCAAACTTCCTTGAAATAGTGTTTTGTGCCTGAGCTTGACAGGACCTCCTTTAGGGATGAAAGCTTAGAGAAGGAAAGGATTGGTGTGATGTAACAAAAAGGGACTTGAATACACCCTGTGCCTATGCAATAGGTACAAAATGCCACCCTGCTAAGAAAGGCTCACAGTTGTGATAAGGATACTGGAAGTAACCAGGACGATCTCCTTTGATTATCTGCCATGGACAAAAGAACATGGCATTCCCATGGGGCCTGGCTGGCTCTGTAGATGGGCTTTTGTCTGCTTGTCTCTGTGCATGTGTACTGAGGCCCTTTTGGCTCTGTTCAACTGGTGGGAATAGCTCTGAAGTCCTGGAGTTTGTCAGGAATTGTCTTTCATGTTGTGACTTTCACCACTGTGAGAGAGGACTCTGCAGAGGTGTCTGCAGTGAAGGGTTTTAGGGTTTTGCCTGTCTTGACTTCACTTGAAGTCCTGCAGCACATAGGACAGGTTCTTGCAGGGTTTTGGAGGATGAAGTCATGAGGATGATAATAGGTTTTAGATTCAAGTCAGATGTGCAAATTCATATTTGCCCTGGAGGAAAAAGTTCAGGATTCAGTTTAATCATAAAACAGATTGAAAATTTTACTGGATTTTTTTTGCTTCACAAAGAATATGTAAACAAGACAAAGCCCAGATTTCACTTAAAATCACGTGACCAGGCCTGCATTGTGAGCTATCATACTTTGGAAATATCAGGGCTTACTGGCATGATATTGCTGCTATTTAAATACGGTAAATGACTCGAAGTCAGACCACAGATTCCTTTTGTTCACCCCCAAAATCTCTTAAGGTGCTGAAGTCTCACTTCAGTTAAATTTAACTCTTAAGCATGTTTATACGATGCAGCAGAGTCTCAGAGAAATATAATGTGCAGATCCCTCTGTCCTTGCTTTTGTCTTGCTGCCTCCTTGACATCTCCTACCGTAGGGCACAACATAATGATGTCTGACCCCTCAGCTAGGGTGCAGATACAAATTTCTGGAGTGACATATTCTATGATCTACCCTGGCCCTTGAAGCAAATTAAGTGCTGGGCACTCACTCCATTTTCCCAGCAAAAAGTTTTGCAGAAATAATGTTTCCTATTGAAAAATCATTTTGACAGCAGTGTCCCAAAGAGCCTCACCAGCCAGCTTTATGTGCAGGAAAATGAAGTTAATAACAGGGAAAAGCTTATCTAGCAAACAGGAGAAAGAACTGTATGCAGTGTATCTCAGGACAGACTGCCAAGTATTGATTGTTTGGGATAAGAAACAAACAATAATAATCTGTTTGTCACAAGTGGAATTGATAGAATGCTCTGTTTCTGTAAGCTTGTCTCCTGGAGCTGAGACATAAAGCAGAGGAACTTCACAAGTGCCTGTCAAATCAGTTCAGCTGAAAAAAGATATATCTCCTGATAGCAGCAGCAGGCTGTCAGCTGTGTGACATCTGAATACAATTCTATTTTCCAAAGATTTCTTCAAGAACAGGAACATAAAAGCGAAAGAGAAGAATATAAACAAAAATCCTCCACACAGTTTATTACCAGTGCCTGAATTTTAAATGAGAAACACTGCTACTACTTCTGAACAGATACACTTCTCTGTTTGATGTCTCAGAATCACTGAATTAGTCATCAGTTTGTTTGCAAGATGACCAAGCGCAACAGCAAAGGCTGGACACTATTCTCCACTGTTAGATAGGTGTCCTTTTTTCTGGGTCATCCACAGCATGGGGGAAAGAATAAACTAGAAAGAGCCTAAGCCCTGCAAGGAGTTGCAAAGCTGACCTCATTTCTGCAAAATTTATTTTTGACTAGACCTCCAAGGGGTTAAGAGGATGCATAAATTACAAAGTTGTTGGCTCCCGTGTGAGGAAATACTGGAAGAACAGCAACATGTGGGATCATAACTCACATTTCCCCTGCTCTGTTGCTATAACCAGGCTCTTTCTTAGATAGTCCCTCTGATCTTTTTCCCTACCTCCTCATCTAGTTGCTGTCTCTGCCTGTGGCCTACTGTTGCACTCTCCCCAATGACATTTCTCAGTCCCAGGTTTCAAACTCTTTGTGCAGTTTCCACCCTTTCCATGAGCTCCTTGTCCTGAGATAATCAATCACCTAATGTATACCAGAAATCCAGGTTAAATATCTAGTTTCTCTTCCCACAGTCACCCACACTGATCTCCTCACACAGTCTTTTCTAGGGTCTTCTCCCTCTTGCACATTCCAGTCCCAGTCTGCTCGTCCTCTGTTCCACTCACTGGTTCCTGTGCTGGATGCTGAATAATGCCACATGTGGATTATGAGTTGTAGCACCACACATGGAGAACAGCTTCCAGAACTGCTGTCTCACATGCTGCAAGTGAACAGGATGATCTGGTGCCACCTCCTCCACTTCTTACTTCCAGTAACAGAGATGTGCAGATTTAGAGTTATTCCTGACGAACTCCTTTCGATACCAAATGCAGTTTGATCACTTCAAAAAGCTTTTCCCCCCAGCTTTGTCACCTACCTGCTAGTCCAGACAGGCTGTCAGGCCATAGAATATCTTCCCACACCTGAGCTGGCCTGCTGAGATCTAGCTCAGGTATGCTCACAGGGGGATTTATTCAGACCACAAGACCAGCTCTGTCTTCTGCTCTGGGCAGTATGCATTCTATCCATTATACCTGAAAAGGGCATCTGCAGCACAGCAGTGACTCCCTGGTTTAGTCTCTGTATTATCCCAGAGCAATATCTGAAGAAGCAATTTGCCTTATTTCAGCATTTCAGGAAGGCAAGAAATCACTCCTCTTTTTTGGCCTTTTCCTCCAGAGCTTATTATATTAAGCATGACCTGTGTTTTGCTCTGCAGGTGTAAGTGCTGCTTATGCTGGCTGTAGGAAAATTTGTCAATGACCAGGTTAATCTCTCATCTTCTGAATTCTGAATAGGGCACAAGCTGACTGACAATGCTGTGGCAATAATAATCACAAGTACTTTAGGTTCCCTGCATTGAGTCACCAAGATGCTTTCAGATTTTGGGGTCAGGAACCATTTGTGACTTCAATTAGAAAAAGAAAGGAGGGAGAAAAGGAATTTAAACTGTAGAGACTCTTAAAAATATTTATCTGACATCTTCTTAATCATTTATATCATGGCTTGCACATTCCTTTCCAGCTTTTTAATATTGATTTCAATAGTGAAAGTTGTTTTATTTTTCCTTTGTGCAGAGACTCAAAAAGGACACTAGAACCTCCTAATGTGACAGTGAGATCAATGTCTTGTTCCTTTGGCTTTTGTGTGCACGTGTGTGTGCAGAAAACAAACAAAAATATTTTAAAGATAAAACCCATCGGTTATGAGTGTATTGCTGTACTAGCTAACAGTGTGTTTAGATTGAAGGTATCTGATGAATTGTAGCCTAAGCCTTTTTACTCTGATTGATATTAGAGCTGTTATCCATCCTCAGCTTCTAAAATGAAGTGGTTTCACAACTTACGTGTTTCCTAGGGTTCTGTCCAATTTTGGTTTTCAATGTTTTTTGGAGTTACAGCTTTATTGCCTTTTTTAATGGGAAATAATGACAAGCTTGCTTAAACACTGATCAGTGGCAAGGCTCTTAGTCATTTCAAGTTGCTACAGAATTTAACTTAATGAATTCAATAACTTTTAGCATGTCTCAGATGTCTACTAGTGCTATTATTAATCAATGTGCTGCCAGTTGCTTGGACAATAGCTTCTTGTACCTCATAGCCTTGCTTAATCAAGAAAGTATTGTTGCCTGAGAACTTGGCAAGGGCTTTACACCACATTCATATTTCATTTACTTCTGTGAACTTTGAGAAATGGTGTGGACATCAGTGGTGTTTTTCTGGTTTTGCCTCTCATGAATGTGATCAGTATATGGCTTTTTAGTTCTTAAATTTGTCTTAAGAGATTTATCACATTCACATGGAGCTTTTGTGGCAAGCTCTTTATCTGTGAAAACCCCTTTGCTATGGATGTGTGCATATGTGTGGATGTGCATGTGTTTATTATGCATGTTGCATAGAGCATTAAATCTTACCCTTTTCATTTGCCTGGTCCCTGCAGGCCAGCACAATACTAATTACCTTGGAAAATGATTGATGTTTGTGTTAAAGCCAACATGCAGGTGGAATGTGTTATAATTTTCCATTCTTTCATTTATCTGCTTTTAACAGCTGATTGCTGCCTTGCACAGGGGACTGTGAAAAGCTTTACCAAAGGAAATATTTGGATACATGCAAATTTAAATCACAATTGCATGATGGAAAGGTCTTTTATTTTTTCAGCTTTTTGTTTTTGATTTTTTTCCCATATGATTTGATGGCATTCAGGTTGGCCAATCTGAGGGACCTTTCAGAGAGCTGACAAACGGATGGGAAAAGGCTGTGAAAGTGCAACGAAGCAAAGAGGTGAATTAAGCTTGTTCAAACATTTAAACTGACTGTGGTGAAATAAAGCAACTTTCTATTTAATCCTTCATGCCAGTGAGCAGACATTGCAGGTCAAATAATATTAAAAACCAGAGTTCAATACACATACAGGAATATATTATTTCTATCTCTAGTATCCAGCATAACTCTCTGTAAAATTTTGATTTTAAATCTGTGATTGTGGAGGTGGTGAATGCCGTCATCTCCTTCTGTTCCTAAGAGGAGGAGGAGGAGGAGGAGGAGGAGGAGGAGGAGGAGGAGAAGAAGGAGAAGAAGAAGAAGAAGAAGAAGAAGAAGAAGAATTATTAATGGGACCCTGCCACCTTGGACTTCCAAGCATTGCATGGCTCCCCTTGCTTCCTAAGCCCACTGGCACCTGTCTCCTGACCTGTCTGGACACTGTTCTTCTAGCACCTGTAACTTCTCACAAGATGCTCCTTTTATCACACAGAAACAAAACTTCAGTTCATAGAAGAAATTTTACTTAGCAGAGAACTTAGATGCATTGAAATTCATGCCTCTTTGCCTTGCAGAAAATCCATAACTTTGCAGATTATGTCTATCATTAGGACTTAGCTCTGGTTTTACCAAGTAAGGCGGCAGTCAGGTTTGGGTGATAATACAGTATCTTTCTGATGAAGTAAAGCCTCAAAAACACTTTGGTCTCCACAAGAAAGGAGATCTGGGTCATTCTGTTTGGTTACCTGTTATGTGTTATTTTGTTTGAAGGGTCAGAAGACAAGGGCAGATATAATATTTTGCTTTAATTGGTTTGCTCTGTTTCAAAGCATCAATAAAACATTCTTTTAGTTCTTGGACTCTTCAATGAACAACACAGGACTTCTTTCATCATTCCTCTCCCTCGAGCAATTGGTCTGAAATTATATTGGTTCACAGAAAATAAGAATTATAGATGACATGTACTAAGACTGAATGATCCAGTGGTTAAACTTCTGGCCTTATTCCCAGTTCACCTGATTGTAAATGGATCATTTGAGCAGAAGAATCAAAGGTGTCCAAAACTCTACATGTTGGAAACTGAATACCAAAATTTAGCTCCAGTAGCTGATGTGGATGGCCACACCTGTCCAGGGAGCCAGCTAGACTCAAACATAATTTGGATAAAGTAAACTCCAGAGCTATTGCTTCCACATCAAATGCACCAATAATTACTTTATAGTACAATGATATTAAAGAAGAAATTTATTATTATTACCAACAGTGGTACATGCTACACTTTAGCCATTAGACTGAAACCTGTAAATGTTCCACATGAGAAGATCTCATTAAAATTAATGGCAGTCCTTTTGGTACAAGCATATTTACTACCCTCTTGTGACCGACATTTCAAAAAGTATTTTGCTTAAGTTTTCCTATTCTTACCATAGTTCAGTAGTAAGGATCCTTTTCCAAAACTGTTCACATGAAGGAGGTGGCGAGTTATGCAAAGGTTTTAAATAAATAAGCTTTGCAACAGAGCAGTGTAGAAGTAAAAACCCCAAATGGTGGCTGCTTTGTGGATTTAACAGCTAATTTAATTCTTGCCCTTGTTCGATGGGCTGGCATCTATCTCTTCTCTCATTTTCAGTGCCTTAGTTAACATGCTTTGTTTGCCCATGCTGCCTTTGGGTGTTTCTTCTGTGGTGCATGGCAGAGTTCAGGGTTGGGTGTGTGATTCTCATACCTCTGGAATACAGCTAACAGAGAATGAATTTCACTTTTGGGTAATGCCAATTAGCTTTAGTGATGCTGCTTTTGAGGAAATGAGTTCAGTGTCCTCACCTAAACAATAAAAAATTCTGAAATGGTCCCAGATTCTTTTTTTCCATGTTTCTTTTAAATTAAGAAGTTCAATGCTTTGGGTCAAAATAGTATTTCTTGGATTTTTTCAGTTAATGTAAAAAAATAAAAGGCAAATATTATAATTCCATATTGAGCAGAACCTTTTATTATTTTTTAATTGAGGTGATCCAACTTAACAATTTTGCTACATTATCACTGTACCAAATTTGTGCGGCTTTTTCAATTTTAGAGTAATAAAATACAAGGTATTTTTATTATATATTTTAGTAATAGTAGTAATTCAGTTCTGGCTAATTACAGGATTATTGTGCTCTGACTGTACAAAATTTCAATGACAGTTTCTCATTGCTTCAGTCTTTTGTATTTTTGTTTTAGGAATGACATAAGTCACAAGTAATTGGTTTGCTTTCTCAAATGCATCATCTTGTACTTCCTACCTGGGCAATTAGGATATTTGATTAGTGTCAATGACTTTGATACGAAAGAGTTTATATCTCCTGCAGAACAGACACATTACTCAGTTATGAAAACCAGGTGACTTCAGGAGGATAAGAAAGTAGGAAATGTATTTTCCAATAGATAAAACGCCAAATATTTAAGTGAAACAAATACAAGGCCTCCAGAGAGTAGTTTATATTATAGCTATAGGAGAAAAAGCAATAAAGTGAACACTTTAGCTGTGCTGAAACAATCTGTCACACAACAGACGCAAGGATGTTGGCATACCTGCAGATATCTATTTTTCACATGCACTCATCGAATTCCCAGGATCAGCCTCCTCTATGCTATTGATTTCTGTGCTATTTCTTTGATAGATACAGGTGTCTCATGATGTTCTATCATTGTGTGTTTATAACCTTGCCATTTCAGCATGGCAGAGAACTATATTAATGATGAGGGTGGAATGAAAGGTAAATGTTTAATTGTAGTGAGTTGAACCCATCCCTCATGTCTGATAACACGATGCATCCTTGATGCCATTTAGTCACAGTAGAGGGATATTTCCTAACTTTAACAGGTGTTAGTTGAGTTTCCTCAGCTTGTCTTTCTACACAATAGAAAATTGCTATTCATTCCACTGTGTGAGTTCCAATATTTTAAAAATATTGTGCTTATTTCAACCAGTTCTTTACCTCTTTTCCTAACCACCCACATCTACATTTTTTCAGCAGCTTATTTGATTAGAAACAGGAAGGTTAATCAGCTGTGGCAACTGGCATTTCTGTTTTGTTACTATAAAGGTTGCAGTTGCTTTTTTGGAGAGAATTTAAAACCTCCTATGTGCTACCAAAATTGTTCTCTTTTTTCCAAAAATCTGATTAATGGGAAATGTAAAAGCATTTGCTACTTTTAACACTCATCAGGTATTTTGTTTTTGCGGATAAAGAAGTCAAATCAGATAATTTCTAAAAGGCTATATGCTTCACTATACATGGGAGAAGTACTAAACTTCAACCAGACCAATCCAGATAGCCATCAGGTTAAAAAAACACCAAACCAAAACAGTAGAAGCAGTGAAGCACTGGAACGGATTGCCTAGAGTTGTAGTGCTCACATCCTTAGAGGTCTTGATTAGACAAGTATCTGTCAGTAATGATGCAAGTTCTCCTATTCAAAACCCTCTGTGGGTAGGGGAATACATGCTCTTATGAGGACCTATATAGTAATATTTTTTACATAATCTATGGTAAGTATTGATATTCCTAACTGTTAGGTAGAATACAGACAGCAAAACACAGAGAAGTGGGCGCTAAGAAATCTAACGTTTTTGAGGTAGTTTTATCTTTTAAGCCTTTAGGTATAGGCTTTAGGTATAGAGTTGCTGAAAGCAACTCAGATCTGTAAGCCAAAATTATGTTTTTCAAATATCTGCTTCAGCTGCAGTCTGCCTTTAGATTATCTAACCAAAGTGTTAATGATATTAAGAGTCCCTGGAGTGCCTCAGCTTTATCTGCTGTGCATGCTCAGTTGCTGTTTCTGCACTGGTGGACTGTGGCAGCATTGTGTCAGCCTGGCTCCAGAACCTGCTGGTGCTCCCTGGTACCCTGTGTGAGTGTCACCCTCATGCTGTGCTGACCAGCCCAGGCTCAGCAAAATGTACAGTGATACATGCTGGTGCTGTGCAAAGCCTAGCCAGACACAAAGGTGGATTGTTGCTCTGTTGAGAGAAACAAAGACAATATTTATGGTTTGAATAGCATAGCAAAGACAGTGGAGGTCAAGCCATTGTCAGAGAAAGCAGGAAAGGGGTCAGTGCTGTACACATTCTTCTCAGGAAGGATGATGTGTTTATACATCAGAGTGATACCAAAGATATGTGACTTGATAGCTGTAAAACTAGTGCCACTTTCCCTGGGCAGCAATCTCAAGGATCAGGTCGTATTTGCCTGATCCTCAGTGCTCTCCCTGCTGAGAGGTGGAGCTGAGTGGTGACAGTGGCAGGTGCTGGAGAGGCTGGTGGGAGAGTGGGGCAGGGGGCAGTGACAAGGACTGCCAGGTCTGTGTAGGTGGGAGTGTAGTCTGTGAGCGTGCCATGAAAGCGGATGTATTAGAAGAGAGAGAAACCACAATCCCTTGCTGCAGCTTTTGACATGGGGTATTTTTCTCATACCTCCCTAAATTACCAGAGTAAGACTACAGATGATCTTGTTTCCCCAAGTGGAAGTTCTTCACAGAACTAATGCAATTTCTGTACTTGTTAAAGGATGAGAGGAACTTCCTCTAACAGGACAGGTATCTAATAATGCCGGTGCAGCACAGCTGCAGTGATTTGTTTTCAGCTAACTAGTTCCAACACCAAAAGCTGTGACAGCCTAAATCTTACATGGGAAACATTCCTGCAGGGCAAGTTTGCTAGTGCTGAATTCCACACTGTCACTGGTAAACTGCTGCCAGCTCCTGAGCTGGCTAATTTAAGGCATGCCTGGACACTGCTGCCCATAGTGCAATGCCCAGCATCTGGACTTATACTGCAAGGCATGTTCTCTTGCCAAATGACAACAGGATCAGTTGACTGCTAAGTGGAAAACAATGAACAACACATCTATTAAATACTTGCACACCTCTTTCAAAATTACAATAAGCACTATTACATTATTTGAGTAAGTACTGCTTACTTCAAGAGGAGAAAGCAAAAAGATGCAATTTCCCATTCTGTTGAGAAAATCAAGTAATTACTTTAACTTTTCAGTTCCTTATAATATTAAAGTCTCCTTGATTTGACAGAACCTAGGGAAATTAGAGGTATCAGAATATTTATTTTGGGAAAGCTGTGCTCAGCTCCTTTGTTGCCCTGAAAACATCCAGTTGGCTCCTATAGACACATAAGCCCAGTACATTTTCTTAGCAATATAAGATTCTGCAATCCATAATATACTGAAAACACCTTATTTTATCTGTCAATTGGTAAATTTAACTTTTAAATTAAAATAATGCATTAGCATAAAATCTTGACCTTCTGCCTCAGAATCTATGATCTCAAAAATCTGATCATACTAATATCTTTTAAGGACATTGGCTACTTAAACAATTTTATTACCTTGTCTGTGCATACTTCAAACTAACATATTATTACATTACTCTTTTTGCTGTTTTATTATCCCATTAATAAAACTATAAGCCCTCCCATGTTAAAATCTTCTCTTTATTTCTGGTATATAAATCCACGAAATAAGATAGGCATTTCAGGAACTAATTGGTCTTTTATTTAGAATGATAAGATTGAGATTCACTTGCCCAGGCTTCATAGCTGGGATTCATCTCCCAGACATTTTAGACTGTTCTACACAATCAGATGCCCACCAGATAGCCTGTATTTCTAGAACGTATTTGTTGTCTGTATCTATCAGGTTTTCACAGACCCCTAAAGTTGATGGCCTTCTTTCACACCTGTGAGATTTTCCACACGTCATGCTTCCACCTGTGTGTCTAAGCTTTAATCCTTGCCCCAGCCACAATGCAAGATGACTGCCTTGGTTTGAGACAAGTTAGGAGGAAACATCCTGAAAGGAGTCTCCTCTAAAAAGGTCTTTTTTCCTTTATTTTTAACTGAAAATTAGGACTACTTTCTCTCCCCCTGATTCCTTCTGTGTCCCCTATAGTCTTAGTGCACAGAGAGGCATCTCTGAAGAATAGTACACACCACCTGCCTGAGATGAGAAACCTAACCTGAAGCCACCCTGGATTCCTGGAATATACACCAGATATTCCATATGTCCACCTACCTGCAGTGCAGGCTGTCTTCTTCTGAAAAGCTCAAATTGGATCTCAGTATCCTAAATTTTTACATCATGGATCTGCAGGGTCAACAAAGTTATTTAAGGATATCTGTAAGAACAACAGCTTTGATAATGTATAATAACTTGCCTCTGTAGCAAGCAGATTTCCTTTCACAGGAGCTTTCAGGAAAAAATGGAATTATCTCAAAACATAAAGTGACACTGAAACAAGGCAGCCCAAGAACATGGGGAACATTACAAAATTATAAGCAGTTGTACTAAAGCAATAATATATATTCAAATATTTCTGGTTTGTTTGTTAAATGTTATACCTTTTCAAGTATGTAAAGAATAACAGGTTATCTTTCTTGTAAAACAGAAAAAAAAATCCATTTTAAAGAAAAAACCAAAAAATGTAGGAGATTGAATTTTTTGACCTGCTTGCCTCTGTGGAGTGTTTTTGGACAATTACTGTAGTGGGCATTAGGTTACTTACTAGATGAATAGCTTTGCATCCAGTGACTTTTTAAGCTTTCATCGTTTGAATAATTACTGTGTTTGTAAATAAGCAGCAAGATTAAAAAAGGACAAATTGGAGAGAAAAACAAGATATATCACAAAGATAAAATCACAAAACTTTTAGTCCCTTTTAAGAAGGGGTTTCTCTCAAAATTTAACCTTTAATTAAATTTATGTATTTTATTTATAGTTCCTTTTATTATTTTTTCCAGAACTTGCTGACACAGCAGTGGTTTTGCTAACAGAATCTGTGGTATTACTATAATAAATATTATGACAAAATCCCCCTCTGGACTATTTCCCTAAGCGTTAGCATTTTGAGAGTACATTTGGGTTTGACCACCATGAATTCATGCATTGTATATTTGACCGTAAAATCATCATTGTTAAAATATATGGCCTTAATGGATCTGAACTGGCACAGGAAAGCCAAAGAGAGAGTTAACAAACAAGGAAAGAATTGTGAGTATTTTGGCATAGAGCAGAGCTGCCGTCAGCAACTCACCAAACTTACATTGTCCAGTAACTGAAATGATGTTACTTAGTTATATTTGTTTGGTTGGTTTTTGTTGTTGTTGTTTTGTTGTGGTTTTTTTTTTTTTTTTTTTTTTTTTTTTTTTTTTTTTTTTTTTTTTTTTTTTTTTTTTGTCATTAACTCCCTTGTTGTCTCGCTTTTGTTTCTGCTGAGTCTACCATTGTTACCTCTTTCCCACCATTAACTACAAAAATACTTAAAAGAAGCAAGGTTTGGGACTGAGCAGGTTCAGGAAGAGGGTGTGTCAGCATGCAGATAAACAGACAGACCTGTGGAAGGCCAAGCACAAAGAAATGATCCCTTGGTGCCAGACAGCAGTCTAGGCTGAGATTCACATTCACGAGCAGCTTTATACCCTGACTCATTCATTTAACAACTGTGCATAAACAGGTTCAGTTTATTACCAAGTTTAAGTATCTTTAGACTTTATGTAACTAATTTCTTCTCCATTGGGGAGCTTCTCTCTAAGGTCCCAGACACCTGCTGTTACTGCCTAGAAGGAGGATGAGGGTGGCAGAACATGACGCGTCTGTGGGAGAAAGGGCAGATTTATCTTGTATGTAGTGGAGATCCATCCCTCTTTACAGAATAAACATATTTAACAAATGAAATGTAAGACATGAAGTCAAACAATAATGGCTGAAAGAAAAGAAGTAATGTTTCGCAGAGTGATGCTGAGAATAGAAGGGAATCTAGATACAGGAAAGCACAGATGAAAGGTTTTTGGGAGAATTTATCACAAGAGAATAGAGGGTAAGAGGCAGTAAGCAAGGACTAGCAATGTCTCAGTTTGAAAGAATCCATGAAGAATGTTATTTAACTTCTCCTCTTTCCTTCCCCAAAACCAGCACTACCAAAGGACAGTTTTGGAATAGAGCCCAAAATAAATAAGGAAATGGTGCAGTTAAATAGGGAGCTGTGTAAATATTTTTTGTACAGAGAGAGATGAGAGACAGTCTTATCGTGTCTTGATAGCATCCAGAAGTGGTGATCAGGGTTGTGAGATGAAGAGATTTTTTGAGTAGGTTTTGAGTACAATCAAGAAACTGACACAAAATACTCAAAACAACATAACTTAAATTCAGGCTTCTCTCTTCTGAGTAGTAGCAAAAAGGAGAATTGCTCTGGATAAGGAAGCCTTTCATGTAAACAAAACCCTTTCCAATACTTAAAAAAAAACCCAACCCATTCTTTAAGAACCATTTCAACTCTTCAGATGACTAGGAGTACCAAAACTGGTATTGTATCCCTGCACTCAAGGCAAAAAGCTGTGAATTTTCTTTAAAAGTAAGAGAGAGAAAAGGGAAAAATACAGGAAATGAACTGGCATTATCTTATTTCAGGTGACATGAAATCTGTACAACTGAAATTTAAGGAAGCCAAAGAAAAGGTGATGGAAGATTTCAATATGGTTGATCTTAACATGAGGCTCTTATGATCTTGTAGGCCTATTTTTTACAGTTCTACAAAATTGTGGTGAAATATAGATACTCATATTGCTTGTACTTGGAAAGTCTGACAAGGTGACAATACTGTTGATGGGAGGGGTTATTTTGATTGTTGGTTTGGTGGTGGTTTTTTTTGGAGGTTTTTTTTTTACTTTTTATTTTTTATCTGCTTGTACTTATCAATTGCAAACATATGAAGTTAGGTGCAGTAGTTTCAGAAGCGTTTTATGATACTGTAGCATGAAAATATAACAGATAGGGAGGAGAAAAATAGTATCTTTCTTGAACCTGAAAATTCTGGGAGGATGTGAAGCAAGCAGTAGGTGGTAGTGCAGTAATTAGAGACAGACCGGTCTACAGATGTTTTTTCCTCCACTACTGGTGTAGTTTCTGAATTTAAGATATTTCCCTGACTGTATCTCAGAAGAAAATTTAAGTACTCTCTGTGAAGGCAGGAGCAGCACCTGGAGAGATTATTAAAGAATGTGTCTAAGTATAGTTGGATAATATCAGGATCAAAGCAAGAGATAAATGGACAAAAGGATGAGTGAGGAAACAGAAAAAAAGTGGTAAGATTTCATTCTTAATGATTTTTTCCGCAAGGAATGCTCCCTGGAATAGTCCATGGATGATCCATGTGATTGGAGATAGAATGATTAAACAGATGTTACCTTCAGAACAAACTTGCCTCATTCAGACACACAGAACAAAAGGCCACGTTCAGAGTCCTGGAGGCAATTTTTGGGACACAATTCTCCAGCCCAGGTGGTGTGTACCACCAGCTAACTTATCTACCACTGAAGCAACTGCAGCTCCTCCCTGGGTCCTTCCAGCAGAGCCCCAGTGCCACTGGCATCTGTAGGAAGTGTCAGGGGAAGCAAGGTCTTATTGAATGTCCTCTACTGGATGTGGGGTACCTGAGTGGCCAGGAAAGTAAAGATGCTATGAAAAACACTGCTTTGGAGAAAAAAGTTATGGTGTAATTTACTTATGCAAGTAGCAAATGGAGGTGTTAGCAGCCTTTACCTCACCTTGACTCATTATATAGTTCTACGTGCTTTGGCCAAAGTTCATGGAAATGGATATATTTCTGGAGTGTTTTGACAGACTGCCATTTTCTAATGTAAAGAAAAAAACCAATTAATTTTATCAGAAGTGCCATCAACTCATAGGAAAATTTTAATTTTTTTTTCTGCAGAGTGGAAGTTATATTATGTGTTTTACTGCTATTTAGAAACAATTGCAAAACTTTAAATGTTTTCACTTGAGAGTGCTGGCCTCCCACAGTTTCTTTTTAAATCCAGTCTACCACAGACTGCTTCTCTGAAACATTGTGCTTGTTCTTTTTTTGCCTTATTTAGGTCTAAGAGGCATTTGTCAAGTAGGCAGCTCGACTCTACCTCTTGCTGATGGCAAGTATTTTCTGCAGGTTTTGCTTTCCTGCTGTGCACAGTGACTGATACCGTGCCTTCACCCCATCACTACCTTGACTGACAGCAGTGGAGAAAAAGACCTGTACAACTAAATAAAATATTTGAAAAGAAATACATCCAAGTTTGGATGCTTGAGAAGGGGAAGAAACAGCAAAACATTCCAGATTTATGAGGGGCCCTTAAGGGTATTGTACAGGTTTGCATGAGCAGTTATATAATTTAGTTGCTCTCATGTGATATTCTGGCTTATATTTACAGTATATAGAGAGTGAACTGCACCCAGCTGTATTAAATAGAACTATTTTTTTATCAGGAGTTGCTAGTGACATTATTACTCTGACAGCCTGTGCATGTCATCACAACCCAGAGGTAAAAAAATATAGCACTCTTTGGATGTATATTATTATTTCACAATAACTGGATAGCATGACACCTAATGAAAATTTACATTGGGCAGGCACCTAGTGTAAATTTCACCCATTTTTAGTCTTACATCTTCTCTTGGCTGGCTTAATATACCTGTTGTGATATTTGGGAAAATATTATTTTTCATGAATTCTTATGAAATTAAGATATCTAGGGAGATTAGAAGTATTTTTAAGCAGGAAAATAATTAATAGCACTACTGAGAATTAGTTGTTTACTTTAAAGTCAGCAGGAGCTTGTTGCTATTAGCAGGTTTGAAGCAATGATTCAGAGAAATGATAAAAAATGGTTTCTTAGACTCTGAGTCTACAAACAGAAATGTACTTGCCTAAATTTATATAAGCAACGTGCTTCTCTGGATTCCCTCTTAAACCTGAGAACACATGCAAGCATTTGTAGAAGAGGCCCTCATTTTGGTTATAGCTGACTGAAATAAAACCAAAAACCTTTACTGAACTTTTCCTAAAATTTAAAAATGCCTGTGAGTGCTGAATAAAATGCAAGGTCAGTTCTCATTTTAGCTGAAAGATTGACCTTCCTTAATGAAAATAGTGTTGAGGGTTTTTTTTTTTTTTTTTTTTTTTTTTCAAATAATAATTTTAATGGGAAAGTGTTGGGGAGTTTTAATGGAATGTGCTTTCTAATAAAAAGCCGTAACACTCTCTGATTTTATAACACCTTTCATTGTAGGTCCTGACAGTGTCTTGTGAATGTTTTAGTCTCACATAACTATAAGTAGAAAGGTACTTTTGTATTTGTTTTCCAGGGGGCTAAAAGAGAGAGAGAGACAGGGAGTTGTGCAAATGAAAATTCTGAATAGAGTCCCCAGTGCTAATGACTACTCAAACTTGTATGTACAGCCCTTCTTCCATGCTTAGAAACCAACTTTTTTTGGATATACTTTCATGACTGACAACTAATACCTGTGATGAAGATAACTATGGCTTTAATTTGGAAAACTATTCTTGGTTGGAGAATTCTTACTCATAGCCTCAATTTCTCATTCTTGTAAAAAGGACTTCATAACCATGCTCAAAGCCAACCCTACACTTCAGAGGTTTTTCAGTCAGTCCCTATTTGAGTGCTGGAGATGAAATCTGGTAGAAAAAGAGAAAGGCTTTATTTTCTGGATGGAGACTAACAAGGCCCATATTTATCTAAGCACTGATGTTTGCCAGAGATATTAAGGTAAATGTATAGAAAATAATTATTCAGGTACTTTCTTTAGCACAGCAATAATAATAAGAGAATTCATATCTCCTGCCTTTCTCTGTTTAAGAGAAAAAGCATTTCTGTGGTCTTAGCTTAAAGTGTTTTATTTTAAAACACTGGTAAATTCTATATCTATTTTTTATACTTGTTTTCAAAATCAGAAACTGCTGCAAGCCAAAGGCTGAATTGAGAATTCTGAGCAGTGTTTATAATTTTCTGCTTCACACAAATGTTTCATTATAGTGTATGAGATTTTATAAAGAAAATTATCTATTTGAACATAAATTTGATTTTCATTTCTAGTAGACTTTGCTACAGAATGGCCAAGTTTGGGAGAAATATCATAATTACACAAATTATATATATTAGTTACTTCCCAATGACTCTATTCTAAGCTTGCACAGTAACACTGATGAAAAAATAAATAAAAACCACATCAGATAATTTGGAAATAAATGTATTCACAGACTGGTTTTTATTCACAGTGAAGACTTCAAATAAATAGAGATTTAGAATAATTTTTGGTATGTTTGACCAAGTGTCAAAATTAGCAGATGTTTATTGCACAAAAAAAGAGCATTTCAAGCAAATAATTACACTTAAAATATTAAGCATATTTTCCAGTTTATACTGTTGGAGGTTATGGTGGCATGTTTGATTAATGGGCTGTTTTATTGGTGATGCAAATAATGTGCAATATCATATGACCCATATGTTGTAGATTAGAAAGGTATTAAAATTACCTTGGCACTAAGTGAAAAATCTGAAATATCCCTCCGGTAAAATATATCATTTTAGAGGAAAAAGACATGTTGGCACTGCTTGTATTTATGCTTTTGATAAATTACATGTCATGTTTACTCAGTTTTAGTATCAAAATTTATTCTCTTTCATACTTTTTCTTCTCTTTATTTGTCAGGTTTCTCTGGCAAGTGGTGTGTGCAATGGGCAGCAACTGAGAGTGAAACTCAGCTGTATGTCACCTGTCATGAGCACAGAACATGGAGGAAGGTGATGATGTCTATTTTCTCATAAAATAATATTGGTATTTATTGCCATTTATTTAGATTGGTGCAAGCTACAACAGAATAAGAAAGGCATGTGCATGAAGGAGACAGTTTGAGAAGGATCCTCAGCAAAGCCCCAAGCCACAGAATGGAAATCCAGCTTGTTCCATATTGCATAGGAAACTTGAACAACAGGTTGGAGTCTATTTAAAGATTCACTCAGGTTCTGGGACCTTTGGGTAAAGTTTAGTTGGGAAATGATGGCCTGACTTATGACTTTATCTGGAAACTGTATATAAAAATTCAAATTAAATCCAGAAATGGAAGAAGCTCGGTGCCTTAGGATGAATTTTAGTTTATGTTTTTGAATTCTGTTAACACTGAATGGCAGACTGGGATTCAGGAGGTACTGGAGCTGGAGCTTTGCATGCACTGCAATGCAATGAAACTGTTATGTTTCCTGTTATTTGCTCCAAATCTCCTGACCTGGAGCATAATCTGGCTTTCAGAATTATTTGTTCTAGGGCCAAAAATGGCTACTTTTTCTGGTGATGAAATTCCAAATCAGAGCTATCCCTCAGACACACACAGCAGTCTCCTCAAATTTCATCTTTTCCTGCCAGTAGAGTATATCTGATTCTTCCTTTTGTTTTTCCCCTAAAATTCTGTTGAGTTTGGCAGCCTGGGATATGCCTCCTTACTGGTTGTGAACACCCCAAATGGGGGTGTCTTCTGACAGTACACTGGGGCTTTCAACTACAAAGATAAAATGCACCAGCACATGAGACAATGAAGCCTATTTCTAGAATTTTTGCTCAGGTGACAACAACCTGACAACTCTCCTTATTGAGAGTAAAATGTAAAAAGATGTGATTACCCACAGAAGAAGTCACTTCTGATTGAGGAGAAAATATACTTAAAATCTTTAATATGCCTCATCAGTATTTTTTAATGTTATTCTCCAGTATTGTCATCAGGTAAAAGTGTGCTAGAAAAGCTGATTTGATCCAGTAACTGCAGCTGTCTTTAAGGGCAAGAACACTATACCAGAATTTAGTCCGTGGATTCAGCTAAAAGTGAACTCTCCAATAAAGACTGGAGTCACAGCTCGTACCACAGAGAGACAAATCATCTCTGCTTTGCCATCCTGGTCAGCAGCATCCTAAGGAAGCAATCCCTTAAGGGTCTGCACCCCTGTGAGACCACTGCTCTTCTCTCTCACAGGTTCCCTTTGAGACCATGCAGCATTTGCTTCTCCTGAGATTTACTGGTGGAAATCGTCCTGTGTTTGAGTTCTTCCAGGCAAAGAAATTGTTGACGGGCATACCTTTGGGCTGAATTCAGATCCTTGAAATTTCACTCTTCTAGCTGTGCTAATTCTACCACTCTCTTTGCAGCCCACTTCATCTGGAAATAATTATCTGGACCCTGCTCCTGCAAACACTGTCCATGTGCTGCACCACATTCAGTAGATTGCTTCAAGGAAATCAGTGGGTGTGTTTGAAAGGTTAAATCTGTAGGTGCTGACAGAACTTGGACTCTAGTCACCGCAAGAGGATGTTAAAATACCAAGGGGGAGGGGGGAATCCAAAGGGCATCCTTAGCCAAAGATCCTGTTTTCATGCAAGTGTGCTTAAAAATGAAATTTAAAAAAAAAAAAAAGGAGGAGAAATATACTGAGAATGTATTTTATGGTAAGTAGTCCTTTCTCCCTAGGATGCCTCATTATTTTCCAGGAGGATCCAGCCATGCGTTAAGCATGGGATTAGTTTTCTCATCTTGGTAGTGTTGTGACAGGTAAAAAAACCTCTCATAACTAATGCAGCCTCCATACATTACAGAGTGATCGTGTCCAAAGAACAGACATTGACAGATTTGAAATAATTATGTAAATTTTTTCTAGAGTTCTATTTAAAAGAACATTTTTCAGGCTTAAAATAAAGAAAGCACTCTCAACCAACCCTTAGTGATTGCTGAGGAAGCTGTACCGACATGCCTGCATTAAACCTGGCACAATATGCTATAAAAACCTCATTACACATCCAAGCTGTCTTTGTATCAGCATTAAATGCGCTTCCATACACATTCTGTAAATTACACTCTTATAAATTACTCATTTGTAATAGCTGCAGGCTGACGGCTACAGTGAAAATTATATTTTTTTTTATACTTGGTTTTTTTGATGTGCTTTTTGCTTATCTGAGCACCTGATGATCCTGCCATGTCTGTCAATGGAAATCAAAAAAGAAAAAATATAAGGAAATTTTCTTGATACACCATTTTTCCCACCCATGATTAACTCTACAATAATCAACTATTTCTCAATCTAGAAAATTTTAGTGGCAGACATGGTAGTATTTTTAGCCTGTGTATTTCTGCTGAAGTTAGTGTTGAATAGTTATGAATAATTCAGTAATATAACATTCCGAAATCTATTACAATAACTTAGAAGAGCAAAAGATATTAAACTGCTTACTTTTTCTCCAAGAGGAATCATAACATGTATCTAACTCTGCAGCTGATAGGATCAGGTTCCCTCACAACAGACTGTGTCCACTTTAGCAGCCAGATTAATCTTATAGTTAGCTACCTTACCTTGCTGTGTGCTTCAGCATCGTTAATCCAGATCCTCTGGTGCACCTGTAAAATAGTCCTTCAAAATGACCCATCTGTCAGGAGATGCCACTCTGCAGCTACTCTTAAGCTAGGCTGAGGGAAACCCTATCAAAACCTTGGAGAAATTCAGGAAGACAATCTCCACTGTCGCCCCCCATCAGCCAAGAGGGTTACTTTGTCATAGCAGAAAATCATGTTTCTTAAACAATATTTGCCAGTGTTGAATCTATGCTAGATTTTCCCAGTCACGTGCTTCATCTAATTTGGGATGGCCCCCAGGAAGATCCATTCCATAACTTCAGGGACTGAAGCCTGATGGGACTATAATTTCCTTGGTCCTGATAATTTCCTTGGACTATAATTTCCTTGGTCCTCATGGTATGATATCAGCCTTCTTCCAGTCCTCTGAGACGTTTCCTGATCTCTACTAATGCTCAAAGGTCATGGAAAGCAGCCTCATGAGGATGTCAGCCAGCTCTTTTAATAGCCTTGGGTGTACATTTTTTGTGCCCATTGATTTGTAAGGGTCAAGCCTCTGTAATAGTCCACGTACCAATTTTTCCTTTGCTGACAGTGGGTTGTGTTTGCAAATGAATGAGTGATGGAAGTCTGAGAAGTTTTTATGTGAAGCAGGACTCTTTCAAGAACCAGGTCTACTCACATGGACACCTGAAGTAGGCTGACAAATTATTTCAATTATTATCTGTGTGTATTTTTAATAGTTTCAGTTTTTATTGAACATGCAGATTCCCTGTTGATACCACATAG
The DNA here is from genome assembly GCF_017590135.1 of Pyrgilauda ruficollis. Classification (NCBI taxonomy): domain Eukaryota; kingdom Metazoa; phylum Chordata; class Aves; order Passeriformes; family Passeridae; genus Pyrgilauda; species Pyrgilauda ruficollis. The sequence continues at coordinate 7,503,033 of NW_024524155.1, read as the reverse complement.
GGATTTGTACCCTATGAATACTCTAATTTTAGTGGGAGGCATTTCTTAGAATGGTCATTCTTTTCTTCACAAATACTTGAAGAATGTCAAATTCAAATTAATATTTGAATCTTAGACTTGGAAATTAGCTTTAAAATTGTATGTATTCTCTAGAAAAATAGAAGTGTACAGTGTGATTTAAGGCTCTCACCTAAAGTCTTGCACTGTCTTTTCAAAATTAAATACTCATGGAAAGTTTTCAGAAAGCAAAGATGCGCCAAACCAACAAAACCAAGGCAGCAAGACTGTTTTGGACAGATCAAAAGGTAACCTGCAGTTAGAGTTACAAATTTAGGGAAATAGTGAGTTTTTCATCTGGCCCTAGTGTCCACCAATAATGAACTGCAACTTTTGGAAATAAGCCCCAAAATTCATTGGGCTATTTGTGTAAAACCTGAGATTGCTTATCTAGGGCTATATTTCTTGAGTTATTCCCCACCTGTGATCATATATTGTTAAGTAATATTTTCTGACTTTATAATTATCATCTAGACGAGGGTTTATGAAAGAGCAGGCTGGTGCTTAGATCCAGGACTGTCCCAGCCAGACCTTTACAGTTTGATGTTTGCGCTGTAAAATCCAGGTGCCTCGCTTTTATTACAAAAATTTATATTGGACATTTGCTGCAATGAACTCTCACACCCTCCACTCCTAATTTTATGTTCATATTGAGAAGGATTCTATTTTTGCTTTAAATATATCCAGCTACCAGCCTCTCCCTACTGTCTTAGCTCCCTCTTGCTGCATTTGACAATGCTTCTCACAAACATTCTCATTTGCAACCTAACTTTAAAGCAGATCTCTCCCCCAGTTGTTGGTGCTGATTTTCTACCACAACTTAGTTAATTGTAACCTAGCAGGTATCAGTAACTTAATGTCTAATAATTTTTCCCCTCTATCTGTGTGCATACGGTGGTGGGCATGGGGAGGGATAATGCATTCCTTTTTAAGGTGCTTTTGTAAAAGGAATGGATTTTTCTAGCTCCTCCAGTGGGGGTTCTCTTTGTTTCTGAGGTCACCAATGAAGAGTCTAGAAAAAACTAACTAAAAAACAAATTTAAAAGCTCTCCAGCCTCTGTAAGAGCAGCAATAACTTCACAGAGACAATGTGATGATATCTCATACTCAGTTTGAATGGAGACTGACAATAATACATTTTCACCTTGACTGCTCTTCTATGATTTTATCACATGAGAATCCAAGAAAATATTTTTTTTTCAAGTAAACCAAGATAATTAAATATATGTGTGTTTTTGACTTGTTTCATGCTCTACTGAACCCAAACCACATTTTTTGTGCATGTTTTCTCAAGAATCAGAGTGAAACACAGCCATTTTCTCCTCTGAGCAGGGTGTCATCTTTGTGACACCCAATCCGCTCTTGTCCATGCTAGCCCTATTTGCTATAGTCTATGACTAATGAAACCTTATGAAACAATGAAGTACCCATTTCAACAAATGAAACTGAGGCCAGAATAAGTTGTGTGGTTCTATATCAATCTTTCATTGAGGGTGAAAACTGAGGAATCCTTGATCACTGCTTTCTCTAAATATTGAAAATGTTCCTCCCAACAGCTGAGTAGAACTTGATTTAGGGGACATTACTTCCCAATGGTAGCTGAAATTATTAATGTGCAACAGAAGTGAACTCTTGAATCCTCATAGCAAGAAGGCTTAGGGTAAGACATTTAAGATTTTGATTTTTCTTTTCTTATTCCCTTACTTAAGATGAATATTTTATCTGTTTGAATCACTTTGTTGCTTTTTATGAAAAGAATGATTAATTTTGAGGTGGATAGCATGTGTTTCAAAAGACACTGATAAAAATGAAAGATTGCCAAGATGATCTGCTGTGATTATGATAAAAATAGGTTTTTATAAGAAAATAAGCTTACAACTTCTCTCAAAAGTACAGACTCAAGTTTCTTTTAGAGGAAATATATTTTTACAGTAAAGTCCAAGAAAAATGAAGTTCTTGAACTTAATATAAATCAGTTTATTATATTATCTTCAATGAAGGTAATGCCTACTTGAACCTGCTGAGGTCGTGCCCAGTTATGTATATGAGAATGAGTAAATAATGCTTTTACATGCTGCATAACCTTTATTTAGAAATGTAATTTGGGAACCAGTTGACTCGAAGCTTAATTGCAGAGATTATTTTAAGTTTAGGGTTCAGGCAAATGCAGCCTGACAATTTAGGTGTTGAAATCTACCTGTTGATGCATGTTTGATGATCGTGATGTGGAAACTGGGTCATCCTAGGCCAGTTCTTGTGAATGAGTCCCATTCAAAGCATGGGACTGCCACTGGAGTTTGGAATATAGTCACCATACATGTGTAAAACATGTGATTTTGGTAGAAAGAAGGCCAAATTTGAACTGTCCACAAGTTCCTCTCGTCTGACTATGCTTGAGTTAAAAGCCTACTCAAAAAAAAAAAAAAAGACTTCCCAGGGTTGTTAAGTGTTTTGCAGAAAAGCTTTTCTTTGGACTATATAGAGTCTCTGTAGACTATATAGAGCTCTGCCTAAGACCCCCTTTGCTGAGCAATGAGCTGCACTCAGCTTTACAGCACTTCACATTAAAACAAATGAAAGAAGGGAGTGTTGATGGTGAAAGGAAGTAGTTTGTTCTGTAAATATATAACAACAAAATACACTGTAGGCTCTGGAGAGTACATGGAAGGTAGGAGGAGGAATATCACTGTCTGCTCATCATCTTGTTATGCACTGGGTGCTCCCCAGGACTCCTAGCATTCCCTGATGTTGGTGGCACACAGATTTAAATGAAATTTTGTTCTGGTTGAGTATAGCCACCATTATGTTCCCGGAATAAACCCATGTGAATTGTGTTTGCTGTGGTAAGGCAAAATAATTCATTAGATTTGCTTTCTAATTCATACTCCTCACCGTGCATTGTGCCTGTACAGCATTTGTAGTAAAGACTCTGTGAGCAGTGATTACTCACAGGTGGATTACATATTTAAAGGAGATGCTCAAATTAGCCATTTGAGTTCTCTACATCATGAGCTGAATCTTAGATGAATATCCTTCTGAAGAATCCCTGATTATGCTGTGTGCAGCCTGTATGAAGGTTAGGGTGCTAATTCAGACATCTAAATTAGAATCAAAAATATGGTGTGACTGTCCCTGTAGTAAAGTTGTTTGTGGGCAATATGGTTTTAATTGTCTTGGCAGTATTGGGAACACTGCTTTACTTCCTTGGAGTATTCCACATACATAAAATTAATGCAGGGTAGCTAACTAGGGATGACTATGGCTTGAGCAGCATAAGGTAGACTGGGAAGAACATGAGAGTTTCACAGACTTAAGTGCATGACCCAGATTTGGTGGTGTCATGCCCCTCCATCACCAGCTGATTCATTTGCATAATTTCAGACATCTGGGCAAGGCAAAACCAATTCTTAATTTTGAAGTCTTCAATCCATTGCTAAGGAACAGCAATTGTTGGTCTTGTAATTATTTGGAAATGAAAAATACCTAGATCATGCCTGCCTTAAGCAGACGATATTTTCTTAAGGGGATTTAGGATTGGTTTAAACTTTTGACTTCCTTAATGTAATTGCCTGGTAGTAACTGTCTGTGTGGATTTTCCAGCTTGTGCTAACAAATATTTTTTTTTTGTCTGGCCTTCATATTTCATGCATATTAGCAATTCATAAATATGTTAGAAAATTCTCCAGACTATTCCTTTCCCTGACTATAAATTCGTGACAAAATGCTTGCCTGAATAAAATCTTAGTGGCAAAGTAGTTCAAAAAGCATTACCTTGCATTCCATATACCTTAGAAAGAGAGAATTTTTTTCCTTCTTCCTTCCCCTACCCTTTGTGCTGGTTTCCACTGGAAAGGAGTTTATTTTCCTCAAAGCAGCCAGTCTGGGGTTATGTTTTGGATTTGTGCTGGAAGTAGTGTTCATAACAGGGACTTTTTAGTTACTGCTGAGCAGAGCTTACACAGCTTCAAGGCCTTTTCTGCTCCTCACCTCACCCCACTGGTGAGGAGTTTGGGCGTTCACAAGGAGTTGGGAGGGGACACAGGCAGGACAGCTGCCCCAGTGACCAAAGGGATGTTCCAGACCATATGGCATCATGCTTGGTATATAAAGCTGGAAGAAGATGGAGGAAGTGAGGACACTCGGAATTGTGGCATTTGTCTTTTCAAATAACCATTATTTGGGATGGAGCCCTGTTTTCCTGGGGATGATGCTTGCCCATTAGAAGTAGTGAATGAATTCCTCATTTTTCTTTGCTTATTTATGTGGCTTTTCCTTTCCTGATTAAACTGTCTTTATATAATTCCAAAATGTTCTCATTTTCATTCTTCTGATTGTCTTCCCCATCCCACCAGGGGATGAATGAGTGGCTTTGTGGGGCTTAATTGATGGCTGGGCTTAAACCATGAGAGCCTCCTACTCCATTTAAGAGCAGTGCAACATCACTACAAAGGAAACTTCCTCTTTTACAAACAATAAATCATTGATTTCCCCCCTACAATATCCAGCCCTTCCATTTGGGAGGCCTTCCACATTTACCATTTGTGTTATAATCTCCACTGTATTTCTGCCTGCCCCATTGATTTATCCTTTGCCAACAAATCAGTTTGTATGAAAAAGCTGCTGCTTTCCCATTCAGTGTTTGATGAAATGTTTGGGTGCTCTGTAAATCATACCTAGAATATGAGCACACAGGAAGGTGAAGTTAAGAAAGAAAGTGTTTTTATAAAAATTTACATGTGTATTACTGAAAAAAGCCAGTTTTACCGCTGCATTCCAGTGCTGATGAAATGTTGCTTTGGGAGATATATAGGTTAGGCTAATGGAAAATCTTCTCTTTAACAGCTTCCCCTTCCCATTAAAAATCATGGAATCTCTCAGAAGAAATGTCAGGTAAGGGGTTTGGTGATGAAAAAACAGGTAAAGTGTGTATGTGTGTAGGGTCCTCCCTACCTACCCTCCCATTTCTACCAGTAAGGAACAAAGTCTTAAAGCAGAAGACAGAAAGACTGAAGGGGTGATTTTAGTTCCAAACATTTCCCAATTCCTCACTGTGACCAGGTGCAAAGTACTAGGCCTCTTTTCAATTGAGATTTGCTTCTGTAAGATGGAGGTGATAATGTTACAGCAGCTCAGTGTGGGGCTTCAGAAATAAAGCAATCAGAGCACACTTCAGAACTTCATAAATTGATCACAGTGGTAGCTGCAACATCCACTCCTGCTTGTTGTGAATTTATTTCCCAAATACAAGAGAGTCTGCAGAGCCTCTGCTCTGAAACTGCCTGCAAATCCCAAGAATCATTGCACCCTCATGGAGGAAGGAATACAGGGACTAAGGTTGTGATCCTGAATGAGACATGAGTCTCAGTACAGGATAACCAGGATCTCATCTAGCCAGTCAGGACAAAGTGCTCGTGGATCATAGGGAGAAACTGGATTCAATACCTGACTGTCAGAGCGTGTTGGATTGTCCACTTTATAGTGGTTAAATCCTTGCATTAGTCTAGCCCTAGGTCTAGGTAATTTTAGCATGTAAGCCTAGGTTGCCATCAACTGGCAGAATATTCAGTCCCAAGTCAGAAATATAGCATAAAAATTCCTTGCACAAGAAAAACAAAGTGCCTGTGAACAGGAGTGACAAATCACACAGAAGTATGTGCAGATGCTGTTTAGAAAGGTTTAGGAGAGAATCCTTGTCTCACAAAGAAAAGTTACTGGAAGATGTAAAATATCTATTAAAATCTAGGCTACCTCAATTTTTTTCCCCAAAAGAGAAAAAAATGAGATATGTTCTTTCCATTAGTCACCTTAATCTTTGAATTCCAGAACTGTTCCACCCTTTCCTCTATTCCAATGAATAATTAAGCATCTAGTAGAATAGGAAAGATTGAAGGAGGCTGACCTGGCACATGAGCTATGAGTCAATGGTACCTTATTTCCTAAGAAACAGAGAAGCAATTTTTTCTGATTCTTCTCCATTAACATCTTAATTTCCCAGTACAATTCTAAGAGAATTAGATTAATCACTCTCACCACTCTGCCAATTTTAATCAGAAACAATGACTGCCAGTGAATAATAATTTTTTTCTTTGCAGGTCCAGATGTTTGTAGAATAAACCACCACTTTCTTTGCCTACACTTAGAGCCTACAAGAGGTTCATTTTTATATTTTTGACTTAGCAGAGTCTTGAGACTGAGCAGAACTTGAGATTTGGAAAAGAGGCCTTCTGCTTCCCTTAATTGTGAATATTTGCTTTCATTTCTGCTGAAACCTTTTATCAAATAGTTTGGTCTGTGGTTGTTCTGGAGATATGATAAAAAAGGTGGGCAACCTATGGGTTGGGAACTCCTGCAATATTTACAGCTCTGTACACAGGGACAGCTCCCAGGAAGGATGGATTTTGAGGAGAGGTGAGAAGATCTTGGATAGAACTGTAGTAGCCAATTCAGTCTCAGAAATATCAAGGCCATTCTCACAAGAAGCAATTTGATGAATGTCAAGCATGCTGTTGTACCTTCCAAATCTTTTTGGCAAAGTGTGTATGGAGTAGCACATACATCTGCACTGTCCTTTCGAAGCAAATTCTTGTCTGATGTTCCAAACTCTTCTGGAACAATATTAGTCTTGGACTTTAGGTATCATCAAGTATATTTCATATTACCAACATAATTTTTTAATTCATGCATTCTTGGGCAGTGGGCATACTAGAATATGATCTTGGACCTTTTCTTCTTTATACTTTAATGTCTTGCATGTAAAAGAAGCAGTTCTGTTCTAACAGTAATTACTGCCAGTACCTAAATATATTATCTTCTGTTTTGAATTTCTTCCTTTACCTTTGTATTTGAAAGCTCTGCACATTAATAAGAAAAAATCTCTCACTGTACCTTGAAACAAGGGAACATGAATTTTAAAAACAATCATTAGATCATTATTTCTAGCTTCAAGCTTGTCAACCCCATGACCTATTGTATTAATAAAGCCCCAGAATGCTAGGTGGCACTGACAGACAGAGCAATGTACTGCATGTTTTATGAACTATGTATGCAGCTTCTGATTGCTACAGAGACACAAATTCGTACCATTTCCTATCAGGAACTCACTTCTCAATCATAAGCTAACATCCATTCAAATTAAAGAAGTTTGCCCTTCTCAGGAAAAGAATGAAGGAGTTCCACAGCTTCTAACTGTTTGATTTATTTTAACATTAAAATATTGAGAAAATCAAATTTTAATATCAGTGCTGTCACTTTATTCATAAGGTAAGTACAATTCTTACACTCAAGAGCTCAAAAATTACTTAATTTTTAGAAGGAAATTTATTGTACTCTATAGGAAGGTGTGCAATACCTTCTTTCAGAGAACTTGTGGATTATCTTCTTTCAGAGGCAGCTGAACTTGTGATTCTTATTTGCTCTGGTTTTCTTGGTTTTTTTTTTTTGTTTGTTTGTTTTGTTTTTCTTTGCAGAAACAATCTCTAATTTGTTTCCCCTTTCACTTTTTAGCAGCAGAGAACTGAACGCTTTTTTACTGTCTTGCTAATGATAATTAGAAATAGAAAACTAATTCATGCAACAAAATAAAATTCAGCTAGAAATCCAACCCAGACCTCATCAGAGTAAAAATGCATTTTCCTCATTATAATAATCAAAACTTTTCTTTTCTGTTCATATCCCCATATTCTACCTAGGGTCTCAATATCCACTGCTAACACTTTTATTTGTAGACAGTAGCAATTTCGGGGCTTCAATAAGTTCCTGTACTCCTGGTTTATAAAACTGCACAGAGCTCTTTCGCACAGATCAAGCTTTCTCACCAGACAAGATCATCAAAGGATAATAAGGAGCAATATTATCATTATCTTTCAACAGCTGGGAAACTGAGATTATATTTGAGTATATTATTCATCGAGGCCTCTGTTGGGTCTTTTGTCATTCATACAAGAGACATCATATTGGAAAGGTAGCTACAAGTCCAAGTAACTCTACCTAAATTTACTCTGTAGAGTCTACTTATGTATGAGTCCTGATGGTCTAATTAAGGTCTACCATTATCTTGAAGACAGAGCATGGTTTCATTTGGAAGCAGATAAATTAATTAGAGGTACTAAGCACCTCTTGCTTTACTTACAATTTCTGAAGATTATGTTGCCGTTAGGAAAGCTGAGAGTTTACTTGTCCCTTGTAATCTGATTTATAGGATAACATTTGTCCAGGTCTGCAGCAGTGGTTCAATCTACTATGTTTCATCATAAAAGTCATCAAAGCAGTTCAATGAAACTTACAGCTTCACAGTTAAAAAATGAAGAAGAAGCTGGGACATTTGTTGTGACACAAGGTAAGCCTCAAGAAGAGCCTGTGTAGAGGGAAAAATGCCTTAAGGAAGAAAAATGTCAGAAAAATTGGGATGTATGCAAAGAAAAAAATGTATCAGATTTACAGTGAAAGAAACAATGGGGGTGCCAGAACAAGGGAAGATCTCAGAATATCTGAATAAACTGAAGTGATGCAACAGATCAGTTCCTGCACAGAAAACACACTTAAGTAAATTTTTCACTACTTAAAAATCAGACCCACTACAAATGTCTGCATACCAGATATTTAAGCTTGTCTACTTTTAGCTTCTAGGGGTAGAGGTATCAGCTGGATCCAGTTCTCATTTCAGCTAATAGCTGGGACATGGAGTGTTTTGAGGCAGATCTCAAAATCCAGTAAGATAAAAATAGCTCTGTTTGTGCTGCTTTTAGAAGGAGAACAGAGACATTTACATAGGAAGTCAGAAAAGCAAAATCAGAAATGGAAATAATCCTATTAACCAGATAGGAAAGATTGAGGGGGAGTTAATAGCTGGCAGACACAGAGTATCCATTTTGCATTTGCAAAGAGACGGAGGTTGCTATTTTTCCATAGTTAAAGGGCCAATTGTCAGAAATTTATAAGAAGAACCAGTATCTATTTTGCACATTTCCCTACTACTAATGAACAGAAGAATTATGTGTGTTTCTGTATGCATATTGCTCAAAATTCACTATTGTTAAATTCAAAAGTCTTATGAAAGAGGATTTTGTCCTTTTCCACGCTCCACCATTTTCTTTAATTGCAAATGTATAAGATAGGAGAAAAGCAGAAAATTCTTTTGGAATCCTCTGAGCTGATGTATGGTATAATACCACACAGAAGTGTTAAATATAAGAAATTTCTAAAGCAGATAACATTTTCCTTCAATTTACAAAAATTAAACAGTAGAGCAGTTATCCTTCTCTAGTCATAAAGATTACAATGCACATTATTTAATATTTTTTCATTTCCAAATGCCTACTCTCCTTAAAAATGTGTTCACCTGTTTGCCTGGACAAACCCATAAATTCTAGATAAATTTTTTTTAGAAATGAGTCAGGACTGTAATTAAAAAGAACTGAGACTTAGTATTTTCCTCTTTTCTCTTGCAGTGATGGATTGAGGGGTGGATAGGAACATACATATTTGTATCTCTGTAAATAAAAATAAGAACACCTGAATTATAGTTAGTGATAATAATAGCAAACCACAATGTGCTTTGCAGCTAAGATATCATTCTCCAGATGTACACAGACCTCAGAGAAGAGGTCCTAACAGCATTTCAGATCTCTACTTGTGGATAACAGCTGTGACAAAAATATAAAAGACTGATTCTGAGAATGTTGGCTGTCAACATTTTCCACTTTTTCTGGCAAGAGTGGTGTTCATGTATTGTTTCTGTTTCAGAGGCACTGCAGCTTCTGAGTGGACAGGCTCACTGTGTCTATGGGAGTGCAGTGTATTGCATTGTCGCCTCTTCTCTGATGCTGTGTGCACTCACCCATATCTTCCTTCATGTTTACCTAGAGCTTACGTTGTGCTCTTGATCTGTAGGATTCCTGAAAATATTTCAGAGAAGGAGGAATTTCAAGAGATTACTTTAACTCTGCAGAATACGAGTTCACTTCTTTCTTGATGCTGCCTGTTGTACTGCTCTGGTACCGAACACTGAGAAAGGATTTGTTTGGTTTTGCAGCAAGATATTGAAATAAGTAGATGCTCCACATTGGAAGGACAGTGTGGGCTGTGTGTCCTTGTTGTGTAGTATAAGAGTGTGGATGCACCACCCAAGCCTAAAAAAAAAATAGATTCTGTAGAAGTAACACACTGAAGATAAGCCACAAGGCTTGCTGCACACCTTAAGTGCTAGAAAAGGATTTTGGTTCTGCATGACAGATAGGTTTCTTCCACAGACTAATGATCACATTCTTTGTATCTGAATGCATGGACATGAAAATCTATCCACACAGAGACACTACAATTTGGAAAAAAAGAAAAAAAGAATATGTCCTGGACTACATAGTGAAGGAAGAATTATCAAGGTATCATGGCTGACTCATTGCACAGACTTTGTGAAGAATTAACCTTAGATAACTTCACAATTCAAATATATCAAAAACATATGAAACCCAGTTTGGTTTAAAATTATTAGAAAAATGTGATGGGGTTGGTTAAGAAGTCAGTTTGAACTCCATTATAATCTGCTTGTTCTGTGTTTTAACTTTTCAATGCCTGAGAAGTTTTTAGAGAGAAATAAGGCATTTTATAAGAATATGAGTTCACTGACGCCCAAAAGTATGATAGCAGTAGTTATGTGGAGTATTTCTGAATTTATGTGGGAAGGTTTTGTTGTGAATAGGTTACATCCAACTGTTATCTGAGGACTGAAGCAATCAGAGAATGGAGGCAAGTACAGACACTCACAAAGATTTCAATTACCGACAGTCCTGCAGACTTAGACTGGTGAGTGCTGTTCTAACCTTATCTACTTTGCAAGTCTTCAATTAGACAGCGTTTGGTACACTAAAAAGTATTTTCTTAACTTGAAGAAACCATCAGAAACCCTGCTATTACTAACAGTAGAAGATTTTATATTACACAGAATTTAGGCTTTCAATGATGCATCTAGTAAAAGCAAAATGAAGCATATACCTATTTTAAGAAAAATGTTTGATGTTTCCTCTGGAAGAATTTATATGGCATTCAAAGTCCTGCTGTGCAGGTAACTCCATTTTGACTGAGTGTATATTTAAGCACTTCCATTTTAAACTTCTTTTTTTCCCAGGTCCCTGGAGATCCCAGTTGGTTAGGGTTTTCTAGATGACACTTAATTTACCATGGAAGTACTGTGCTTATCACAAAAAAACCCAGTCAAGTAAATTTATAATATGTCTGTGAGAGGAAATACTCATGGTAGAAGTGCCTTTTGATTGGAAAACTTGTGCAGGAAGTTCAAATTCACCTCAGCTGCAGGCAATTTGAATCTGCTCTTTTGTTTTACCATACAATATCTTTATCATTAATCTTCTACCTCTTTCATATCTTCTGTTGAATCTGGATCACCAGATGCAAGAAAAAGTGCAGCATAGCTGGTCACTAAATCTGAGCTTGTTTATTGTATTTTCTCTCTAAATTAAATATCTGCTGCACCGATATCACAGACTAGAAAAAAGAAGCAAACAAAAAAACAAACCCAACAAAAAACCTAATGTAACTTGAAATCTCTGGGTTACATAGTCCTTGTTCCTGGGTTGCCTGTTTCCCTGCTCCCATACCCTTGTCCTCAGTAGTAAGTAGATTACTAAGTATTCTTTTCTGATAGTTTTAGTCTTCACTTTGCAATCTCTCTTCATCTCTGGGTGATGTGCTTTGATCTACTGTTATCTTCTTTCCCTTTCCCTTTCCCTTTCCCTTTCCCTTTCCCTTTCCCTTTCCCTTTCCCTTTCCCTTTCCCTTTCCCTTTCCCTTTCCCTTTCCCTTTTTCCCTTTTCCCCTTTAACTTTCCCTTCCCTTTTTCCATTGTGGGGCCATATAAGAACCCAAAGAGGCACACAACTAGAAAGGCAGGCAGTAGGAGAGGAGAAATGGAAATGGTAACCTCCAGTGTGAGGGTAGCTGTGGTGTGTAATACAAGAAGCCAGGACATCTCGATGGTGACATCCATGTAACCTTGAGCAGCAGCTGCTGAGGTGGTTCACCTCCTTGTGTCCCAAGAAGGTAAATGGTCTTCATTTAGAAAGATGACCAAGGACTGTTAACATCCACTTACCAAGACTTTCTTGTTCACTCTTAGTTTATTGCTTGTGTAATGCTTTCTGCTAAGTCTTTGAAAGATGAGACTCTGGCATATGCTTCACTGAAGAGTTAAATGGAGTATAGAAGGACAAAGGAGAATTTCATAATATGGACTATAGAATCTCCATGCACCATTACATTGCAACCCAAGCACAGGACTTATAGGATATATATCTAATTTGAGAGGCTGCCCTGTTAGCCTTTTATGTGTTTGCTCACTGTGGAGTGAAGGTATGCTGCTCTATTCTCCCTGAAGTATTTAGATTAAAGCAAACCTTTGAGTACCTTAAAAGTTCTGTCTAGCCAGAAAAAAAGGGTATTTATCAAGCTGATTACACAATCTGTATCAGAGTGACCATATAACCCTTTGAGGCCATCACTATGTATCTTGACATTTCTAAGTTCTACTACCATAAATAAAAGAAGGGTAGAAGTTTTCATTGGTGAAGTGCTTAAAGCCCAACAACCTTACAAGAAGCTGAGTTCTTTGTTTTCACAAGGTTTTCCTCTGGGATGATCAATGAAAAAGCCACATTAAATGATGACTCTTCTTTTCCACTTTCATGTGTTTTCTCTGTCAACCTGAGAGCATTGGAAAACCTTCTCCTCAACTTGCCATTTTGCAAGAAACCTGGCAGTCAGATCTGGGCTCTCTGCCAAAGATGGTCCTTGGCTTTACTCTACTGTTTGTTTCAATAAAACTTGTCTTTCATAAAGCGAACCCAGTGTGTAGAATAAAAGCTTCCAAAAATTTAGACTTCAGTTTTGCATTCCCAGGTGTGAAGAAAGTTTGATGAGTTAGAAAACAGCTGAGCAGCCTTCCCATGTGTAGAAAGGTATTAAACAGGCAGGTCACAAATCCTTTTGTTCTTTTTCACAAACACATAATAAACAAGTTTCCAAAACTAATGGTGCAATTGTGCAGTGGTTGACATATTTCTCATATCTCATGAACTAGAAGTCAGCCAGCTGACTTCTGAAGCTTTCAAAACCATTCATCTATCATTCTGGGTATTGATCTTTGTGTATTGTAGGGAGGTTTCCATCATGGAAATATGGCATAAAACATTATTTCAATTATTTGCCCTAAGCTACACCAACCTTTTGGTTTGTTTTTAGATTTCAAGGGTTGATATATTGGTCAATCAATTAAGATGGATTACCAGCATTTCCCTTTGCAGTTCATTTCAGTTTTACCAGTGTCTGAGGATACAAACCAGAGTGAACACTAATATAATATACTTTCTTTTACAGGCTGCAAAAACAAAACAATATTGCTATCTTCATTCAATTCCTCTGGAAAATAAATGTTGCAATAAGTCTCTTGTGTCGTGTGTTCCTTTGCTGGTGACTGAAGGACATTTTACATTTTGCACACTCTTACTGACTCTGGCTACCAGCTATCCCATAATCTTCCAACTGCAAGTTGCTGCTGTCATATTGTCAGAATCATTGAGTCTTCAGTGATGGCAAATTATTGTTTGTAGCCATGCCTGTAGGTATTAAAGTCTTCATGAGGATCTGGATAAAACTAAAACTGAGCTAAATGGGAAACTTCACCATAGAATTTTTGTGCCAGTGGAAGAAGAAGGAGTCGATGTCTCCCTCCTGCTGTTCACTCTTGCCATTGGAGTGGCCAACTGGGCTGCTTTGGCAGAAACATTTGTACTAGCTGCTATGTGGTGGGCTGAACTGGGGAAGGAAGAAGGTGGCAGAAGGCCAAAAAAGAAAAATGTCTGAGAAGCTGGTGGTGTCACTTACCCGGGTTAGTTCAAGCCGTTTCACTGCTGAAGTTTTAGCCACAGCCTTAGAGTTCAGTGGTTAGGTTTTCTGGCAGATCAGGTTTCAGGTTTTCCTTCAAGACACAATCAGATACATCTGGGTCAGAGCCTGGAAACTGTTCCTGTCTGGGTTGGGTTTGACTTGGCCATGACTAAAACCACAGGAGCTCTTTCATAGAACCAAGTAATTGGAAAGGAATCGAACTGAGGTTCAAATCTTGGCTTATCTTAAAGCGATGTTATCTTTAGTATAAGCTTATTTTTTGTGTTGCATTTTGCATGTGCCCCTCTGATTATGGGGTTATACAAGAGGTAGAGTTAAAAGCAAAAATGTTCCCCTGCTATTTGCAAGATGCAAAAAAACTATTCGAAAACCAAATCAGTTGCACTTGCAGTGCTGGTAGAAAAGGCAATCTGTGCAGCAGCATACACAAGATAACTTACTGTCACTCTGTATAAACTTGGCAATTTATTTAAAAGACTGTAATTCAAACTTTTCATTTAGTAAATACCACAGATTTCCATTGAATATTAGTGAGTTGATGAGCCCGATTTAGTTGGACATTATAATTAATTGTTCCAAAAATGCCTAAGCAAAGAACTATAATCATATAATCAATTATCCAGTGGCTTTAAATTGAGATAGCTACTTTTATTTTTTATTGTCAGCCTTTCAGAAGTTTAGGAATCCATTTTAATGATCAGAAAATTGTATCCATGTTTATGGAGATATAGACACTTTTAAACAAGGACAAAATTCATGCCTGTTTCAAGTGTATGTCATAGACTGACACATATAAGAAAAATACTCCATTTACTCTACTTTTTAAAGTTAATGATGTGTGTATATAATAACTTAAGGTCTAATATCTTCAAGTGCTAGCTATGGATTTTCCAGAACAGCTGGATACAAGATGCATGCTAATTCAGAGAGCAGCTGGACTTTCCTCTGCTGTTGTGAATAGACGGGATTTAAATGGAAGGTTGCTACCTACTGCCAAGCATAATTTTCAAGTGTTGTGTTCTCCTGGGATGTTTTGATTGAATTAGGAGGTTTCAGCTAGTTCAGTGAGTGAGATGCAATGAGTAGCAAAAGGTTCTGTTCTCCACACATTATTGGACACAATATGTAGGTCTTTTGCTCATTTTTAAGTCTGCAAGTGTAAATTCCTAAACTACTATAAGGATTGTCTGAGCTTTTAAAGTCCTATTAAACATTTCCATACATTAAAAAGACATCCAAATATTGGATTGTCCCCACATACTACATTATGTATATTTCTAACCCCAAACTAGGCTGTTTTTTCAAGAAAAAAATTTCTATATGACAAAAAGCAAGAAAAATATGTTACTTTTAATGACTGTAAGTATCTGGAGGAAAACATCCTGTGCTTTTAAATTCTTTTATTCTTGCCTCCCATCTGTGCTGCAGGAATTCATTATCATTATTCTTGCCAGATTGCTTTGTCTCCAGAGCAAGTATGACTTTATTATTCCAATTTTTACAAGTTTGAGTTCATGTAATTTTTTGGACTGAAATCTTTACCATTTCTGCTTCTGTTTACTCAGCATGAATATCTGGTAAGTGCAGTAATTCAGTTTAGCCTTATCAGACATGGGGTCCCATGGTAACAGTGGGAAATATCTTCATTATTAATAATCATAGGAGTACAGAATATGACTTATGGAAGCTGTGTCTGTATATTTGTGGAATTTCTCTAGTGTTATCTGTCCTCTGCTAATTAGAATTTAGCTGACAAATACACAGAGTGAAAAGAAGGAAGGACATATTTGTTTTGACTGTTAACTACAGTCAACTCTTGTAATGTATCTATATTGCAGCATAGAAGAGAGGCATATAAGCTCAATTTTAAATTAATGTGCTAAGATAATAAAAGGAATTTAGCCAATGAAATATGGAACTTCATGTAAGATGCCCAAAGGTGATGAACTGGGAAGGCTAAGAAAGGTAAAAAATTAATCTTACCGAAATTGGATAGATTCTGTGGGATATACTGGCTGATTTGCTGTCACACAGTGTTATTGTTGCTCTGTCTGCTCCATACCATCACAGCCTGGAGAAGAATAATATAAATCTTCTATGAATTCAATTGAACTGCTTTCCTATGGTACCAATATAGAAGAAGCTTGGAAATGGATTTAGTGCAATGCATTGAAATTTTGATCACCTTCCACATAACAGAAATCACGGGGAATATTGAGAGCTCAGCTTCTCCTGGGCCAGTATCAGAAGGAGCTGAAATTTCAGCTCAGATAAACTTGAATACACTGAACAAATATTCAGTGGTGAGCTGCATGTGTTCCTGCCATGTGTTTTGCATGTAGCCATGTCTACGAGGGAGTGGAAAGTATTTTGTCAGTGTTTTTGTTTTATTTGACTGCACTTTTGACTGTTATGTTACAGGAGAGAGATATTAGATGTAAAAGATCTTCAGCCACGGTTAACATATCTTCAGACATGAAGGAATTCCCTCATGTCAACGTTGCATTTATAGTAGGCACACTGTGCTCTTCTGTCCCACAGAGTGGAACATGTTTCACTTCTGTGTTGGGGCTCTGGCACCACTTGATGGAAAAATGGCCACATGTCAAGGCTGCAGGAAAGGGCTGTTCTCAACAGCTCTTCTTGGAGGGAGAGCCACTTGGGAGACTTCATGTGTTCCTCACTGGGGAGCCTCACTGCTGTGCTGGGACCTGTCTGCAGTTGCACAATTCAAGACAGCCATGAAGTGGAGGAGCTGTGTAAAGCATTTAAATACAAGGGTGAGATACTAGTGATGAGCAAATGTGAGACAGAAGTCAGCTGAGGGTTTTGTTTCAATGAAAGAAGCTTTCTAGACCTGAAATAGTGAACAAAAAGAGTTTCCACCAACAGCCTAAGTAGTTAGAGGTTTTTTTTTTTAATCTGTATTATTTTTTTAAAAAATTGGAGACAGTCTGAGTGATTGCAACTGTTTTTCACTAGTACCTTTTTCTGAATAGATAGTATAAATTCTGTTACACATTTTTTCCATTGAGGTACTTAATATTTGCCTGGAAGAAGCTTCTACATCTCAAGTAAGGACAGGAAGGGGGTTTGCACTATTTATTTATCTCTATTCTGAAGAAACAGCTGCAGAGGCACACCAAAAGATATTCACATCCTGAATCTGGTATGAAGTTTGGAAAGTACACTTTACTCTGAGCCACAGAATGTGCTTCTGGCATTTATAAAAAAAGCCTATGTCAAATAATAACTTACTCCAGCAAAACAAAAAGAACAGGCTGGAAAAAGACCTTAAGAAAAGATACAGCACAACATGTTGATTGCATCAGTTTGTAGAGATGTTCCCACCATCAGGCTCTGGAGCTGCCCAGGGAAGCTGTTTCTTTTTCCATTATCCAGAGGATCTCAATAGGGAACAAAAACAGTTGCTTCTCATCTATTCCTGCTACAATTTCTGATTTTTTGGGCCTCTGGGTTAAATGATTCCTAGAGCTGATGTTTATAATTTCTCCGCCTTTTTTCGAACAAAATCTTTTTTGTATCAGTCAGGCTAGAATGAATTTATTCTCAGCACGAATACTATTCCCTGCCCCTTACATCAGTGGGAGCAGGAGCAGAGCTTATTTTGGAACCAGTGGAAATATTGGCAAGGACCTTGGAGTTTGTGCATAGCTTTGAATCCTACCGGTGAACAATAGCGTGCAGCAGAAACACCTACTGAGCTGGTGTAGTGGGTTGACATTGGCCCAATTCCTGGCACCCACCAAAGCTGCTCACTCACTCCCCTCTGCAAACTGGACAGAGGAGAGAAAATTTAAGTAAGCGTTCATGAGTTAAAATAAGGACAGGGAGAGATCACTCATCAAATACCATTATGGGCAAAACAGGCTCTTAGAAATATGAAGTGAATTTATTGCTAATAGCATCAGAGCAGGACAATGAGAAATAAAATAAGACCTTAAACCACCTCCCCCTCTCCTCCCTACTTCCCAGCTCTGCTGCCTATCCCAGCAGTGCAGGGAGACAGGGAATGGGGGTTATGGTCAGTTCATCACCTGTGGTTTCTCCTGCTGCTCAGGGAGAGGAGCTGTTTCCCTGCTGCACCATGGGGTCCCTCCCATGGCAGACAGTTCTCTATGAACTTCTGCAGCCTGGCTCCATCTCACAAGCAGCAGCTCCCAGCAACCTGCTGAACGTGATTCCACCCCAGGAGCAAGTGGGATGACTAACTGCTGCAGTGTGGGTCACTCTTCCACAGAGTGCAGTCCTTCAAGGACAGGCTGCTCCACCCTGGGCTCCTCTCTCCAGGAGCCTCCCACAGGCTCACAGCCTCCTCTCAGGAATCCACCCACTCCAGTGTGGGCTCCTCCCTGGGCTGCAGGTGGATCTCTGCATCCCCCATGGATTGCCACGGGCTGCAGGGGAATCCCAGCTCCAGCTCCTGGAGCACCTCCTGCCCCTCCTGGGCTGACCTTGGGCCTGCAGAATTGTTCTTCTCACATGTTCTCACCCCTCTCTTCTCTGGTCATGATTAAAACTGCACAAGCCCTTTCTGGTTTCCTTTCTTCCTAAATCTGTTATCACAGAGGCTTTACCACTATTTCTAATTTGCCCAGCCTGGTAAATGGCCATGTCTGTCTTTGGAGCTTCCAGGGACTGATTCTGCTGGACATGAAGGAAGCTTTTGGCAGCTTCTCACAGAAGCAGGTCCTGTAGTCACCCCCACTATCAAAAACCAGGCCATGAAAACCTAACACACTTGGATATCTAGTCAGTTCTTTTTTAAAAGGGCAAGCATGACATAAAATTAGCAGTCAGGAGATAGAAACTAAGGAAAGAGAGCATGATGGAATTTGGAATTTCCTCTGGTTCATTTGACAAGTTTATGTCATTAAGTTAAAATAGGTGCAGTTAATTTTGTGTTACTGAAGGAGGTGGTCATTTCATGATGTTCATTCTTCCCTGTTTTCTGCTTCTGTGCTTCTGAGATAATTCATCTGTCTCTCGTTGGTTAGGAAAAAGGTGAAAACCTTTCAGGAACCTGTAGTTCAGGTATACAGTTTTGACTTTTTTTATCCACTTTGCCCACATCCCTTCCAATAAGGTGGAAATAAGAGATTTTACTGTCAAAACAAGGACAATAAAGGGGAAGACCAAATACAGTAAAATTAATTAATTCAACTTCTATGATAAAAACCACTGTGATGCTGATTATTTCTTAATGGTTCAGCTACAGTCACTGAATGCAATATTAATAAAAGCAAGATTCACAGGTCTGTAAACAGTTTTGGAAATATAACTAATACTAGTGTTTACCTAATATTAATTGCCAATATGAAATGGTTAATGGTTGGAAAGGATTTGAAAGAAAATGGTAAGACACTCCTTCCTTGGAATGAGGGGACAAGGACCCTCCTTCTCCAAAGATTTTCGGTGGCTGTGGCTGCCAGCTCCAGGGATGCTGGAGAAGCCCTCAAGGAGATACAGACACGACACTTGTGACCCTCAGGCCAAGTCACAGCTGCCCATAAAGCAGAGGTCTTTGTTATCCTAAATGCATGACCAGGTCTTTTTCTGATGCAACAAAGGGCATTACTATGCCTCAAATATCTTTTGCCTGAATCTTGAACAAACAAATTACTTATTAGGGAAAGAGGTATTGCACAGACATATCCATGTGATGTATTGTGAAAATGGTTGCCAGAGCCTTTGAAATAAATGTGAAAAGAAACAGCTGACAGTTCAAAACTGAATTGCAAATCTTGTAGCCCTGCAAAGTTACAAATATACAAATCTTATTACACATCTCCTGAGTGACTACATTAAGGTGATTCATGAAGATACAGAAAATTCATCCCTGTCAGCTGGGGCCAAGAAGGACAAATTGCCCAGGAACAGTCTATTATGCTTGTTCTTAGTACTTTTAAAATGACAGCTGACATTTATTTCTAAGATGTTATAACGCACAAGGGAAGATAACATTCTCTGCTACTACTGAGCTGTGAACACCTGCATTCAATAATCATTTGCATATCTCCTCTTTAATTCAAGGATTTAGATTCCCTTTATAAATATTTACCAATTATGCAGCTCAACAAACTAAGCAGTGGGAACATATTGCTATATTTTATAGTTGTGCAAAAAGTACTGGTAAATTAAAGGATTTATCCATAGTTTTGCCAAAGGTCAAAGGAAAGTGAAGCCTCAGGACTTGGGTGTTTAGCTGTATATAGGTTTCAGTCAGTCCATTTTTTGCATGTATATTTCTCCGTGAGTGGTATACTCATCAAAACTGAGAAGTCGTTTTTCAGGTCAAGCCTTACATGCTCATGGATTTTTTTAATAGAGAGATGTGGCTATTTTTGACCTTCTACTCTGACCTCTTGTGGAATACAGAGGGTTTCCATGAGTAGTTCTTGCTTCACCAGGGTCTGTCATGGACTACAATATTTCAGAATAAAAAATGACAACTCCCTCAAAACTCAGTGATTCTTTGAAGGTTCTGTCAACGGAGAATCCACTATACTCCTGCTAGAGTTGTGATATTGTTTAGGACACTTACTGTTAAATCATTTGCCTTTTTTGCATTTAACTTCAATTTCTAAACATTACCTGTTTCTTTACCAACAGAATTAATTTCACAGGTTTAAAGTTCCTAAATGTTGTAATTGATACTGAACTTATCTGTAACTTTTTTTCCCCAAGAATATTGATAAGTATTCCTTTTTATGTCTGTGGATATTTCCATGATATTTACAAATATCTGATGTCCTTATTAAATCATATTAAATTCTGACACAGATCTGTTGGTAAAGGTGTGTTAATTTACACAGGGTGAATATTTTCTTTGACATTTGCTTGTATAATTTATTGTCCTCCTGTTCATGAATCTTGAGGCAAAGATTACAGATGTTGATTCCCTTTCTCAGAGTTAGTCATTGATTTGGATATTTTGTCAAATTCTTTTATAGTTCTCTCACTTCAGATAAACATTGTAAGGATTGAGTTATTCTTCAGTGAAGACATTTGAGCAGTTAATTCTCATTTTTTTAATTCAAATGTCTTCTTGTTTGTCTTAATATTATTTTTCCCATGAGGATCTTAACTAGGACTAAATGAACAATGGGGAAAAAAGAAAAAAAAAGCATCAATTGCAAAATGTTCTGTTCTGCAATGTCTTGTGTTTCCTTCTGAGAATGTTAGAATGCAAATATTTGAGGAAAAGAGATGTAGAGAGAAGTGATTCAGGACAAGCAAGATTTCAGTTGTGAATCTTGGAATTTGGTATGATGGTAAGCTGCATAAGCATTGTGCTTTGACTTCCATTCCTTTACTGGACAGCACCATGAACTAGAGGTAATACCAGTGAACAAATTTGGATGTTTTTAAAGGATGCTCATGACTCACAATTGACAACTAAGTGAGGTACATATTGTAGTGAAATTTTATGTTCAGTGGTACTACTTAATCTGATTCAAATTCAGATTTAAAACCCAAGTGCTGATATAGTTCCATGCATGAAATACATTTGTGACATTGCTCTGTTTGTTACCAATAATACCAATAAAAATACCAATAAAATAGTCAAAAGTCATAGAAGAAATAGTAAGTTACAAATAATTTTCTGTCTGGTTGTCCATGCTTACTTGCTGCATTCGTGTCTGAGTATTGCCAGTGAGTATATTAAAATACAGAGAATGCAGAATGTAGAGCACACTTATGGAGGAAAGAACTGACATAGGTTATATGCTCTTAGTGGATCCTCTAATGTCCATAAGAGTCTGGTTCATTATTATTATTATTATTATTATTATTATTACTATTACTATTACTATTATTACTACTACTACGATGTTGTATTTTAATAATCATGACCACCTGGATAAAAATTAGAGAGGACAGTCTATATTTTTCTGTGCTATTTTCAGGGATGAGGATTGGCATTTAACTCTCTCATTTGAGAAATTCAAAACTGTTTAAGAGGATCAATTTGTTTTTACAACACAGCTGTTTCATAGGCTGAGATGATTCCTTGCATTTTTTTTAAGAAAGGAAATGTTTGTTTAGAGAGCTGTCAACACAATACAGTACATGTAGCCTCATCCACACTTTTCTTTGTCCAAACTCCAAGTTAAAACACTTTGTCTCATGCTGATTATAAAATAAAATGGTCCAGGACAAATTATTACATTGGCTGTTGTCTTAGATCACAAAATTAATGATCTTAACTGTGATCCTAAAATAAATGTGATTCAAAACAACAACAGTGACATGGACACTTCTGCTCAGGCATTCCTAAATGAAGCTAATGCTTTTCTGAATAGAAGGGATTGCATGGAAGTGTACACACTCTTCTCCTTTCAATCTTCTCCTCTGAGCTTTAATGCATTTTTAATATGCAGTGGTTGTGTATGTGGTTTCTGTGGCTGCACAAGGGTTTTGCCAAGAAACTGGCTAAGTCCTACGTGACTGATTTATGGATGAATGTTGAACTATATCAGATTTTTCATTTTAACCACCTGTTTGAGTTTGAAGTCAGTTTTTCAGGCAGGGGATACAGGACAGAGGTCAAACTTCTTATGCAGCATGCTGCAAAGGTTAGAAGACAGAGACCCCTCCAAGGTACATTTCAACTGTCTGAATAACCTTGCAGTGTTCTGCAGTCACAGCATCCAGCATAAAAGCTCAGGTAGACATAGCCAAGGAATGGTAGAACACCCAAATTTATTTTTTTTCAATGGAGAATTCATGTATTTTCTGCAGTATCTTCTCCAACAGCTGCATGGGACAGCCTGAAAAAACTCAGTTAAGGTCTGTAAAGACATCTGGAGATGGAATAGTGTTTATGGAAGTTAATTTTATGAAGATTTTGGCAATGTTTCACAGATAGGCCACGTAAACAGGTGCAAAAGTTGAGAATGGAATTGCAAGAGTGGTAACAGCTCTAAGTGCATAGTGCGTTTATCCAGGACACACAGAGACATCTATTACAGAGTTAGGTTCCCATCTCTTTTTCCCAGTGTATTTTTAAAGAAGGTTATTATCTCCAACCAAGAGATCCTGGGATTCACAGAATGGAGTTACTCCATATATTAGCTGATACACAAGAGAAAAGAGAAAAAAATTACCAAAAGGATGGAGTAACCTGTAGTAGAAGTGATGAGCTAGAAACATTAATGAATGATAAGAATTTTGGATGAAGTAAACTTAAGTGGAAAGGGACAAAATAAATATTACTTTCCAGGGAATTTTAATTTTCACCAAAACATTGTTTTTTTTCTGTGGCATTGGACAAATTATTGAGCTTTTTTTTCTGTGTCCTCATTGATGGCCAAAAAGAGCAATCAAATGCCTGTAATTCCTGTAATTCGCTCTCTAAGGAAGGTAACAGTGTTTGGGGGAGACACTGGGATTGCAGTAGGTACAGCTGTGGGTCCTAGGGAATGTCCTCATGGCAAGCAGCCTCTGTCACTTACCGTGGTGTCTGCAGAGTTAAGAGCAGAAGAGGTGCTTGGTGCTAGCACCTGCATCAAACTCAGAGCTGTTCACAGCAGGATGAGTGCATGCACCCTGGGGGACATGATGGCCTTTCCAAGATGCCTCAGAGACTTCAGCAGAGTATTGTGTGTCAAGATGGCTCAAAATATTTCAAGGATAACCTTCGCTGGTGGATTTCTATTTAAACATGTATCTTCTGGTGAACTGCAGAGGGGGAAAGTCAACCACATTCTGCTAGGGAGCCCAATAAAAACTTCTCTGGCACTAGCTCGTTTGGTCTATCACCCTAACTTCCCTGTGAGCCTGTCCTTCCCTGGTGAGGGAACAACATCCACGAGCCCTGCTGCGGTTCTAGGAATGGTGGGCAACAGAGCCAGGGACAGCAGCACATATTGAGCTTCCAGTCCAGCAGTGCCTCGTGCCTGACTCTGCTCCCGCTGGAGCCTCCCTGCCCAGTTCCGAGCCCACCCCAAGGGCTGTGCACAAAGGGGAGCCCTGTTGCAGATGGCAGGGGTTTGGAAGTGCCAGGACCATGCTGAGCCCCCAGACCCCTCAGCAGAACACGGCTAGGCACTCAGGAGTGGCCTCTGCAATGGGCAGGTGGCTGAGCTGGGATGCCCAATGACTGGCAGACAGTCAGCACATTTTTCCTTTGAAGGAAAAATGTCTTGGATAGAGGCGAGCGTAGTGCCTAGCCTATCTCCTTCTCCTGCAGTGAGTGATTTTGGCTCCTGCTGGTGTGTGTGAGAGTTGCTGTGTACCAGGAGGTGGATGGAGCCATTCAGGCACAGCAAATCTGGCGCCCAGTCTGTGACAGCTGGAGCTCCTTGGCTGCAAAGGGGGCTTCAAGATCCTTTTGGCAGTGAAAATGGGACCTTCCTTGCTGACAGAGTGATGAGCATCTTGGGGCTTTTTTTAACATAATAGGTGAGGATTATGTGGATAACTTGTTAGGATCCACACTTTCAGACTGCACTTGCAAAGGAGGACTGCATCTGCTGTGCTGTGACCTCTCACGCTGCTCTTGTGAAATGGACACACTGTGGGGCTCATCATCAGGGCACAGCAGGTCCCCCTGGGGATGGATACAGGCTATTCTGGACACAGAATAGGTGACTGCAAACTTTTTAAGAGAGTTGTGAGCTTTTTCACAGCTCAATAACCATATTGAGAGGCTAATTAAAATAATAACAGCACCTTTGTTAATAATTAATCACTGACATTAATAGAGGCATTTTCAGCCAAAGATGCTGAAGTTCTTTCCAAATTTCACTGACCAAAATTGCCAACAATAAGGAATTGCCAAAATTGCTTAATCCATCATCATGCATTGCCACCCCTGACAGCTATTTAATTGTTCACTACATAGCAACTACTCAGTAGCAATCAGATTGGTGCAGAAAGCAAGGAGTTTGCTATATGTCCAAGAAAAGGTCAAAAAGAAGTAGGTGAAGGGGCATGAGTATCACTCCAAGATGGACTTGCTCATATAATAGCATCCCCACCTTTTATTTGGGTTCACTCATGAATCTCAGTTCACAAGCTGTGATTTTCCATGCCACTTGAGTTAGATGGTCCCTGCTAGCACAGTGGTGCAGAAAGATGTGATGTGTCCAGAGCTACCACTGTCATAATTTCCAGCCGAAGGTTGGCATTACATAACCCTGAGAATCCTTTGGATTCCTTCTGGTGTTTAAAGGCATTGATGACTATGAAAAAACAAAGCCTTGACCTACACCCTGAATATTTAATTTCAGCTCTGTTCTCTGATTTTAATGCCTATTTCTCATAGCCTAAATTGTCTTATAGTGATCTCTGCTGACTGTGAAACAAGGCCAGATGTCTAATTTATGTGCTTCAGTTAAATGCCTAAAAAGGTAGTTTGTACAAATCCAGCCAAAATGCTTGTGAGTTTTTTATTGCATCTGTCTGCCTTAGTGATGTTACACCTGTTTGTATCTGAATATATCTGCAGCCTCTCCATATTAAATACAGGAAATTTATCCTCATTATGAAATATCTCTTGAGAGTCCATTGCTAATGAAATTCCTTCATATTTATTTTTGAAGTTGTATATAAACAACTAGCATTATTAGTATACAATTACCAGAGAGTAATCACAGAATTACTGTAAACATAGTCTTCAAAACATGCTGCAAATTAATATTCATGCATTTCTTAATCTGCCATTTGGAGCAAAAGCATAAATCCAATCTAGACTTCATCACAAAGGAATAATATCACCAGGGGAAACTGGGATGTTTTGCACTTTAGAGTAATTAAAGGGAAAAGTCCTGTGACTCTTTTCACTGTTCTGGGGGTGCAACTGCTGTAGCTGCTGATGCATAATTTGGCAACACATTGTGTCAGCGATAAGGAAGGAAAGAAAAGCAGCATTTAGACATTCCTCTGTGCAGAGATATTGTAGCATTCAATCAAATGTGTGCAGCTGACTCCAAGAATGTTGTTTGACAGCCTGATATTTGCAGGAAGTCTAAGGTTAAGGATAGCTAAGGAATATATTTGAATTCTGCCATTAACAAACAACCATAGGTCTTTTGTTGTCTAAAGCGGAAAGAAATAAGTGAACTAGTAAAACTAGTGTTTCAGAAATCAGTTTGTGCAGCTCATTTATGTTTTCTCTGCTTAGATTATGTTTTCACACGTTCTTCACACAACTGGAAATAGACTAATAATGTAAGACAATGGGAATGATTAAAGAGTGGTGAAGTACTTTCTATTTCATGAATATAATGTGTGGGGGTTATCTTTAATGACTCATATTTAGATGTCCAGAAATCAGTTTTGCAAGGGTCATATGACCATAAGTATACAGTTAATAGAAGATGCAAAAATATAACTCTCCTATAACTGAGAAGTAGAAAACTGAAAATTTAGAATTCAAATTGAGATGAGTGAATCTAGGAGTCACTTTTGAAAATTTGACTTCTACACAGTCAAATAGAAAGAATGGCAAAGCAGATTTTTGTGATGCTACTAAAATTTTTGAAAGTTTAGAACAAACAGGAGGAGAAAATGGTGATCATTCTTCTGCTTTTTAAAATGGCGTTGCTCTAAGTGTTGTCATCACTCTTATGTGCCCATTTCTGCAGAGGTTTAAGTATTTAAGGAAAGCCAGAGTGGATGACAAGTTATTCAGGACCAAGATATTTCAGGACAAAAGTCTGGTTTCCACAAGACTACAGTTGTGAGGATTTGCTGGCTAGTGAGGCCTGAGGATGCATTTATGTGGTTACAAGACCACATACAAGATGTGCTGGCACAAGGGATCATGATTCACCGTGTTCCCAAACCCTCTGGTTATTGCAGGTCTCACACTCTTGTCCTTCCAACTCCTACATTTATTTCTCTTACAGACTAGAAACAATTGTGTTGTTGAACAGATGCTAAGAAGAGGTGCATCTGTTGTTTTGTTTCTCTTTTACTTACTCTCTTTTCTTCCTTTCTCATTGCATTGTTTCTCATACTGGACACAGGACCGTATGTTGCCTTGTGGTCAGAGAATGTGTTTGAAAGAATGTGTCAGTTTTACAGAAATGCTAACAAAATTAAATGTAGTCACGACAAAGCCCTTTTTTCTTCCTGCCCACAAAAGACAGCATTTTTCCATTTCTTATTACTTCTGCCTGTCTCTTAATCTATGCCCAACAAATGAGGCAGAACATTCCCACTGAATAATGTCTCCTTATGTAGATAAGGCTTCTAGTTAGGAACATTTTAATAGAGTTCAGATCTAAAGAGAAAAATAATAGAGATTAAGCAAGTAAGATTAATACATATTTCCCAAACATATTTTAAATGAGAATACTACAATGAAGCAGAATGATGCTGCATATAAGATAGTAAGAAGTGGAAGGCATTTTCAGGTACCAAAAGCTGTACAAGGGGTAGGTTCTTGCTGCAGTAATTGTGAAGGGGCAAAAATCCAAGGAGGTCTGACCAAAAATCTATTTTGATTACCAAGGTCACAGAAACCATCATGGACCACATTTCTGAAATGTCCAGTGGAAGGGTGAAGTTCTTTAACAGGGAGTCTGAGGCATTAAGGAGAAGAAGGGCAGAATATTGGCTTATAAAGCTAATAAAAAAGTGATATGTGGCTTTTCATTAACTTATGTTTCTTTATGCAAATCTTTTGGGGATACTTTATGCTTGATGATATAGAATTTTATCCTTTTTTTCTCTAAAGATGTGGTCACAAAGGTTCTATAGCTTATGTGGCAGAGATAGTTTAAATGTGAATTATGAAAAACAGATAACACAGGAAAGATAAAAAACTTAAGAGTAATGGAATACAATAATCAGCTGACAAAGTTTCATGAGAAACGTTTCTTTTGAAGCACAGCATGGTAACAAGAAAAGATACAGTAAAGAGAGGGGAAAAATTTATGAAAAGACATGCTTGTCATAGTGCAGGAATCTAGGAGAGTGGGTATGTTTAGAAAGTCCCTAAAATCTGTCATGGAATCGCTGCACTGCATGTGGCAACCATCAAGGTTTTTCCTCTAGGACATAGATTGCAATTTGTATATTTTCTTTCTTGACTACAGACTTAGTTTAATACTTATTTCCTGTCTGCATCTGAAAAAATGCAGTTCTGGGTGAGGAAGTTGAGGAAGGATAAAAATGAAAACTGAAATTTAAATTTTAGTCCCCTGATGGGAAATGTATACATCTCTATATAAAAGAACAAGAAGAGGACTAAAAATCCAGGGGTAACAGGGTAATATTGAGAAAAGAAATGAAAAGAAAATGCCTAACTGATTCTTGATCGTTCTGTTATTCTTGCTATATTTATGTTCTATGTGTTTATTCCGTTGAATAAGGAGGAATGCAGTAAAAATATTTGTGCTTTGTTCCCTTCAAAAAGGCATGTGGCAATGTATTATTTGCAAAGTAACAAAACTTTGGAATCTTTAATGAAACTGTTAGGAAGACACAGGTATCTGGTAGCTCTGACACTGCAGGTAGGCAGCAGATATTTTCTCTTTTAGTTCTTGGTGAAGCTATTATAAAGCTGACCAGTTGATGCAAATCCACGTTGTATGTGCTGATGATTTCATTGAAGAAGATGTAGTGCAATAGATGACTGAGATTTGCTGGAAAGAGAAAACAAGTGGGATTTAGTGAATGAATGAAGATAAATTGCTTATTGTGTGTGGTAAGGCAGCAGAAATGGTCTGGATGAGTTTACACAGAAGCTGACAATCACAAATATCAAAAGACCATAGAAAACAGTGGCAATGAGGGAGGGGATAAGGACTTAAGCACAAAATACGTGTAAAGGGTAAAAGTAAAGGTAGTTTAGTTAACCCACATTCAGAAGATAGGTTAAGAATTTAGGACAGTGGAAGCAAACAAGCTCCATGTCTCAGAAGAGATGTTCTGATGGTGTTTGACCTGTCACCAAACACTGAGAAAATGAAAGAATAATAAACATCTCTGAGGAAATTGCCACTGGAGGGGGGAAATATTCTGTTGTTCCATGACTGTGCCCCAAAACCTATATTGTTTCAAAAACTGGACCGAATGGATTAGTGTCCCATTAAAATAATATAGGTACTTACAGAGGGAATCTCTACCCTGTGACAAAGGGCAGCAGTCTCTGGCTCTAAGGAAATGCTAGGAGAAAGAAGCTTTTGTGGAGAACATAAAACTTGTTATGAGAGATATCAGAGCCTCAGTTAGATAGGAGCACATACCATAATGAATAATTCCGTGCTGTAAAGGTGATTGAGTGTGATTCAGAAACATTTTCTTCCCAAATTTCTGTGATTGTGTGACAGAGCTTTGATTCTTGATTTATAGCATTACATTTGTAACACTCAATTTCAGAAAGCATGGGATTTCAATGTTTTTGTCCCTTGTTCACTGGTTGCATGGAAAGCAGCAGCAGAAGATGGCAGCAGAGATTGCTGACTCTCTCTCATTTCTTCATATGTGCAACAGAGAACGGATGCTTGGTGAAAGAACACGGGGTGAACTTTCCTTTAAAAATATACTGATTTAGTTCTGGGAAGATAAATTCCTTAACTCTAAGAACACATTCATCAGTTCATTTTTTTATGGAAATGATGTGGGAGTAATGAAAGAAAAAACATACTCCTTGTATCTTTCCATATGTCTTAATGGCAACACTTGCAAGCAGATGAAATAGTCCTTGCAAAAGATCACGGACACATTCCCTTTACATGGTCCTCCTGCCTTTGCAATAACTCATCAAAGGCAGGTGCCCTACATTCTGTGTAAAAATAAAATAAATTGAGAATTATAAAGAAGTGCTGAAAAAATTCATATAAATTTGCTTTAATTTTAACAGGTGACTTAAAGAACAAATAAAGCCAAAACTATTATTTGTCTAATAGCAAGCCATTGTAAAGATCTGCCTGTAGGTTATCTTGACCCTCTGATCACAAGCAGTGACTGTAGGTGTAACCTTAAGCATGTAGGAAGACTGAGGTACTTCAGGAGATCAACTGATACAGTTGTAAACCAAAGACTTTTGGATACTCAACTTTTCATATCACACAGAGACACACACCCACAGACTCCTTCTGCGCTATCTGGCTAATCCTGCCTCAGGGAAAGCCAGAGGATCATTCCTCAGAGGCAGGGGAATACCAGGATGGATATATTTATAAAGGATAGAGAAGCAGTGCCACTGCTGCCTTGCTGCCTAAAAGTATATTTGAAGCAGCTGTCTTGGCTGTTGTAAATTAGTGTTTTTGTATTTTTGCCTGTGCATAAGGAAGCTCACTTGAAATCTGTCTGTGCTTCTGCTGCTTTTCTAATAGCTATAGGAGAGTCAAGATGCTCTTGTTTTTTGGTATTTTTTTTTCTTTTTTTTGTATTTCATCCAGCATCCCTACTTCTGTGCTGAATATTAACTGTTTGTAGAACTGGATAACTGAGGCTGACAGACAACTTAATTGCTTAAGTAAAGAGAGAAGCATGACTCAGGTCTGCATATTTGAGCCCTCATTAGTCTTCAGAACCTTTCAAATCAAAGAAAAAAGAAAATCAGTGGGTACATAATGTGCTCCCTGGAGGTGACGTTTTTAGAGCATCCTTTAATGCTGACAGAAATTTTCCATGATGTCTGTTGAAGCACGTCTGCTGTCTTTCTTCCCTGTTGTTAATGACTGCCACTTGTCAAATGGGAGACCTGGAATAAGGAGAGTTTAGCTAATAGCTTCACAGTATTAAATTTTCAGTCTCTCATACATGCATCTGCTTATCTTCCTGGTGAGTGTAAATCAGCTCCTTTACCCTGGTATTTTCCTTATAACCATACTGGAGGTCAAAGCATTCATGACTACTATATTAACCAGAATAAGCTTCTGAAGGAGTAAATTCACATTTGGACATAATATCTTACCTCAATATTGCTTTATTATTTAGGCTGAAGTCAGAACACTTATTATAATATGCATATTTATTCCTGGCTTTTTCCTCCTTAATAATGAAAAATGGGGAAAAAAAATGAAATGTACTCCAGAATGCAATCTGTTAAACTCTGATGTCTTGCAGTATATAGGGAATTATCCTTTCTGCCACAGAATGCAGTGTTGTAACAGAAGGAAGCCATAATTGGTTGCATCTTTCTCATTTCCTTTGTGAGTTTACATTTCTAATGATTCTTTCTGAGAGACTGGTACTTTAGGTTCAGGTTGTATTGGTGTTGTGAATGATGGCTGGGCTTTTCAGAACTTACAAAAGTATTTTGTATGGCTGTTGCTACATTCAGAAGTTAGAGGTGGGAATGGTCCTATCCTGAAACTGAGAACAGCTGTGATGTTTTCTCCATTTCCTGGAGCTTCTCTTCATACTTAATTTGGCTCTTTTGTACCAGTCTTTTGGAAATAAAATGCATAAAAATTCTGATGATGAGCTGCTATATTGTTTTTACACAAATTTTGTTTCCTGTGGTTGCAGGCACCACTGGTCCTTGTCTAGCTGCAAAGGCCCTTCAAGATCAATGTTTGAATATGAGTGTACCATATTTAACTTTTAAAAGTATGGAAACAGACACAGGGAGAGCCTTTTTATATCCTAATATATGCCCATCTCAACTAGCTCTGTGATGTCTTCTTGATTTTTCATTGGTAGAAAATTTAATTCAGTAGTATCTTCTTTTGAAGATGCAGACCTCAAGTATTTGGCCTGCGTAATTATTCTTGGGAGGATAATACTAGCCGGACTTAGACCAAAAGAAACAGCTATCTTTAAAATTAAAAAATAAAAAAAAAAAAAGAGAATGAAAAATAATAAAGAAGCCTAGCCCAGACCACAGGATTGTTAGGTTAGACTGGGAAAACAATTATTCCCGACGGGAAGCTATTACCTAGTGTCTTAGAAGCTGTTAAAATGATGTAGTTGTAGTAGATTTAAGCTCCAAACCCACAACTGTATAAAAAAAGAAATATATACTGTGATTTTTAACCTTCTATTTTTTCTCCAAAGGTTTAAAAAGTTTATTGGGCTTCAATGCTGAATGTTATACAGGCATCACTGAAATTGATAGAAAGAAGGGCCTAGTATTCAGCTGAAATATATAGATTGTTTTTCTTTTATTTTCCCTTTTCTTGATTCCAATTTCACCAATCAGCTAGTTTTTTATTTGGGGTTAAACAAAGATATGGAAAATATTAATGTCGAATTGAATATTTTAAAGTTACTCCTTTAAAAAGTAATATTTTTTGGTTTTCAGTAATTTAACATATTATTGTTAATATAATAGCTAGTATTTCACAGAAGGATTCTATTCACTAATCTTCCATCTTCTTTGTTTTATATATTGTAATTTTTTGGAGAGAATTCCAAGTTTTTAGAGTTCTTTTTTCATGACTTTTAAAATTCTTATATTCTTCATGAATGTAAGTTCTTTTATGACATTGAGAGACAGTCTTTCAAAAATGTGTCTTAATTTTTAAAGTATTCCACTAAAAGCTGGGCTAGAATGAATTGAAATCTGGGAGGGGAGTTTCCCTGGTGACCTTGATTGTCTATACTTCACTTTTTGAGGTAGAGAAAGAGGGAAAATGACACCTTCATGCATCTCTCTTTTGTAGCGAGTCACAGTAAAATGCTCAATACGATGAATTGGTTACTTGTTTTTTTAACTAACTGAGAAATAAAAGAATCATTAAGTGACTTTCATAAAGAAGTGGACAAGAAATGCATTTAAATGGAAGTATATGTTGTATCCATTTCTGGGCATCTATTCACATAGCACCTAACACAACTACATGTTGAAATGCTGTGCTAAATAATACAGATACTTTATCTCCTTTTGCTTGCTGTAGAAACTGAAGCAATATTCAATTTGTCTGAAATCACTCAAAGAAGTAATATGAGAATTATGACAGTCTGGGAGTTGCCAATCCCAGAATTACCCCCTATATCACATTACAAATGTGATGCAGTTCAGAAATTTAATGCTGATATGACTTTGCCAGAGCAAGTACAGAAAAAAGAAAATTTTTGAAATTTAAAATACCTGTAGTATCTCAGAAATTGGCAGATAACAATGTGAGAAAAACACTAAGCATATGGTAAATTCAAAATAAAGATAAATATGAAAATGTTATGATGTTCATAAGAGGTAAGTAAAAAGCTTTCTTAGGGTAAATGGATGATTATTGAGAAAAAATTAAAATTAGAAAACTCCATAAAAGTGTGTAGAATTGGAAAAAGGTATGTGAACAATTATGCAGATAGATACAGGGTTCCTAATTATTCCCGTTTTCATGTGGAAATCTATGTACATCACCAATATGGGGTTAGAGTCACAGAGAAGTTGAGATGATGATATCTGATTTCCCATTCTCATTCTAGTCCTTAGTCTGGTTTTCTGTCTCTGAGAAAACCCCTCAGCTTATCTTTGTGAGCTGTGATCCCCTCTTACATCTTCAAACATTTTTTGGGAGAAGCTTCATGTAAATGGTCCCATTCCATGCAGGATGAGATGGGGGAAAAGATCTTACGTGTTCACTTCTTGTATGCTCATTCTGAGGCAGAGGACCTTGGCAGCAACCACGAGTCTCTGTCACCACGGCCCCTAACCAGTGAGATTCCTGGCACTGGCCAGCGTGCCAGTGAATTTACACACGTAAATGGAGCATCAGGTGCCACTACATGCAGGTGGATCTGCTGTCTTCTGACACTAAGAAAGCAAATGGCTCCTACAGGACACCTTCATGTGCTTTTCCTTCTGAATTTGCATTTGTTTCAGGTTAAAAATGAGATACTAATTTTATGTATCTTGGTATATAATGTGATACTTAGTCTGAACATGAGACTAATCTAATTTGGAAAATTCAACGCTAACAGCTCCTCTGGCCACTTAATAATTTCTATCTATGAAAATAAGAGTTTTCTGTGTCCTGCAGGGAAGGAAGAAAGGAAGGAACTGGAAGCATGTAGGCATCCTGTTTATTTGCATCACAGGGGTGAATAAACTCATGTAATAGCAAGTACAAAGTAAAGGCTATAGATATGATGGAAAAAGAATTATTTTACAATCCATCTGTTCTGAATTTCTTATGTATTTTCAAAGTAAGATAATCCCTTGAACATTGTTAACGAACTTTTTTTAACTAATACTGAAATATGTCATCTGCCTTCTGCAGGTCTATATTCATATTAATTTTTGTGTATATAATTTCAGATTGCATAGTGTGATTATATGCTATATAAGACTTGCAGCAGAGAAGCATCTTTATATTCTCACATAGTCTGCAAGTACATAGAATATATTTATCTATTTTCTTTCCTCAGCTTTTTTTTCTAAAAATCAGGAATTCAATATTATTCAGTGGAATTACTCTAGTGGAGAGAATGTCCTTGAAGCTCCTAAAGTGAAAGAAAAAAGTTCTGTGAAAAACACTAGATTATTCCTAAAACCAATCAGCAGCTTTGCATTTAAGTGTTGTTCAGCAGCAGTTGTCTTAATTAATTTGGTGAGAGCTGGTTCCTTTCTCGGGCATATGGATTTCTTATGCAGTATGTCTCAATACATCTTCCTATGAATTGTGATTAGGTGGACTATAAGGAAACTGAGACACTGCTACTTAGGTATCCCTTGCAACAAAATATTTCAGTCCATCTCCCTGGCGTTGACATTTGAGGTTGAAAAGGCAGTATAAGTGTTTAAAGATTAATCTCCCTAATGGTTCAGTTAATCTTTCCAAAACCTTAAGGGATTTGACTGACAGCTCCATGAATTTCCTCCTCAAGTGTGCATTTATAAGAACAAAGGGATAAGTAGAAAAAAAAAAAATCTATATACTAAACCCACAGGTGCTTCAACAGGCTCAGAAATATTAGACAGTTTGTCATTCACTTCTTATAGATCCTCAGCCTATTCTGTACTAATCAGGTGCTTCTACACACTACACAACTTCCCTCATTTCGTGGGCTCGAGAAGTCAAGTTTTTATTCTTCAATAATGGTAGCAAAGAGGACTTATTAAGAGGCTTCCCAATAGTGCAATATATGTAAGACATTTAAGACAATGCATAGAGAATCAGTGATTAATTTTATTTCTAAGGTCAAATTGTTGTTCACTGCTATACAAATATAAATCTGGAAATTAATTTGTTTTTATGGAGCACATCCCTGGCAAGGGATATCAGGGAATTCAGAAAAAGAAAGGAAGAGACTTTACTGTAGCAGATAACACATTTTATTCAATCTAATCTAGAATAATTTAAACTTGACCAGTCATCTCAAGAAAATAGAGGTTTTTTTGTGATTTTGAGGAACTCTTTGAGATAGAGCATGTTTTTTCAATCTGTTTAATCTGCATGCTTCTTCCTTTGCAAGTTTGGCAAAACATCAAAAGCTTGAAGTAAAAAGAAGCAGACCAAACATGTATAGAAAAACT
The DNA here is from genome assembly GCF_017590135.1 of Pyrgilauda ruficollis. NCBI lineage: Eukaryota > Metazoa > Chordata > Aves > Passeriformes > Passeridae > Pyrgilauda > Pyrgilauda ruficollis. The sequence continues at coordinate 7,467,653 of NW_024524155.1, read as the reverse complement.
GTCAGATTGTAAGCACTTTCACAAATTTTGTTTAAGCTTGTTCTAACAATTAGCAAAGAGCGTCAAATATTACAATTAAATTGTTGTAACTGTTTTTTTCTTCCTTTTTATGGCTCAGGGTTCTGAGCTGCTGGAAAGTCTATGTAGATGCCCCCTAATCTGGACAACTAAGTAGCTAAATCATCTATCTCTTGTGCTTTGGTGTTCTCATGATTTGAAAAATAATTTTCTAACTTCTAAATGCTCCCTCAAGATATACAAACAGAATATACAGAAAAGAAAAAGAAGTTGCATGCTATTTCTTCACATGAATGCCATTATGATTGATTTCAGAAAGGAAATTTTTTCCCTTGAGAAGTAAATTATAATTTTCTTGTATTTCATGCTTTCCTACCTGCATGTGAAGAACAGAGATCTCCTCCTGGGGTTTAATGCTTTAAAACTTAAAGATATCTCTGGATAAACTACTCTGTGACCAAAAAGATTTGAGCTGGGTCAGATAGATTACACTCAAGCTGACATTTATAAATGATGTTATCTGTTGACTCCAGTTGTAGAGCACATACAAAACAGAAATACATTGGGACAGGGTATGAATTCTTTGCTGCAGTGAAGGTTTAACCTTGCTCAGAGGCTGATTAAGTATAAGGCAACCAGACAGCTGGTCAGATTTATTCAGTATTATGATAAGATATAATTATTTACTTTAAGGGAAACCATCATCTCAATACAGGAGAAATGGCTTGGTTTATTTAAAACTGGTGAGAAACAGAGGTGTCTGCAATCTCAGGAGAACAAATGTTGTCAACAGTTATGCATTAAAGGCCCAGAGTACTTGAATTCATTTCAGCTAGCCATTGTTCCACATATGACAATGTTACACTTTGAAAAGATAGAAAATAATGGAAGTTAAGCTAATGAGCCTGGCTTGCCTGAGCAGAGCAGAACAGAGAAAGAAAATATGGCCTCAAAACTCTACCATCTCAATACCGGACAGTGATGAGACAAATGCCAAGCAATTGATACAGAATACTCTGATGTTACTGAAGAGCCTTGATCAGGCCAGTTGAAAAAGGAAAGCTCAGAAGGCTGTATTTCAGAAGGCTATCAAACTCTAGTTTACTTAGTGTGGTCTGAATGCTAGAAGGAAAATGATTAAATAAATACCTACAGATTAGATATAAGGTACAGGATATAGATTTAGAAATGAGATTGCTGAATGATTAAATAGTCAGCTATGGCTGGTCCTGCCTTGGGGCAGAGCTGTACAGTGTGTACTAGATGACTCTATGATCACCTTTCCTCTTTTGACTTTGTTGCCCTTTCTCTGGCGCAGGGTTTTGATAGGTTTAGCTGTGGCAGGAGTTTTGATAAGACCAGAGCCAACTAGGCAGCTGAGACATATCCCTATTCTTTTCCAGTGACAGGATCTTCTGGACCTTAGCTTAGCATAGGTGAGAGGAGCAAGAACCTATGGGACAAATGGAGAATGGCCACTTTCAAAACTTCTGCTGCTCTGGACACTCTTGTCAGTGGGTTATGAATGAGCTGAAGCCCAAAGAAGAGCACCTATTAGCTCATGCACAGGAAAACCAGGTATGGAAATCAAGTGACTCTCAAAATTTCTGATCTGGTATGATCTCCATACAGAATCCCTCCTCAACAGGCCTTCTGACAACTGCAAATGATCCCATGTTTAGAATTAGAAAATTCTAGCACAGTCACAGTGTTGCAATGCCGATGGACATAAATTGTCAGTTATTGCCCTTCTTTACTGAACTAGAACAAGTGCAGATCGCCATTGTATTTTATCATAAACAGGAAATAATGGCAGGAGTAATTGGCCTTTTCTGTTAAAACTAGTAAAACTATAGTCACAAAGGGAACTATGGGAGTTTACACAAAGCAAAATAGTGAAGGCCTCAACAAGGTTCCCATCTCCCTTAATTTTTTTGTGGATTTTGTGACACTTGGCACTACATCACAGTATTGGCTTGAGAATTTCAGCCATTTGTTCAGAACAAATAATCTTTGAGCTTCTGTGGACAAGCAAAGAGTTTAAAACATGATGTTATGGGAACGTAGGAGATAGCCTCAAGGGTTCTTTGAATTTACTGAAGGCAGTTGCTGCTTTGTTAGCTTTCATTTTAAAGCATTTTGATTCCGTCTCCTCACCCCCGTTTCTATTTTGCCAAGCGATTGTTAAAGATTAAGAGATCAGAAAGAAACCACCTTCTTCATATTATTTTTTTCTTTTTTGAAATATGATTTTCAGGATTTTTATGATCTGGATCATAACCTCTAAATCCCACTTCATTTTGCATTTTATTTAAAGCACAGTCTCTCCATTAGATCATAAAATTTCAGCATTCTCAGAAGGTGGTTCAATATTGATTTAAAGGTGAAATCAGTCTGCAGAGATACCAAATTTTTTTTCCTCCCTTGAACATCTTGTAATAATGCCACAATAACCTGCTTCCTTGAAAAGTTTAAAAGCAGTTGAGTCTGGTGCAACTGAACTTTTGACCATCACCCAAACAGGTATGTAAAGATATGTCTGTCTTCTATTTATCATGTTTCTTTTTTTTTTTTTTTTTTTTTTTGAGAAAGACTTGAGCACAAGCATATGAAAAAAACCTAATCTGTTAAATGCTTTTGCTGATCTTTCAAAAATCATAGAATCACAGAGTCATAGAACAATTTGGGTTGGAAGGCACCTTAAAGATCATCTGGTTCCAACCGCACTGCCATGGGCAGGGATATCTTCCACTAGATTGGGTTGCTCAGAGCCCCATCCAGCCTGGCCTTGAACACTGGCAGGGATGGGGCATCCACAAACTCTCAAGGCAATTTGTTGCAGTGCCTCAGCACAGCCACAGTAAAGAATTTCCTCCATTTATCTAATCTAAACCTGCCCTCTTTCAGTTTGAATCGACTCTCCCTTGTCCTATCTCTACATGATCTTGTAAATAGTCTCTCTCCATCCTGCTTTACAGCTTCTTCATGAAAAGATACACACAACAGTTGGTCTCTAATTTTTGCAGGTAGATATACCATTGAAATTCCACTAAGGACAAGAGAAATCAGTTAAGAAAGACAGAATGGAATATGTGGCTGCAGAATCTAGTGACAATTATTATTATATTACAATAAAAATTATAATATTTTTTTGAGAATTGGTCTTGCAGTTACCTGCAATTAAGGTTTCTATACGGTAGGTAGGTAACCTCAGTAAGGATGAAATGATGTTTTTGAAGTAAAGATCAGAGAACAGGAAGGATACTCATGGTAGCTCTAGAGACAGGGGGGCATTTATGTACCTTGTGAAGAGAAGCAGCTGAAAAATATTGTAAGAATTGTGCAGTGGAATAATCTGAAAGACTTCTGCAAATGTTTCAAATTGCTGTCCTTTCATGTTGGTGCTGTGGATGAAAAGGTAATATAACTGATAACAGTGCAGTGGTTTGGGATCAGCGTGCAGAAGCATGACAGTGCTGCATGTTTGTTTGGGTTTTTACAATTTTTTTAGGAGGTCCAGTTTTCATTTCTGAACAGAACTGGTTTTGTTAGAGCCTGTCTAGAATCAGAGGTAAATTTTTAATGAAATCTTTTTTTTATTATGGCTGCAAGACAAGTATCTAATAAGAAAAATATTGTAGAATATTTTGCCTGGCTGAAATGAGTACTTTTTGTCTGCTTTTGTAAATGATGTGCATAGATCCCAAAGAAACCAAGTGTTATATCTCAGTGAGCTGATCCATGCATGGGATTGTTTCTTAGTGCCAACAGACTTACCAGGAATGTTCTATTCCTCTCTCAGGGGAGATCTATGCTAAAGAAGACATTTATCTGCCACAGGTTCTTTCATCTAAAGGAAGTTTAATTTTTAAAGTTGGAGCTGTGGTATCTTCATTTAGTTTGGTGCAGCTTTCTTAGTGGTGCAGTGGCCAAAATATTTCAATACTAAAAGCTAAGACTTGGCTTGTGGGTAGTTACTGCTGAACTTAAAACTTCTCTATGCCTTTGATATGGTCAATGATAAAAAATGAAGCAAAAATGAGTTGGTGTTGGCTGGGGAAGCGTGGCCAGCTGTGGCTGAGCTGGCTGATCTTCATCTCTGGGAGCACATAAGAGGCTCTGCAGTCCTTGGAGAGCCCTGCATGACTTCCTTTGTGTAGGTGCATTTGTGAGGCTTTGGCTTAGCTGTCTGTCTCATATTTAAACTAAATGTCTAATGCTCATATCAAATTTGAATGGAGGAAAGAAAAACAGATTTAAGCAGACTGTTTGTATCAGAAGCGAGTCTTTCTGTAACACTGCTGCAGGATTTCTACAAGACTGTGTGTGTGTTGTGACATATGTAACTCAGATTGGGGTTAAAAGATTCTAACCTCACATGTAACTAGGACAACTTTCCTGTCTGAGCTAGAAAAGATAGTAGCTCTCTGATGGAACTGGAAAGATGTAAAAGTTCTCCTTGTCCGACATAAACTGCATGATCCAAGCACTGCTAAGAGGTAAGTTAAAAAAAACATACTTAAGCACATGTTTATAAGGCATGTGTGTAATTGTTTAGAAAAAAAAAATCCAAAGGTTCCAATGGTTTGGTTGAACCATTGCCTGAAAATGTATGGATTTTACTTAAAAGAGTTTTTAAGTACTTTGAATGCTTTTAGGTACTTTGCCTTGGGTGATAGAGCTTTTTATTTACATGCATATGTGTGTGTGAGAGACTCATACATATTTTGATAATACATATAACAGAGAAATGATTATATAAATAAAGAGGAAGTGGTAGAGGTATAACTAGAGAAACACAGCTGTTGCCACAAAGCCTGTATGTTATTTCTATATGCATATTACTATGATTTGAGAGACTTTCAAGCTTACCCTGAGCTCTCAAATGTTTGTCCCTTCATTTTCAGGTGGTCTGGATCTGTAAATAGCATTGCTTATGAGTAGCAGGTCTCTGCAAGTTATCTGTGCATCTGGGATAAGCAAAGCTGCTTGACAGAAATGCAGTTATGATATTGGCAGAGTGCTATGAGCAGTGTAGACAAGAAAAAATACAACCTGCTACAAAGTGGCCTTCTCCCCAGTGACACAGTTATCTGACACCATGGAGTAATTTTTCATCTTCTAAAGGAAAAACAAGACCAACAGAAAGAATGAGTTCTCATTCTACTAACACAGTGCAGTGAAATGCTTTATTTCTAGAGTCACTTTTGGCAAAGGATATCCTGGCAGAATAACTGAGTGAACTGAATGAGTGCTTAAATCCCCAGAATAATAACATCTCTGTAATGAGAAATTCTGACTGCAGAAATGTTCACTCACTACATTGAGCTGAGAATGTGATTGAACCAAGGGCTAGATGACATGAAAACATGTATGCACTTTGTGTTAACCTTTTGTGAAGGACATATGATAAGCCCTTTACCCTACTGCCAGACTGAAGAGGGATTCAACGTCTCCACTGGTTCCACCCTAATTAAATGTGGATATTATGTAAACTGCAACCCAAACCGTTTTATGAATTCAGAAAATGCTAGCTTCATTCTTCTTGTCAGGCTACAAAACTAGACCATGACAGATGACTTTCAGCATTTGCTGATTATTCATCTACAAAACATAGTAGTTTGATTCTTTCACTTATGGCTGTTTGCAGAAACAGAAGTTAATTAATTGAAGCATCAGTGCTCAGCAAATTATTTTTATTTTTCCCCTCTTAGCCAGATTTCATTGTATCCTAAGCAAAATCTTTAATAACATGATACAAATGAAAGATCACAGACACCATTTCTTATCAAAAGAGTGCACTTATTTAGTCTTTATATAAGAATAATTACACTGGCTACATCTAACCACACAAATAGAATGTAACTCAATCAAGATGCAATCAACTGGTTTGGTGCTATTCATGCACCACCTAAATAATTTAAATTAATCATATTCCCTAGAATGAAATGTAGGAGTCACAGCTTTGCAGAGCTAGTGCAAAATTCAATTTGTACTAATCTGCCTTTGCAAGCAAAAGCACAAAATGTAGAAGAATATTGGCATCGCTTGTCTGCTATGCAGTTAATTTTTCTCTTTTTTCCTTCTCTTAATTTCTCTGTATCTTATAGATATGAACATATTTAAGGTAATGTGATTTTAAATTTATTGTTTACATTCCAGAAGAATAAAAAAGTCCTTACTTAAAACAGTTTTTTTCTTTTCACTATTCCATTAAGGGGCAACTATGTTACAGGAATATAAGAAAAAGGAAATTATTTATTTACAAGAAATAAAATTAAGAAGCCTGTCTTTAGCTTCTTATAAGAGTGGAATCCAAAAATCAAATAAAAAACCAGGAAAATTTTAATAATTGATTTCTTGAGTGATCCAAAATCAAGTCAAACATAAGTGTTAATTTGAGGAATAAATTGAGCACTAGGTTACTTTATTTCTCATGTTCCTGTTCCCTGAGATGGGGAAAGAATATACTCACAACATTTCAATAAGCATATTGATCCTCATGTGATATTGAGGGCACAGTATCAGTTAGAAGAAGCAGTGATGCCACTTTTGTACATGTTCAAATATGTATGCAAATTTTACATGTATGCTCAGTTCAAGGATGATTGGCTAGCAGTCACTGTGAATTTTTTTGCTTTGATAAGTAAGGATTCTCTATTAAAGGCAATTTTTCCTTTTTGTCATACAGGTGAAGTCATTACATTTTTAACAGACTGAAATGTAGTAAATTCATGCTGTTATTCCCATGAGAAGCAAGGGCCTGCACAGCTTAGCTGAGGCACGAAGGGTGCACAGGAAAAGAGAAGAGTTGTTCCTGGGATAGCAGTGGGGCCATCATGGTCTGTTTGAGACCCCCAGCCAGGAGCCGCGCTGCTTTTACTGCGGAGCCCTTTGCTCAGACTGGCGCTCCAAAGGCCCAGCAGTGCACAGGACCCTTTGTGACAGAGAAATCGGGGCAGTGTAAAACTGCCTGGCACGAGTGACCACATGGCTTTGCTCACCACTAGGAGCAAGTTGGAGAGGGCTGTGATCGCAAAGGCTCGCCCTACAGTGAGCAGTGGGGACAGGCTCACCAGTGAGCTGCGCTGTAAGAGCCGTCTGACACCGGGAGCCTGCTTGGCCTCCTGCCTGAAATAAAACTCCGCTTCTGGGTAGTCCGTGGTAATTAAAGGAGGAAAACAAACTGAAATCTGATGTTGACTTGATTTATTTGAAATGGTATGAGTGATATTCTCTACCGAATAACGCCAGCTGGCTGGCAAATGCATTGCCTCCCTTGTGGTGGGGGAAGGGTTTGAAGAACAGTCCTGTGCAAAGGTGGGTGATTTCTGCTTCACCTGTGAGGAGCAATCTGGAAGAGGGGAAACAAGGCACAGTTGTGTATTGTTATAAGTATGACATGCAGGAAATGAGTCTGGCATTAGGGGCTGATATTTAACAAGCACGAGAAATTAAAGAAGAAATGGGCTGTGAGAGGCTTTGTCTGTGTAGAGATAGAAGAAAGGGGAATCAGTGGAGAAGTAACCAAATTACAAAGCTGAAGTAACACTCTTTGCAGTACTGTTCCAAGTGCCTGTAAGGGAGGAAAGTCTTTAACAAGAAAAGGAATAATATTTCTTGAGGAGAATTCGTACAGAATGTTTACGTATGTGGAGAGAATAAATAGAAAAGGCTGGATAATAGAAACATTACTTAGAACACAAGTGTTGGATTTGTAGTGTGTTAATGGTGGCTTTGAAAGGTTCTGGCATAAAATGAAAGATTGTGATGGGAATTATAGTCATCATCTACTTCTACAACTTTTACAAGGAGGTGTTGATTCATCCTAAGCCACATGACATTTTTTTTTTTTTGTGTGTGTGTAACTGCAGTGGTCTTCCCACCTGCAGCCTCAGGGACATAAAACCACAAGAACATGCTTAGACATCTAGACTATTTGGGCCCTTAAGTTTTGCTTGAACAAGTAAGTTTGTTGATTTATTTCTCTTTTCTCTTTTGCATATTAATAGTTACCAAAGGCAATTACAAGATATTTGAAAAGAAAGATTCTCAAATACCACTGTGTCACGAGAGAATGGAAGCAGAATCTGAGAGCATTGATTTTTTTTCCTGTACTAAAAATATTACAAGCCAAACTGCCAGCTGCTATATATTAGCTCGGGCCCCTGGCAGCAGCTTTACACCAAAGGAGAGTCTGGTTCTTCTTCCCTGAATTTTGCTTAATTCCATCCTATTTTCATTCAAGTATGTGCTTCTGAGAGGATAAGCACTGTAGTTCTTAAGGGCTGCAATCTCTTAAAATATAAAATAAATAAATGGCTTTGGGATAAATATTTTCTCTCTTCCAGCAGCATAATGTTTGGGCTTGAAATGTTATCATCAAAGAAAGTTTTATCTTGAAAAACTCTGCTCTCTGGCTCTGAATATCAAGCCAGGTAACATTCTGAAAATAGTGAATTATCTAAAATAAATAAAAATCCAAAAAAAAAAAAAAAAACAAAAAAAAAAACCACAACAAAGAAAAGTAGCAAGGATTCAAATGTTTGCTTTACACTGCTTTGGGAAAGGCAGAGTAAGGTCTTCCATATCTGTAATTTGAATGGGCTAATCTGAGACATTCCTGCAGCTGAGACCTGGCTGTGTGCTCTGCCTGGTTCCATTTTAATATTACAAATCTTTACAAGAAGAAATAATTTGGAATTTGCTGTGTTATCATTAGAATTCTCATTATGGGAAGACAAGTGACCACTGCAGATAACATTGCAAAACTGTTTCTACTCTAACATTTCAAATTAACTTGCTAAGTAGTGGGAAAATTTACTCCTTCTAGGCTAAAGTTTTCAGGCTTTAGCACAGCTGGACAGTTATTTATTTATTTTGTTTTACTTGGAAATGAAGAAAGAAAGATCAATGTTTTGAAGAGGAGTAGAAGAAGGTGTATTTGCTGTACATTGTGGTGGGTTGATCCTGGCTGCATGCCAGGTGCCCACCAAAGCCAGGCTAGCCCTTCCCTGCCTGACTTGCACTGGTGAGGCCACACCTCCCATCCTGTGCTCACTTTTGGGCCCCTCACCTCAAGACAGACCTTGAGGTGCTGGGACATGTCCTGAGGAGGACAGCAAAGCTGGTGCATTGTCTGGAGCAGGTCTTGTGCAGAGCAGCTGAGAGGTGGACAGAAGAAAGCTCATGGGAGATGTTATCGTCCTGTACAACCAGCTGAAAGGAGGCTGCAGCCAGGCTCTTCACCCAGCTGACAAGGGACAAGAGGAAATAGCCTCAAGCTGCACCAGGGAAGGTTTAGGTTGCATATGAGGAAAAATTTTTTCAGTTATATGTTTTCAGGCATTGGAACTTCCCAGAGAAATGGTGGAACCAAGATCCCTGGACGTGTTCAAAAATCACATGGGTGTGGCACTTGGGAAGATGGTTAGGTGGTGAACTCAGTGGCACTATGACAACAGCTGGACCTGATGATCTCTTCTAACCTTAACAATTCAAATGCCTCTATGATCTGGCTTTGCTGCAACCATATCTGTGCAACCATTTAAACCATTTAGTTACACTGAAAGTCAGACATCTGATCATTAAAATCGCATCAGAAATTTTCAATGAATATTCACAGTGGATAAAACAAATCAAAAATTACAAACAAAACAAGACCTGCTTTGGACTATGTCAAGCACAGTTTTCTAGTACTTCCAATGAAATGCCTTCTGTCAAAGGAAAAAAGGATAAAAGCAACCCAAATCTGTGTTACTCTGAGCTTATAAGGTATTTTTAACAATTTTATCTCTTTAAAATAATTAGGTTGCATTTTATTTCAGTGGCTTTGCTCACATAAAATAATGGTTCAAATTTAGTGTCCTAATTATGAAATTAAATGGAAGAGGATTGTAATTTAAATTCTCATTTAATTCTACCAAGTTATTTAATAAGCATAACAAGAGTTTAACTGTGTATACTGCAGAGTTGTTGTATATGTAAGACCCTGTGTGGTTACACACCAAGTGTTTTGCTTGCACCCAGAAACGTACAAATTCTCCCTCCTATTACAAGCATTACAGCTGATTTAAGGACTGAAAAATTGTTAAAGGTATCCTGTTATGTATCTTATGACAGATTATAACAAAGTCTTTTTATCACTTTATTACCTGACCATCTTCCAGCACTGCATTAATGACTTGTCGAACATTTTCAGTGTGTAGTCCTCACTGCTATCCCTGCTGTTGTTCAGCTGCAAAGTAAATAGTAAGTCTTACATTTTTGTTTTTTTTCCAGATTCTCATAGCACTGCAATCACTAGGGTAGCTGAAAGCTTTAGAAGCAGGAGTTAGAGGATAGTGATTGATATATTAGGCCGATCTCTGGGGGTTTCTCAGTGCTTTTTTGTGGTGCAAGCCCTGCTGACAAGGCAGCTGTGTGTTGGCTCCAGATGTGCCCAGCCCTTGGACATGCTGCCGTCGCAGTGGGGAGCTGAGGGGTCACTGGGAGCTGTGCCCTGATGCTTCAGCCTGGCAGTGGCAGTCAGGCTAAGCTGTACATGGAGGGCATGGCGGCTTTTAGGAGCTTGAGTCAGTTTTAAATTTTGCTTCTTATCTATGCATGTAAAAATTTGTTCTAATACCATCGTTTTTTTAATTACAATTTATGTTATGCAGTTTTGGAATCTGAAGGGATTTTAATGGAGGAGGTTAAATTTTCTGAGATGGGAAGGTAAGGAACAAATTTTCTTTGCATTTCTTAATCTTTATAGGTGAGATTGATTCCTGGTATGAACTAGGTTGCCTTAAAGTCAGCTTGCATTTATAGCCATAATATCTAACCCTGAAGGATCTTTGAGAGGTGCAGTTTCCACCTGTGCCACTCAATGTTACAACTCTGTGAAGGACAATAAAGCACACCTCTCCAGCTGGTCCTGCTCAGAGCCAGGGGTGGAATCTCTTGGGTTGGGGGAGCCCTTTATTGTCTAATTAGGAGAGTTCAAGGAGGAAAACTGTAAGGATAGCCTAGGTTCCAGAACCTAGATTTTCTGTGTATAGTCAAGAGAGATGAAGGAATATTCAGTCTCCAAGAAGATCTGGCTTTGCCTCAGAATAATAACTTCCAGGTATTATCTTTTTCCACTGCATGAGGTTATCCTTTCTAGAGGAGATTTGAATTACTAACTATATAATCCAAATGATAGATATCAATTTTTGCTATCTGTGCTACTCTCTGGGAATGTAATTATAGGCTATGCTTCATTTGATCCATGTGCTAAAAAGAAAGAAACCATTGCAGTCTGGTTTCTTTATTTTATTCCTTGTGCAGCTGTGACATTTGCATGAGCAGTCCTGAACTGCTACTTCTTATATTTCTGCCAGACATTAAAGATACTTTTGAAAGTTACCCAGAAGATGGAATGAAGAATTCTTAAAGCACATTTGTGAATGAATGTTTCAGAGCAAAAGTCAATATTTTCTCTTTCTTGTGTCTGCCTTTCAAAATGCCTTAATTTTTTGCATATTGAAAGTAACTTAGCAAACTGTCAGTAGGATTAATTTGTTTAATGGCTTATATTAAAGATTGTATCTGGTGGACTAAAAGCGATATTTGTCTAGAATACAAGTGATGACCTTAATAGGATCGCAAAATAATTCAGGTGGTGAGGTACTCAGGAGACCTGTAGTCCAACCATGCTCAAAACAGGGCCAGCTATGTTGTCAGATCAGGTGACTGACTTGGTTTAAATACCTTCATGGAAACAACTTGGGTAGGATTTAATATTATAATTTTTTAAACTTTTTAGAAATGTTGGATTTCTGCAAAATGGGGGGATATTCAACAAGATTTCATGGGCATCTGTGACCTACCTTTTTAATGAACATTTGTGTGTCTGACATTTATCCAGTTCTGGGAATGAAGCATATGCTTTAGTAATTAATCTCTGATGTATTGGACAGAATTTAACACTTAATATTGGCAGATTTTTGACATCTGAAATAAAATTATTGCTTTGAAATTATAAAACTGGAAGCAGATTCAGTTAGAAAGGGTATATATGATGCAGATAAAAATTCTGGTGACAAACTTCATGTCATGTGTACATTATTAAATTAGATTAAAAAAAGCAAAACTGAGATCTGGTCTGTTGAAAGTTGTAAAATAATTTCAGAATCATTCTAGCTTCAAAGCATCCCACAACATTTTTAATTTCTGAAATATTTTTCCCCTCTGTAGAGCTCTGTGAAAAATCCCGTCTCAGATCACAGGTGTTATCACCTAACAGTGGTCTGAAGCATTCCTGCAGCATATGAGTTAAAGAAAACAGGGAGCAGTTCATACTGTTAACTATCCTGGGGTGCTGGACACAGCATCCTCATGCAGTTACGGAGAGAGGTGAGATGTCACAAAAGTTCACTGGAATTCAGTGGTTTATCTACAAAAGATGAAGTGAACTCAGTTCCAATTTTCTATCTTTCTTTCAGGATTTTTTCCCCAGTGCAAGCCACTGTCCAGCTGTCCTGATGGTGGGAAGCTCAAATTGCTGTTGTGCTCTTAAGTCAGCCCTGAGCAACATGATGGCAAAATTGCAAGTGAGTTTCTGTGCCAGATGGGACCTAACTGAACATATAATTGAAACAGCAAGACCACCTGGATACACAGGGCTGTCAACTATAAAAAAGGCATACTCCTAATAGTTACTGGTAGAAACAGACCAAACCACTTTTACAGGCAGCATGGTGAGTGCTAAGGAGAGTTTTGTTCCTTTATGGCCTGTGCAAATTCCATTTGTGGCTGTAGGTTACTGTTTCCTCTGGAAAGATGATTCTGTGGGCTCCTGGTGTAGCTTCTGGTTCTCCATTTATCCAAACACCACCCAGCCATCATGACCGAGCTTCCATTTTCTCTTGTGATTTGAAGAAGTTAAGCATAATGCACCCCTTATTAATAATCCAATCCTCTGAGGTATCATTTCCCATTCATTTCTTATTTTACAGGGCCCTAAAAGTTGATGTAAAGGAAATACATTTTGGAACACCTATGTTGGTATTATAATCCTTTTTTTTTTTTTTTTAAAAGTAGATAAATCGGACCCATAAGGCTTATTGTGATTAAAAGCTTCACTGCTTATGGTGAAATTCTGGAGCTACACATATTGCTGTTATTAGCATATAAATGCACTTATCTGCCAGAGTTGGACATAATCATGAAATATGCCATCATTCCAGGAGGAGGCTGGGAGCTGCCTGGGGTCCCATAACATTATGAGAATGAAGTAGCAATACTATTGTCATGGTTGAAGAAGCACATACATTTCCACCCCCTCTTTTTTGAAACTGGTAATTTTGCAGCAAAAATGGCTTACATTTTAGGAGAAATTTCTGAGATTTATTTTAATGTCAAAGGTGACTCCTTTTTTCTTTTCCCCCTAGATCAGTGATATTAATATTGATGTTATTTTTTAAAAATTTTTTTGAGAAGCAGAAAAATCTGTTAAAGTTTTAATTGTTTTAGATACTTTGCATCTGCATGGAAGAGAAATAGCTTAATAATGGGCAAAATTTCAGAGATTTAATCTAAATGTAAAACAACACCTCTGGAAAACATTAAGAAATTTATACCATATTTTAGCTGCGTGGTGAGTTTTTCTCTGGATCTTTTTAGGATCCATTTTGTTCTTATTTGCTCCTTATTTGTGTGGTTTTGACTACTGTTGCACAAGGATGTCTGGCTGGGACCATCTGCAGGGCTTTGCAGGGAGGCAGGATCTGAAGTGGTCTTTCAGCCTGCCTCTTTCTTTGTCTGTAAATGTGTGGAACACAGCTGAGATCACCCCTTTCTGTGAGCTGAAAGAAAGGTAAAATAGGAAAAGCATCCTCCCACTCAGATTTATTTTCCAGAATCTCTGTGTGGGTACATTCTGCCCATAGTATTTCAATATCAGGCCTTATACAGAGCTATACTGCACTAGTTTATATAAAAAGTTAATTTAAAATATCTGTATGAACTAAACAAAACTGCTCTTAAATTTCAAGTTTGTTTTATTTTCTTATGGTTAGAATAAAACCTTTTTCTATATATGTTTTTGTTGTCACCAAAGACTTATAATGTGATGACAGAGGCTATTTTTGTAAGACGTGTACTGTGTGAAATTTCAATAGGAATCTTAGAAGAGAGTCTGAACATGAAAGGTTTCCACTCAGATTGCAGATAAAACTGGCTATAAAACAGATAAGCATCCAGCCTTTGAATCCTTATCTAAGAAGAAGCTTTTGAGGTTCTGACCTCACCATTTTTCTAAGGGGAACAGATAATATCAGTTCCATCACTTGCCACTCCCAGATCAGTCAATGTCAAGCCTGGATTTATTTTCACCAATTTATGGAGAATCTCTTGATAGTCTGCATCCTGTTCATTATTTTAGACCCACACTATTGAGATAGAATCCATATGTCTATTAATTCCACAAGAAATCTGACTGAAATATAAGGTGAGTAATTTATGAGCTCTGGCTATATTATAGGAACATTTCTGTAAGAAAATACAGTATTTCAAAAAAAATATTGCTCACTTATCTTCATAATCATAAATTATCTCATGCCTAATTGCAAACAGACAGAATGAATAATTGTCTTCATTGAGAACTGTTTGACACTGAGAATATACTGCTTATTTTATAAAATTCTTAATGCACAGCCCATAAATATGTCACATCTAAGGAATACTGCATCTTTAAGTATATTAAATGCAGTCTTGTGTAACCAAACATAATAGGATTTTTAAAAGAATTATAACTGAAGAATTTAGCAAACAACTTTTTAAACTTTCTACATGTGTGAAGCTTCTGTAAAATGACCAATTCCACTTACACATCCAAAAAGAACTACATTGAAAAACATTACTAGTTTTCTTGTTTCATGTGTATTTAGAGACAATACAAGAATTCCAGTGAAAATTGCTTTAATTAATTAGTTCAAAAAGAACCTGTTAATAGGTTTTAGAGCAATACCAAAGTCAAAGAAATGTCAGCAATGAGAATGCACATGCTTTGTTTCAGTGAAGGCCATGCTGACACCTTTATAGCCATTTCAGGTCTGAACCTGATATACATCGTATTAATTTGCAGTAGGCTTAATATCTTTATCAATCATTCTCATCTTTTATATTGAAAATCTTCTGATTCAAAACTTCATCTTGAGTTGATATACATTCAGTAGCAATGCCCCTTTTTGAAGGCATGGAATTTCATATAAAAGATATGGTAACATAAACTGTGTAGGATGCTGCATCCTAATCCAAACAACTGGGCAACTGTGGAGGGGGCAAGGGAATAGAAAGAGAGGTAATAAAAGAAAGAAATGTTAAATTTACTGGGATAAAAAAAGGAATCCTGTACTTCATGTACTAACAATTCAGACTAAATGATGTATTCAAATACATTCTGCTCATGCATGGCTTGATTTCTAGTCTGCTTTTTTTTTGGAAGATAACCAGTCTTCATCAACGTTGCATTCTTCCAGTAATTAATTTTTGCTCATTTCTAATCTAAATTTGCCAAACTTTGCTGTTTGGCTGCCCCTAGCTATAAACCAGCAGATTTGGGAGAAAAATCCATTCTTTTCTGTTTCATTTGCATGTAAAACACAGAGAAAAAAATATCACAATCAGCATTAGGTTTTCTTTGTGGTTTCAATCCATACGTGAAGCAGATGTGTGCAGTTGTGAAAACCAATAAGTAGAGAAATGACGTATAAGCGAAATATATTTCTTACCCAGACTAATACAATTCCACACAAAATAGTGATATCATATGTTAAAATAATCAATTTACATGCTTACAGTTGTGCCTTTTCTAAATAATTATGTACCCAGGTTTGGACTGCGTTTTAGATACAAACCGCAAATTTAATTTAATAAAAAATGTATTTGAAGATTTTAGTTACCTTTGATTAACATTTGGGAGGAAAAAAAGGAAATTCCTGAAAACATTGAAGCATTTCATTTTCTTATACTTGAAGGGATAATTTGCTTTGGAGATGCCAGCTGTTTTTTTTTTATTTTTTTTACATATTTCCACCACAAAATTCCTTAATGTCTCATTTTGAAGTTGAAACAATATTTCACTTAAAAACATGATATGATAAAAAAAAAGAAGGTATAATAAAAGTATCAAATGAAACAACTCTAGGAGTTTAGCAGACATGAAATGGAATGGTGTAATTAAAAGATATTGCATTGAATGGTGTTTTCTGTGGTTGTTTTTATTTTTTTCAGTATTGTTGAAAACTCTAACTTCTGTTTCAATTGACTTGACAGAAAATTCTGGGAAGGTTGTTCTAAAAGAACCAAAACCAAAAATCAAATCCAAATAATCACTGTACACAGTTTTTGCAGTGACTATACTGTAATTCTGGGTTTTTTTTTTGTTTTTTTTTTTATTATCTAAAAATTTATGCCCCCATTCATTGGATGTCTTAAAACTATATGAGGCTTAGTAAGATATTTACTTTAAGGAAGTGCTGAAGTCTAGTGTGCTGTGACCTTAATCTGCACCCAGAACTTTAGGCTCCATTTTGAAGTTGTTGAGAATGAGGGAAGTAAATTATAGTGGTAAACTCAAGTGTAGGCTGCTTAAGAACCCAGCTGATTGTGTCAAATGTGTTGAGCACCTGGTAGCTCCTGTGAACTATGAGCCATGTCGCTAAAAACACTGTCCATAGTGAAAGTTGAGACAGCCTTGTTTAAAAAAAAAAATTAGATTTTTTTTTGTGCTTTTGTGACACAGCCTACCATGCATTAGTCTTTACAAGAGAGATTAATATAATGATTAAATACAGTAAATAACACACTGAAGGAAACGAGTATACGTTCATCTTCCTTCTGAGCCCTGCAATTCTGTCATTGTAAGTGTTGACAGATTATGGCAAAATAGGTTTGGTATTGATTAACCAACAGTGTTTCTATTTTTCCACCAAAATACCAAACCCAGAGAGGCAACATTTTGTCTGCTTGCCTTTAACTTTCTAGCTTGTGAGATTTCTCAGTTAGATATATGGAAAATGAGAAAGTCTGGTGGTGACACACAGCTGGACTCCATGGCTGTGACAAAAGACAGTTCTGATTCCAAATTCTTTATGCCTGGCTGAAGCTGAAAGAGAATGGTGCTGGCTAATGTCTGGTGCCAGGTGGCTTTCTGCCTGTTTCAAGTGAGAGCTCAGATGCTAGACCACATTTTAAAATGATACTTCTGGTTATGATCAGTTTTAGATTCATATGGCAGTGTTCTTTAATGCATCTCAATTGTTTTATATTTTATTTCCACAAAAACCTGTTTCACTTTAGTTACAAAAGGATCACATGCAGTAAGACATCATAGCGTTCAAATTCTATTGCTGTCATGGGGTGTTTTAAATTATTTCTCATTTCATAACTTCTTGAATCATGTATCTGCAAAACAATGCCCCTTTTAAAATGTTTGAACTGGAAAGATCAGAGATAAAGTCTAACTCTTCTCAACATGATTTAAGCAGTGTGATCTGCGAGCTCCACTGGATTCAATTGACTGTGGTGGTGCTCTACCTGGAAGTGATTAGCATATTGTTTATGGTAATGGTGGTAAAGAGGGAAACATGCAACTTCCCCTATGTCTCCAAAGGGCTGTGGAATTCAGCCAGGCAGTTGCCTGACTTGTTTATCTGTCTGCCTGCCTCCTTTGAAGTACTAAGTCTTAGAAGCAGCAAGAATTGCACTCTTTATAGGTTATATTCAGAATTTCACATTGGCCTATTTTTATTTGAATAAAATATATTTTATCCATAAACACCACATTCTACCAAATACTAATTCTCTCATCAGGCCACTATGTAGTGCCCATATCTGTACTGAAAGGTTCACAGTAGTATTTCCCTGATATTTCTTATGTCAGTGTTAAGCTTTGGAGATGTCAAGGCAAAACAAACCATATGTTATAGGTTACACAAGAAGCAAATCAAACATATGCTCAATATAGAGTTTGTCAAGGGAGACAGTATCGACTGTGTTCTGAACTTGATAAAAATTCTGCTTTAGCATTGAATATACTATTTTCCCAGAGATAACAGGTGTTCTCCTGTTAACAATAAATATTACTGATTTTTTTCTTCTGCAAATGTGCTCTCTAATTTTATATTATAGCATCTCTTTGCTTCCTAAAATGTCAGGTCTATTTAAGTAAGTGGATGCTCACAAATGAAGGTAGCATTTGTGGCGGTGTGTTCCGAAGGTTTGCGATGATCAGTTTCATGTTTGCCTCTGCAAGAAGGGTTAACTCCATTTTCATGGCTGATGCTGTCTTTGGCTCATAAATATATTGACTGATCTGAGATCAACTGCAGTAGAAATTGAGCAATATAAAGCTGTATGATTTGGGTAAAACAGAGATGGAGAAATGAAATAAGTGGTAAAGGGAGACATCCTTTTAGATGTCTCCTTCTTTGAATTCTGTTTGCATTGGTACAAAGAACTCTGTGGCTGATAAGCTCCATCTTCTAAAGCAGAGACCATGTTCCTCTTTAGCCCCTTATGAGAATGGCACATGAAGTGGGCACAGCACACACTGACAAGGAGCAAATTTCTAGAAACAGAACTAGAATAAGTAAGGGTATGACAACTGCAGGGACCAAATTCTCCTTAGAGGGCAGTGAATACAAATCTACCACTTTTGGGAATACTGTAGATGGCAAATTAGATTGAGAACAAATATCTGAAAGTACTATCCATTCTCTGGGAAGTGTTTTACTCTTTGACAAGGGACTTAGGCGCAGTTTTACTGGAGCAGAGGAAACACAAAAACCTGTGCACTGAGACTTGCTCATTCACTGGAATAGGTTTCATTCCTCCCAGCTTGGCTTATGCATTTTATTAAATGAAGAATATTCATATACACCACTTCTATAAATGATAAGATAGCTGGGATTTGAACCATATGAATATCTTCTGTTGATGACTTTTGGCACTTTTTGCACTGCTGGCCCAAGGTGGCTCAGTGTCCCTGTATCCCAAATGTCACAGATGCAGCAGTCACCTACATAACTTCCTCTGTAGCAGTTACACAGGATGCTTATGCTCTTTACCAATTCCTGCTCTATATGTATGATACACCCATGCAGTTTTGGACATGCAGGTCTTGGAATCCCAATGAGTGCAAGTATCCTGTGTCTGTATGGGCAAGGCATAGGTTGCATAGGCAAGAAATGTTGGTAATTATTTTATGGTAAAAGAGAACATTAGAGAAGTGTTGTAAAAGTCTTTGGTCAGGGTTGGTGAACTTGTCTTTATGTTCATTGTTTTGAAGCCTCAGCTTGAAATAAAACAGACAAATATACTTTTTGCTTGTAAGCTGCATCCCAGGTAGATCTGGAGACAAAGGTAGAGAGCTGGTGGATGTAGGCAAGCTATGTTCATTTTCAAGATAAAATTAGCTTTAATTTATGCAGAAATGGGTCTATAAATGAGCATTGCTATATACTGTGCTTTCTCATATACATCTCAGGTGATCTCAGGCAGCAATTTAAACAACTGAGGGCTTAACAGAAGAGGAAATCAAAATATATTGGTTGATTTCTCCTTGTATGCCAAAACAGAAGTATCTCTGTTCATACTGCTTTTTGAATATAAGGGGACACTGTAATGCACTGAAAAGAAAATTAAAGCCTATTGTGTTGTACAATTTTTTCATTAAAAATTGTACTAATTTGTGCCAGCTTCTTAATACATAACCATACCAAACTATTATAGTTCTCTGAAAAAAAAGGGAAAAAATTCCTTATAATGTACTAGCTATTCTAGAAGTGCCACATATTTTAACAATAATTAGTACATTTTTGTTTTAATGGATACTGTATCATGTGTATCCTATAAAATTTGCCTGCAAAATAACAGCATAGCCAGCAAAGAATCCTGCATAGTTTTTACTGTTCCAAAAGGCAAAATGGAACAAGAACCATCTGTGCTGAGGGACATCCAGGTGGAAAGCAATTCTTGCAGAGGCAAGGATTTCAGCAACATCCATTTACAAACTACTTCATAGTCTCTGAGAATTTTCATGTGGTTACAGCTGGAAATAAATCTACTGGAAGGAATCTGGGCTTACATATGTTTGAGCACAATGCACATTTAAAATTGTTAAGTTTTCCAAAATCATCTATGCATGATGCATCTGCTATAGAAAATGTTAGAGACCTCTTGATGGCTGATTTAAATGGAATTAATTTTAAAATTGAGTTCATGCTGGAGGTGCACTTAGGGACAGAAACAGGAGGAAAGAACACAGCAGATACTGGAAGTCAAGGTAAGTAATGGCCTGGCTAAAGGAGCTGTAGTCTACTGATTACTTCTTTGTTTAGAAAACCTTATGACCATTATTATGATACAAAAGTGCTTCCTTTAGTTTAGAAGAATAGGAGCTGGGGAAACAGAGCAATTCCATGAATCATAAATATAATTAAAGTGTTCTGCAACTTATTTGTATCCCTAAATATATGAAGTCTTTCCACACTGCCCTTGTTGGCTTTGTATGGTCATTTAAAAAGACCCCGTGCTGAGACCCAAATAACAGGGCAAGGGAAATGTGATGAGACAAAGTGCTTACTGGGCCTTCAATAAGTGTAGGTGGTGACTAATAGTGTTGATTAAGGCTGATTCACTTTCCTTGGGCTGAAGCAGAAATGCCATTAAAAGCCTGATTAGAAACATTTGGATTTCACCTCTAGGGAAGCTACTGGAAGATTAAAAAATCTAAGGGACACATGGGGTTTTTGTTTTTTTGTGGAATAAGCAAAAACCATTTGTGTCTAACATATTGTGCTTCTCTGGACTAGAGAGATCACATTTATAGCTGTCAAAGGATCTACCAGCACCAAATCCTTCCTTGAAACTGAGTGTATGTAATGCTTTTTGACAGACTTATTTATTTTAAATTTCAGTTGTAACTGAGCTCATCTTCTACATCCTGCCCAAATGCTTATGCTAGTGAAAAGTGGAGATTCACATGTCATCCAAACTTCATACTGTAAGAGGCTTCTCATGAAGGCCATTCTACCATCCCTCTTTTAATATGAATGTTGTTGCAGCTACTCAACACTCTTACTGATCAATAATCAGGGGCTGTATGCACTTTCTTAGGATGTTTTCTTTCTGTTAAACATAAATCTCAAATGATGTACTAACCAAGGAGAGATGCTTTCTCTCAAAGTTCTCTTAGCCTTTCAGTGTGTTTCTAGAGGCAGGAATACTTTCATTTCTTCAGTTTCTGGCGAACTGTTTTGTTAGAGTCCCTTGGCAATACACAGGAGACATCTCCAAGTCCTGTGTTGAAACTGGTATATAATTTTGTTACTATCAATTTTTTTGGACTCTGGATCCCACTGAACACAGCCTTCTTTTTTGAAGAATATTTCTAGTTGTGCAGACCCCAGTTATGCTTCTGCATGCTGGCAAAATGCCACAGCACTGAGATGTGGTGCTCTAAGGAGCTGCCACAGGCAGCAGCATCAGCAGACAGCGATGCAGTGCCCATCTGAGAGAGACCTAGGGAAAGGCTGGCTGATTCAGACTCACAGGCTGATAAAGGAAGGCTTTTAAAAGCTGTTCTGTGCCCTGTGTGAGGAACGAATATGAGATGGCAGGTTGGGTCCAAAATATGTACTTCTGAATCAAAGTGAACCGTCGTGCTGGAAATCCCTTAGGTGGCTTTCACTGAGCAGTTATGTTGACACAGTGTAAATTGGTGTGTAGCTGTGTTATTTCTGGAAAAGCACTGTGCTGAAACTTCCACTTGTAAATAGGGCTAACAACAACAGGAGCAGTGTATCAGCAATGCATGTTTCCAGTTCCAGAGGTAGCTTGGTCAGCAGCTGACAAGGAGTAAAGCCAGGAATGGTAACTACAGGGCAAGGAGTTTGGGGAAATATTGGTCTTGAGGTTTTCTTACTGAGAAAAGTGCAATAGAAATAGACCAGTTCCACACCATGAAAAATGTTAAAAGTGATTGCACTGAAGGAAGACCACATAGCTAAGATTTGATTTCTGTAGTTCATTCATAGCCAAATAACAGCTAAGCAGTGAATGGGTGAAAATTGTCCCTTGAATATACCTTAGAATTCTGTAGCAAATTATTAGGTATGTGTTAGCCCTTATTTAACCTAAGTACACATGCAAGTTCACATAATTCATATGAAAATCACTTTTTTTATTTCCCCTCTCCACACCCCATATCGTCCATATAAAAATTACCTTTGATTTAGTCTGGATAAATGTCAGATACTTTTAGTTTTGTCCTGAATTAGATCTACCCATCAGCTGAGCCCTTGGTTTGCATTTCTGTGGAAGCAAGAGAGAGATAAGGACTTCCAAGGAATTTTTAATCTATTTCCCTAAAAAATCAGAGCAAAAAATTTAATGTGTATCTATGGATATTAGGGGAACTCTCATTTCTTTCGGGTGCATGTATCAGAATCAGTATGTGTATCAGGATTTATTTATTGTAATGGCATTTTAAAACAAAAAATGGCATTTTAAAACAACAACAACCCTCAAAAAACAAACAAAAAAAGCATAACCCAAACCAAAACAAAAAAGCCCAAAACACCACCAAAAAATCACAGAACACCCCCTTCTCTCCACCCCCCTTCCCCCCAGAAAAGACCAAAATGGTAGGAAAAAAATGCTTTTGGTAGAAGAACTGTGTTAGGAAAATGTCTCAAACTCAGGCACCTGAATGTCCTACAGAACATCCAAGAGAAGAGAAAAGGAAAGCAAAAGAGGAAAAAAGGAACTTTAGTTATTAACTAATATAAATGTTTCGATTCTGATTCTGTGCCTTTTCAAACAGTCAGTTGTGCTGGTATTGCATAGGAAAGGGCTGTAAGGGTTTTGTCATCACTGACTGTGATGAAGGAATTAGGTATCTTTTTAATGACACAGCACCAGCAGGACACTGCTCACCACTATTTTCAGTAAAGCAAAACCTTAACAGCAGCAAATTCAATAATTAACTGGTATGGAAAGTGTCCTTATAGGATGTAGCACCTGGTTGTCTAGTTTCTTTTAGTGCATAACACAAAGTTACTTTTAAATGTACAGCACCACCAAGTAGTGAAAGGAATATTGCTGTCTCATGCCACGTAGCTTCAAAAAAACCCCAAGTTCTCTGAGCAGAGAAAATGCAGTTCAGGGCCTTGTTGGGAAAAGTCACAGCTCATACTTTGAACAGATAGCAAGGTATGGTCTATTAAGATCACATTAAAAGGCTCACAAACTTCCCATTTTCACAAAAATTGACAAAGCTTGTCTGTTGATTTATTATTCATGTACTGAGTGCTGCTTTGTCAAGAAGATCATAAATACAGTTTCTGGCCTAATCAGCTTCTCTAGGTTCCTCAGGAAGCGATAAACTCAACAAAATTCAAGAAAATTAAGGTATGAGGTGGAAAAGGAAAGCTAATATGCATTTTTTGCATGCTGCCTTGTGTAAAAGAGCAACAGAGAGATAAGGGCCAAGTAGTAGAAAACTGTCTGTGTAAACCCCTTCGTAATGGAAGCTTTGGGTTCCATCAAACTCCCTTTCCAGTGTAAATGATTCAGATTCAGATTTGAGAAGATAATCCTTTCTTGCAAAATTCTTCCACTTATTTAGAGAGTCTGATCACTATGCCTTGAAAAAGAAACTGAAATCCTCTTCAGATTAGGCTATTTATTTTTTATCTCTGGAAATATTTGGACTACTACTTTTATATGCATTATCTCTCTGATGTTAATGTAGCTCTTGACTGAAAATTTTTATTAAGTGCTTTGGAAGATGATTTAGCTGAGTAGGATAATGGATCTGGGGATCAGGACAATTTGCTCCTCTATTCATCTCCCTGTGTACTTAGTGTGTTATTTTGTCATGTTAGGTATATGTACCTATGTTTACCCAGTGCAGACTGGGCATAACATATTTCAGGGATTTGGTGAGAAAAATTTATGATGAACATTCCTTTCAAATGAAGAGGTGTTCAAAATAATTGCAACCAATTTTATCAAGCAGCTTTCATTGTCTCTGATGTGGCTGCTTGGTTTCATAACTCCCCCTCTATGGAACTTGAAGCCCTGTTGGGGTGGGGCTCTGTTGTATTGTCATTACTGCTATATGGTATGGTTTGCAAAGTCTGAAAAATATCTGCAATTGACAACCTGAGAGGTGGTTGTTTGTGAAAAGGTGTTTAACTATGACATCCTGATTATATTAATTTTTCCATCAGAGTGTCAAAACTGCAGGATGAAGAGTTTTTAAAGCATTGATCTCTTTACCAAGCCTATGAAAAAATCTCAGCAAATCATTCCTCTTCTAACTCCAGTGATGCCAATCAGATTTGATTCCAAGATATTTACTTTCATTGTAGTCTGAAGTAAGGATGTATTTTATCCTTAGCAAGTAAATATTGAAATCTAGATGGAAGGGCATGGACTGCAGGAGACAGGTGTCCAGAGGAGGCCCTGTACAGCAAAACTCCTGGCTGAGAAGTTTGCAACATCCTTAGGAAAAAAATCTGTTTGGGAGATTAGGGAATTTATCATGACTCCTGAGGTTTCACTGTAGTACAACATCCAGTTTGCATTGCAGGTATTGGTAACAAAAGGAGACAACAGCAAGCTGATAGAAAAATGATCTCTTATTACCACTGTCCTGTACTGACAAATCACCTTGAATGAGATTTCTGTGTGATTTTGAGACATTGCTAAGATCATAACTCATGAGGGTTTATCTCCACTCTCATATCTGGGAACACTGGTGGCTTATGTTTTGTTGGTAACTGTGTGCTAGTGTTTTGTTAGCAGTAAGCAGCATGAAAGGAAATGAAAGTTGAAAGAGGCAATCCATACTGATATATTTTATTTAGACCTAGCTAAAGACTATTGCAAACTTCTCAAAATCCTGAATTATGTAAAGAACTCACAATCACATGTGATGTTCTGCTATCTCTTTTCTGTGGCCTAATGCCCTTTCTAATACAGCTAATGCCAAAATGTCCATTTGCATCGTTAGTGGAGGGGAAAATTTTGTTTTTATTTGGACTGATAGTATAAAAGAGAGGAAGTTTGAGGGAGATCAAACATGTCCATAGTACAGAAGTTTTACTGTAACAATTCCATCACTTATTCTGAAAGTGCTGCACACCTTGCAGGAGTGGGTCTTAAAGAAGAACATTTGTTTTTAGTCTTGGCAGAAGTAATAGAAACAGACTTGGCAATTTTTACTTTTAAACAAGTACAGTTTCTAAGAGGGGGAGCCAAGGGAACCTTGACATGCCACTCAGAGAAGGGAACACTTTTTCTCAGTGCATAAACTAGCCTTGCAGTTCTGCAAAGAGCAGTCACTTTTCAGAGAATACTTGACTAACTTTAGTGCATACCATGCTATTCTTTTGGCTCAGTGAAGGGTTGAAGAGATTTTCTGGACATCTTAATAAGACTCAGTTCAATGATGTAAGACATTTGCTGAAAGGTACATCACTTCCAGTCTACTTTAGTAGAAGCAAAACTAGATATAGGCTGAGGACTTAACATAAGTAAAGTAACAGTTCAAAAAATGTAAAAAGGGAATATATGGGCATGGGCATGTGAAGTGTATGTTTTATAATGTCATTTTATATTGTCTTATATATGGACTTTTGACAAAGAGTGAAGCACCTGGGGACAAGATTCAGGCCAAGATGAGACACAGAAAGCCACTCTTGCACACAGGCACTTACTCCCTTTAGATTAATTTTTGATCCTGAGATGTCTGACTAAACATACATAATTTTTCATTAGGTGAAAAATTATATTAACCTGCTGTTCACTCTCTCTCTCCTATGTGCTGAAGTTCAGTGATAATGTTTTATTCTTTTCTCATATTAAAAAGCTGCAAGTGTGGTGTGATAACTGACATATTCCTAAAATTCTTTTCCTGATAAAGCACTGGTGTTCTTACTTTCATACAGTTCAGTGAACAACTGGAGAAAGGACAAGAACTGAGCAATTTTTTTTAGGAAGAGACATGCCTGTGAAGCTATGTTTTTGTTAAAACACTGAAAGAGTCTGTGGAAAGATTTGAGAATTCCAGTTCAGCCAGGAAAAACTTTCTTTTAGACATGTCCTTCATGCCATGAGTATAGCTTGTCAGTCACTCTCAGTTGGATGATGGTGGTGGAGGAAAATAATCATTTTTCTCAAAGCCAGATGCTTATTTGATCTTTGTTACAAAGAGCTCTCCTGTGATTGTTAAACAGAGATGACAAGACTTGGTCCTCTGAAAGATGAGGTGACAGAGAAAGCTCTCTGTGGGGGAGAAAACACCAACAGCTTTCAGGAACCAAAAGTCTCTGACCCAGCCAGACTTGTTCTGGAGGAAAAGGTCTCTCCTAGAGTGTTTTGGAGAGATCTGTGTTCTCTGCCTGCCAGAACATGGAATTGCAAAGCTAACATTTGAGCCATTGTTTTTCGGTTTTTCAGAGACTGAGAAAGCTTTGATTAGAATTTGGAAAATACTTTGGTTTTGTTTCTGTTACATCAAGCACAATTCACCCTGGGGCTGTGACAGCTGGTGAAAAATGCTTAATGCAGAAAGACGATGGGAGATATTAAGGGTATCTCTTTTCTTCCTCCTATGTATGTAAACTAGCAGGACACTAAAATCTTTACAGTTGTTACTGCAACACAATGAAAGAAGAAACAGCTTTCCCAGGAGCTGATGTGGCAACCCTGATGTGGGTAAAAAATTGAAATTGAAAATTGGAAGTATTCCTGTAAAACAATCAAAACTTCAGCAGATGAATTAAGTTTAAGGCAAAAAAGCTGAAACCACTGTCAAAGCAGCAATGACAATTGGATGGCATCTGTAAAGTGATCTGCTCTCTGGCACCAGAAGAGGAGAAAGTTTACCAGTCACTTCAGTGGGAGTGACATTGGCTCTCAGATGTGATCACTGCACCCTGTGCTTGTCACTGATCTCTGCAATTCACCTCAGCTGATCTGCTGCTGCATTTTGTGCTCGACTGACATTTTTCATACAAACCTTGGTTTTACAGAATAGACAGCTTTTCTTTCAAGATCTCTTTTGTAAAAATGGCTGTAACCTTCTCTGTTGATTAAATTTTATCTCTAGACAGTGATGAAACATCCACAGTTTTTGTGAGGTTAGATTTTTTTTTAACTGCCAGTGGAATTCTGAAATTCTTTTCACTTCATTCCATCTGGACATTACCTGTATACCTGCATCATACTGCTTGTATATTATGATTAAATAGTGAGTCCAGTTATTTCTGTTCAAAAGAAATAAATTTGGGGATCACACTGAATTTGTGTTTCAAATCTTCTTGGGGATCATGCATGACATTGCTTGCCTTACTAAAGTGTGGCCATGATTTCAGGGGGAAAGCATCTGCAGAGACAGTCTACAGATATATATCTGGATGGACATTTGTCTCATTTATTTAAATTACAGATGCAGAAGACCTAAGTGCTCTTAGTTTTAGATACATGTAATTCCTGATAAGAATAACCACCTAGAGATATGGTATAATCAAGTAATTTAAATTAAGAGTCAATTCATTAGAATCAATGATTATGTTCAATAAAAAAAGGTGTCCTATCAATTATCCTCCAAGATCTCAACAACATGATATATAAAGCTCTTTCTGCTTCCTTGCAGCATGTCTTACAAGTGTATGTATTTAAATGAATCACCCAAGTACTGTATTCTGAATTAATATATGTAAATAATGTCACTTGAATGCATATTTAATGACAAAATATGAGATTGTTTCTCCAAATCAGCCCATTCCACTGATTTTTATTGCAACGACTAATAGATAAGTAATCAATTTAATAGCATGCATAACACTAATGAAACTACTCTGGAAGTGTTTTTCCCTTGTGTTGATAGAACATCTCACACAACTGAGTCTATTTCATAGGTGTCATATTCATGCAGTTAGCAAATATGTGGAATAAAATTGTTTTGAATTTATGTAAATTTGATACAACTGCCCATTGTTGCAGCCTTTAGGAGATCTCAAGGTAACTGACTGTTACCGATAAAAGTCAGCAATGATGACTTTTTGAAAATTATGCTTAAGTCTATGCTGTTATAGCTGTCATGAAAATTGAAAGGGAATTTTCAAAATTCTGTACTTTGAAACACTTTAGAACTCTTACTAACTAGTGTTAAATGAGCATTTTTTTTTAAAAAAAGTATTTGATCTTAGGCAATAAATCTTTAAAAATTTTGGCTGTTTCAAAGATAACTATTTCTAATCCTGTACTCATATATATAATGGAAGACCAGAGATAAGATCAAATGAAATAAACTGATATATATATATATATATATATATATATATATATATACTCCTTTATTTTGACTTAATTTATGAGGAAAAAATACAGGGAAAAGCTGTTGCAAATTCTACCCAAGTCAAAGGACCTGTGCAGAAAATGAAATGCTTAAGTAAGTATTGTGATTTAAAGAAAGAAAGAATAAGCAAAAAAAAAAAAAAAAAAAAAAAAAAAAAAAAAAAAAAAAAAAAACAAAAAAAAAAAAAAAGCCAAAAAAAAAAAAAACCCAAAAAAACCAAAAGCACCAAAACTCCAGCCAGATATCTTCCTTAGTTTTATTTTTAAAACTTTTTTTTTCCTTAATGTGAAAATAAAAAACTGAAAGTGAATTTTCTAGAACCTAGAACATTGACAACTACCTAATATACATATATGGAGCAAGAGAAAAATGATAAACCTCTTTGGGTGGCCCTGAATATATGACCTATATTACCTCAAGTGGAAAGCTGCACCATCATCTTAATTTATGTGTAACTTGACAACGTGTGTAGAGTTCTTCTGGTGATCATGTTGTGAAGAACCATTTGAAGATTGGTGTCCCTTCTCAGGGAACTTTTCATGAGACTCAACTGATACCAAAAGCATGTGGAGAGGACAAAGGAAGAGAATAAGACATGCACGTTACTTAAAAAGAGCAGGTCTGCTGATAAAGAGAAATTCTGTGGAGGAAAAAACTTAACTGGATTTCAACAACCTCAGAATGTTCTGTAAGCACACAGTGCTGTACAGACATAATCACGTGTATTCATGTGCTTGTGCTTAACCACAAAATGAAGCACAGTTACTTGTGCTGCTTTAATAATGTTTGAATGTGGGAAAAGTTATAACCACAGGGCCTCTACTATAATGTAGTCAGTGAAATGCACTGTGTGTCATCAGATTCTGAAAAACAAACTTTCTTATTTTGTGAGAGGTACAGCAAATATCTGTGCAATTTCGACATTTTAAAATGTTAACAGCTGACTGGAAGCTTTAAATTTTGATATAATGTTGCTATAAACAAAATACAATATTAACAGATACATTCTGCACTGATTTATGTTCTGTGCAGCCTTGCTGCAGTTAATATGCCCAATTCATTTCTGGTGTCATTCCAATAGAGCTAGAATGCTAATGCCAGGGCAGATACACTAGGGATGCAACAAGATTACATTAAATGCATAAGATTACTGAAACAAATACTCACTTATGCATTACATAATAATTTTAAAAAATCAAATAATGACATGATTCTGCAGTTTTTCTCCCTACAAGAACAGCTGAAGGGTGATATCTATCTATCTATCTATCTATCTATCTATCTATCTATCTATCTATCCATCTATCTATCAGGTGAATGAGGGCAACAGTGTGGACCCTGATTCTAGGAAAAATAACAGCTTTATGTTGTGCCCCAGATTCAGAAACGTTAGAGCAGTGTATACTTGACAGAGGAATAAAAAAAAATTACATGGTCCTATGGTCCTACTGGCTCTAAGAAGACTAAGATTTGACTCTGAAGATATTAATAAATACTAATATTCATATGGGTCTTGCCTGCCCATACCTTCAGAATATTTACTAGAAAACAAATGAAGAAAAATTGCTATTGGCAATTTAAAGGAGAGAGGATGCCATTCTAGATCTATGTGCCACATTATCTGGACTTCATAAGTTTGTGTTTAGAATCATAGAATAGCCTGGCTTGGAAGGTGCCACTAAAAGGCATCCAGTACAACCCCCCTACAACAAGTTCAACTAAAACAGGCTGCTCAGAGCTCTGTCTAAATTGTCCTTGGATGTTTCCAGGGATGAGACATATGCCATCTCTCTGGGAAACCTGTGCCAATGTTTTAAAACCCTCATTGTAAAAATTTTCTTTTCTATATCAAATTTGAATCTACACTCCTTTCGTATGAAACCATTGACCTTTATCCTATTGCAACAGGCCCTGCTAAAAAAATGTATGCCCATCTTACTTATAAGCTCTCTTTAAGTACTGGAAGATGTTCTAAGGTCTTCCTGAAGCCTTCCCTTCTCCAGACTGAATGAGCTCAACACTCTCATCATGTCCTCACTGGAGGGGTACTCCAGCCTTTGGACGATCTTTGTGATTTCTGTAGATACTGCTGCATAGCCCTGTCTGCTGAGGAGTTTAGTCTGTTCAGATTCAGAGCCTGTTAGTAGCTTTACAACCCAGTTCATTCTCTTTGTTTTCTTACAGCTAGATATTAAACAAACCATTGACACAGTATACAATCCAGCATGTTGCAGTAATTCCAAAACAGGAAAATCCTTTCTTGTAGTGTGACAACTTTCCTCATTTTGGTGTCTGGCTGTAAATGAAACCAACCAGATGGTCCTCACTGATCTGTATTGTGTGTGAGACATCTCAGTGCTTTTATGTCAGGGCACAAATTTGTTTCATCTAACATTGGAGAAAAGCTGCTCTTTTGTGTGTTTATTTGATGTTTGTGGTTCAGATGGCTGGCAGCATGCACAGTCCAAGAATGGCAGTCCTCCAGATTTAATATGATGCTGGGGGTGACTAGTAGAGGGAACTGAGATGAACTGAGGATGAAACATGAAAGTTGTGTTGTGATATTTTGTTAAAATGTCATTTTCACCCAGAGCCTTGCCAGAGTTAGGAAAGAAAATAAATGATCTGTCAACAGTTTTGTCAAGATCTCAAGCTAGGAAAAGACTGCTAACTGGAAAAGGCTGTATGCCTTGTGACCAAGTGTTCTCCAGCATGGCCATTCCTGGCCAAAACAGAGTGGACTTGAAAGATTTTCAAAGGAGTGTTGAGCAGATTTGCTTTGCCAGACAAATTACACACAAAGACCTCTAAAGCATCCATATAGGTCAAGTAGCTTAATTCAGGCATATAAGATACATTGTCAACAGAATTAAGCTTATATTTTAGGAAGAAATTACCAAAGAAATAATAAATATTTAAGATTAATATAACTTTTTAACCACAGCTTTCCAGGTTTATAAAAGAAGTTGGTTGCCATTATTCCTATTTTACAAATGAGGAAACAGAGTTATCGGAAAGCGTTGTTCTTCCCAACAGCCAATTTGAAATAGAACATAAGTCATTAAATTCATATGACTTGGTTTAACAATATCATTTATAATAAGATCAGAAAACAGAGCTTTACTTCTGTACTTAGCAATATATATTTTAAAAATAATGTTTCTTTATGTGACTTGGAACACTAACAGCTTCATCCCTAACTCAGCTAATTCTAACAAAGTCAGCTACTGGTCAAAACATCTATCATGGAATATCATGAGCTGGAAGGAAATCACAAGGACCATGCAACTCCTGGCCTTGCATGGAACACCCCATAACCACAAGTCACAACTGTAACTGTTTGCATTGTTCATCTGTAATTACTCTAAATTCTGTCAGTAAAAAATACATGCAGTTCACTGAATCACACAAACTTCCTGTGGTAGATCTCTTTACAGTAAGATGAACTGGCTTGTCTTGGTAGACAAGAAGAAAAGAGAAAGATTCGGCTTTAAAACTGATTATTGAAACCAACAGGTGTTTATTCTCCCACACATTTCACATTTGGAATATGGCTAACTGATTGCAAATAGCACTTGAGAAAGAGTGTTCATGAAACTTGTGCTCATGTCCCTCAGCAAGAAGAACAGAAAGCAGAAATGCTTTGTGTGATCCAGGCTGGGGTAATGAAGGCAAGAGATGAGCCTGAGCAGAGCAGAAAACTCCCAAAACGTCTCATGTCATGATCTTTCTTCCCCATGCTTGTTTAAATGAATAAATGAAACAAATTCTTATGTCTTCATTAGGAATTCAACTGTCATATTTTTCCTGCCAAGTTGATGCCTTCTTTAGTAGCATCTTTGTTGCATATTTGTGTCTAGATTTCTGTCTTTTGTGTTCAAAATAGACTATTGTCCTGGTGGCCAGCTGTTCCTTTAGTAAGTAAATGTTCTAGAAAGAATTAATAGGAAACAACTTCTGATTTTTTCAATATTTTCCCACACAATCTGAGTTTCTTTTTTTTCTTCTGCATTCTTCACAAATATCAGTTAATGTCTACACATTTAATCCCTTAACTGTGCCATTTATGTATGCAAGTGGAATTTTCTACTTAATTCCCTGGGTTTTTTTGTAGAGATACTTGAGAAGATTCGGCGCAAATAGCTTATTTCATGTTCAGCATAGAGTTCTTCCAATTCCGACCTGGATCCTCATGAAGAAGAAAGGAAGGATACCTTTATTCCTTTCTTAGTAGTCTGTCAAAATGACAGATTTTTCATGTGCTTGCTGGCATACAAAGTTCACAGTTAGGCGTTGTTCAGTTCCAGTCAGTGAATTATCAAGCCTAACTGAGGAAGCAGAAAATGGGGATGGATGCCATTTTTCTAACAATTCAAATTCTTTTTGCTTTGCCTTGAGTCACCTTCAGCTGTCTAGCCAGTGTGGTCCTGAGGCACAGAGTGAGGCTGTGCCTCCTGCTGCACCACATCAACTGGAGATCCACACAGTAGCGTGGTTTTACTTCAATGCATCAGCAAGAGTAAAGACTCTGCCAGGATTCTGGTATAAATGTCACGGTAATAAGGGAGTTACATTGGGGAAATAATTTCTTTTCAGTGCTTAGAGACTTTAGGAGCCTTTCTGTGTTTTAGGGTTAATGCCAATGTTAGGAATAAGCCCCAGAGTCCATAGAGAGGAAGAAGATTATGAACTATGAACTATTCATGACTACAGTCTGTGCAATGATATTTCTGAAGGATGGTACTTTTTGTTTTGCACTCCACAAAAATGTGAAGGTGAGAAAAATCTCAATGATTTTAATTTCTAGGGGAGATGCTATAAATGACACATAAAAGTTTAGATCCTTTAATAAAGGGTAAAAATGAAGTTATGAGAATGTCTTGCAGGAGAGTAGAAGGCATTTTTACAGGAGGGATGGAGAGATTTTCACCTAATAAAAGAAATCCTTTTTAGTTTTCACACTCCCCGAGCGTTCTCCAAATTTGCATTGCCATTTCTTTCACAGGCACTAATGTGCCGGTTGAGAGAATATTCTTGGTAATGAATGACATTGAACTGATGACAAAGCAGAAAGTGAGTACTGAAAGGGAAGAAAATAAAAAGGCTAGTACAGTTGTTAAGATGAAACACCTGCTGTGAGTGCCATGAAAGACTCCTGGGGAGCAGGCAGCTTCTGAACAAATAATTTCTGAGGAAAGATAAAATATCCTTGTCTGCTGACAAGGCCACCTTTCCTTCCTTTCCTCAGTCTCTTTCTAATGGATTACAGTTTTCATGTCCATGTTTTTTTGGCACATTATTAACAGCTTGAAATACTGAGGTTGCACAGAAAGAGGTTTTGTTTCAGACTGCTACCTAACTAGTATTTCTTATTTTTTGTGTCTCATTGGTTTTTAAGTGAACATATTCTGTCTGAACACATCATATAAAATTCCAGCAAGCCATTTTTTACATCTCTAAGATATATTAAGAGTCTAACCGCAGTTTCAAGAGATTACTCCAAAGGTCACTGCTGCACTGTCTCACTAGTATCACAAAACATCTTTTCCTAGAAAGGCAAAAAGCTGAAGTTTGTCTTTAGCAATCCATTTTATCTCAGCTTATAATTTCCCCCTTTTACAAGAAGTAGGATTCTTTCCTTTCCAAATGCAAAGCAATTTTGACAAAAGACATCCTCTGAAACCTGTCCCCATAAAATTTATCCATAAAACTTAAAACTTATGGCTGGCACTTTAAACCCAGATGCTACAGGCATAGCCTTTCCTTAGTGGGTGTGATGATACCAGCCTAACAGATGGGCCTGTGGAGAACAACCATGTACCTCAATATTGAGTATTTCAGGCACAGAGTTCCACCAAGCAGGGTTTGGACTGCAGTCTGCTCAGAAAAACATTGGCAAAGATCAAGGAGACATGCAATCTCTGGTACTCTGGTTATCAGCAGAGTTATTTGGCTTCTGGTATAATGTAAAGCATGCTTTGGCTCTCACCACAGATTACTAGTATTTTGCTTACAAATGGAAGAGTGACTTCTCTGTTGTTGGTTTGATGATAATGCCCATGGCCCTTGGCCAAAGGGCCATTGGAGTGACTTCCCATTGCTCTGAGCCATTCTTTTTCCCAAAGACTTGAACTCTGTCAGGATCTCAGAACACTTTACCTAGGAGTGCTGCTCTCCCTTCAGTAAGTTCACTAGCCAGACTGAATTGCTTTTTGGTCATAACCAGGGCAACAGTAGATATCACCTAGGCAGAATATTTGGTAACTTTTTGCCTGGTATATTTAAGTACTGTGGGAAATATTTTATCAGTAACAATGAAATGTAGGTTTATATTTTCAAAAGAACTGAAAGAGAATAATTTCCAAACCATTGTGACTGTTCCATGGAGCCAAAAATAAGAAATGCTGCTTTAATATGGTAGCAAGTCCTTATGCTTTTACAACAGGTGGTCTCCTTCAGGGGTCTGTGTTAGTACCAGTGCTGTTTAATATCTTCTTCAGTGACATAGGCAGTGAGATTGCACCATCAGAAAATTTGCAGAGAAAACCAAGCTGAGGGGTGTGATGGACATTTCTGAGGAACAGGATGTCATCCAAAAGGACCCCAACAAGAATTGGTCCCATGAGGTTCAATAATGCCAAAGGCAAAATCCTGTGCCTGTGTCAGGTGTCAGTTCATGCTGAGTGGACTGAAAGAAGATGTGTGGAGAAGGACTTGGAGATACAGGTGGATTAAATACTGGACATGAAGTGACAATGTGCACTTGCACAGCCATGTCCTGGGCTGCATCAAAGGAAGAGGGAGGGGATTCTGTCCTCTTTTGCACTGGTGAGACCCCACCTGCAGTGCTGCAGCCAGTTCTGGGCTCCTCTCAGTACAAGAAAGACGTGGACCTTTTGGAGTGGGTCCAGACAAGGGCCATGGAGATGATTTGAGGGCTGAAGCACTTCTCCTGTGAAGACAGGCTGAGAGAGGTGGGTTTGCTCAGCCTGGACAAGAGAAGTCTCCAGGGAGACCTTATTGTGGCTGTTCAGTACTTAAAGGAATCTTGTAAGAAAGATGGGGACAGGTTTTCACAACAGCCTGTTATAGTAGGACAAGAGGTGATGGTTTTAAACTAAAAGAGTGTAGATTCAAATTAGATATAAGGAAGATAGGGATATTTTACAGCAAAAGTGATGAAATATTGACACAAGTTTTCCAGAGATGTGGTAGATGCCTCATCCCTGGAAACATTCTGGGCTCTGAGCAACCTGTTCTAGTCGAAGATGTATCTGATCATTGCAGGGGGGTTGAACAAGGTGACATTTAGAGACATCCTTTCAACCCAAAGCATTCTATGATTCCATGACTCGTTGAAATACCTCTCACATAAGTAGATCTGGTGATTTTAGTAGATCTTTTCCATTAAAAGGCAGGCATTAATGCCATAAATAATGGCTTACAGTGCTGAACCATTGGAATCTTTTCAAGAAAGAGAATCTGTATTTTTTTCAAGAATTCTTTTAATATTAAAAGTCCTACACAACATTCTTGACAGAATTTTGTAAAAAAAGTGGACTCACATTCATTGCAGGTGTAATTCCTGCAAAGTTGCATTATGGATTAATTTATTCTAAAAATATTTTCAGCACATTCAGAGTTGACTTATTTTGACTAGATAATTTCAGAGTTATCATTATTTAATTCCTTGTTCTTAGCTCCTGAGCTGGAAAAGATTTGTATCCATGTATTGTCCTTATTTGGAACAGATAAGTACGATGGTTTCTCTGTGCTTTCTTGTCCACTACAATTCACTGAATATTTCATTTTATGAAAATTTTGGTTTTTACTTGCATCAACTGTGCTATTTTAACCTGCCACCTGAGGTCATTTCAATTACCTCTGACAAATGAGTTACAGTAACCGAATGAATTGCATTCCTTTGATAAGTAATTACAATGCAAATTTTGAGTATTATATGCAGTTTTCTGGAAATAAATTGGACAAACCTCTCTCTTTTCTTGAAGTACTTGTTGAAGGAAATATACAAATGATTATATAAAAACTAAAAGTAAATTAATGACAGCAAATTGCAGTTGAAGAGCATGCTTGTGCCATGCAGCACTGTGCTTTAGAAGTGACTATGCATGTTTTCAGCAGCCTAAAAAGACAAAACAAAAAAAAAACCTTTCACAGAACACTTTATAATCTATCAAAAAGAGAAGTCTTGATTTGGATCAGATACAAGCAACCACCCACTTGCAGAAAGAAGAATTCATTTGTCGCTCTTGTGTTCATGACAGTGACCTAGAAGAATAATTTTTCCTTCCTCTATTTAGATCTGTATAAAAAACTGTCCTCCCATGCTTAGGCCTTGGCAAGTTGGGAATATGGGTATGCTACTCGAGTTTATTATTTAATGCTTGTCCCAAGTTTCACCAATGAAGACAAACAAAAATAAACTAATTTCTGAGAGAAAAAAAAAAATCTTGCACACTCCAAAATAGTTCCACCAGCCAACACCTTCCTCTGCCTCCAAAGCCACAGATATTGTTTTCTCTGCTTTACCCAACTTTGTAGGAAGATTGGAGGAAGAAGCTATCTGTGGAATTGTACAAATTTCTGTGTGACCATGATGACAATTCAGAGAAATAGGCTTCACCCAGTACATTACTTAGAAATGTAGTATTTTAAAACTTTATCTTTTGCAATGCACTTATTAAAATTATTGTATCTAATAGATTAATAACTGCAGCCAATGACAATAAGGTCACAAAAGTCATAAGGTGAGCTGGAACAAGACTTTAGGGCTTTTCAGTTCCGGGAAATCACTTAATCACCAAAACATTGTTATTTTACACTGTTAGCTTCCACATAAGTGTATGATTTGGCATCAGTCTCTGGCGTGTTGGTACTTAAAACATTTATCATGATCCTAAATAGTAAAAAGCTTCCTGAAATGAATCTACTAACAAATAGGATTGTTCAATCAAACTAAGTACTGTAAAGCAATTTTTTATCCACTTTTGTGTAATCAAGATAACAGCTCTTCTCTAGCCCCAGATAGGATTCTGAAATTCCCATGATTCATTTAATTGAAAAAACACCCTGCCTTTTTTTTCCTGTGAGATCTCAGTGTGAGTTGTTACTTCACCAACATAGCATGTGCCTCTTCAACAGGACCACTGTAACCTTGCTCAAAGCAAACTTGAAAGGTTGCTATAACATGAAGTTTTACCATCTCATAAATGGTCTATGATAACAGGAAAATAATCCTAAATATCAGGATGACTCAGAAGCCTGTCTCACTAAATTAACTACAGAATAAGAGGCAACCTCCTCACAGGGGTGTCTGCATGTGAATAGACTTCCTAAATGTCCGAGGTACTTTTGTAAAAGAACTGAATATGTAAACACTCCCACATTGTTACTGTTAGTAAAGTACTTGGAACATTTTTTCTGAGGAACTTCAGACTTTTAATGTTAATAGGTGGAAAATCAAAAATGTCACCTCTTAATAACCAAATTCACCAATCAAAACTTGAATATAATTTCAGGTGTAGGGGGATATTGCCACAGTTCCAGTGAAAGCTTATTTTGAAGTCTCAATTTAGTCTATACTTTTTCTCTACAGGACTATTCTTGACCTATAAAGCAGCAAATAGGTTAAAAATCTGAGCAGCATAGTTCTGTGTAATGTCAGCATTATGTAAGTTTGCAAATATTGGAAGGATAAAAATATCACGTGTATGGGACTTAATTTCAACAGAAAACATAATAGAAAATTTACGAAATGATTTGTGAGTGCTTTTATAAAAATTGAACTTTCTAAGAATATGTTGGTTTTCTTTATCACACTCATTCTTGGATATGGATAATGTTGCTGAAAGAATTAATTTTCCTAATAGACACCTGTTCACGCATGTATTTACTAAAATATTGGTTCTGCATTTACATTTCTGTTTCCTAGCAGGAGGGAAACTGTAAAATGTTTTCCTTCATACCAAGCATTACAAGTTAAATTTATAACTAAAGAAAATACCCAGTTCAGAAAACTAGTTTAAATCTTATTTTTATTTTTCAGTAGCACACAATTTTCTTCTTAAAAATACTGAATAAAAAGTTAATGTATTAATTAGAATAGCATATGATCTTCTAATTTCTGGTTGAACAACTTTGTCTTTCACGCTTTGGGTTGTATCAGTTGATCACAATTTGCTTATGCCACTGTTTGAACTCATCTTGCCAAGGCCTGTGACAACATTTTGCTCTTTAGAGCTTTTAATGTTCGCTTACAGTTCCTGGGTGACATCCAAAACCATAAAGTGACAGTTGTTTTCCAAGTCGTATTTACAGCTTTGAAACTCCTCTGCTGTTTCTTCTGTGACTTCAGCTGTTGTGCCACAGAAAGAAGCAGGCAGAGTTCCTTTGCTCCTCAAGAATGTAATACGCCATGGCTCATTTGAAGTAGCATCTCCACAAAGTAAACCTTTATAGCAGGAACTAAGTGTAGCATCCACGAGTGGCATCTGGCAGTTTGTGATACAGAGCAAATAGGGTTGGAGATTGTTATTCCCCAGAGCATTTTACGCAAAGGAGATTAGACTGTGCAAGAATGACTTAAAGCACCACAGGTTTCATGCTGCAGAAGCCTGGCTTTAAATACTGTATATCTGCAGCCAAGTTAAAATGCATAACATTCTTTTAATCTCACCCTCTTGATAAAAGAAGAAGAAATCAGCAATGAAAATAATTTTACATTTGGTCAAACAGTACAAAGTACTGCCGGAAACCCTACAAAAGTGGAAGGAGACCTAGTCTCTGGAGACCAGTAATACTACATTTCTGTAAGCCTCTTTATCAGGTTTCTGAGTTGGTGAGAAACTTGTCCATCTTCTATTTTATTGGAGTAGAACAAATAGAATTACATAGAAAGGCTGTCAGTGACATGTGGAACTGGATGACTATGAGTAATCAGAGAAAAGAAACTCAGAACTATAAAATTAGTCAAAGAATCATGGAATTACATTCAAACTTAAATTAACCCTAACAGAAAGTTTTTGTTACCCAAGTTTCTCTAACACACTTCCTTTTCTGAATGACATTGACAAGTGAAATAAAATTCTTTGGTAAGTGAAATAAAATGGCAAGTATTGCATAGTGCAAATACATTACTTATTGTCCAAGTAGTCATTCTCAAACTGGAGTTAGAAATAGTCTCTTCCTTCCTTTGTAATAAGCAAGTAAAAACAATAGCTGTCCCAGAGATTTATATTGATAGCCTCTGTAAGTAAAATTAACCCAGACAGCATTAGTACTTGCTCTTAACTTTTTGACATTAGTAATTTTCAGTTCTAAAACTGAATTACTATAAACCTGTCTATCTACTTTTTCTTCCCTGTGGCAAAGGGGTATTTGTGTGGCTGGGACAGAGTTAATTTTCATTGGAGGAGACCATATGTGGCTGTGTTTTAGATTTATGACTAAACCAGTATTGATAACTACACAGTGTTTGACTGTTACAGGTGCTAACACAGCATCAACACCTTCTCTGTTTCTCACTTTACTTGTGCCCCACAAGTAGAAATGCAGAGGGCAAGGTATTGTGAGGGAGCACAGCTGGGCCAGGTAACCCCAGCCGACCAAAGGAGTATTCCAGACCATATAGTGTTGTGCTTTCCAATAAAAACTGAGGGTGTAGTTTTAACCAACTAGTCTTTGCTCAGAGACTAGTTGGGCATCAGACTGTTTGTGGGAGGAGCTGTGTGATCACTTTTGCAGGACTTGTGGTTTTTTGGGGTTTTTTTCCCTCTTTCTTTCACTTATTAAACTTTCTTTAACTGGACCTGAAAGTTTTTCTCACTTTTGTTCATCATATTCAGTTCCGTATCCCACAGTAAGGAGGGGAGAAGTGAGTGGCTGTGCTGAATTATAGTATTTACTCTCTTTCAGCTAAAAAAACCCCAAAATTATTGCCTGAAAAAAAATAACAGTAGCTTTCTGAAAATATTTGCATGATTTTGTAGATATCTGCAGTGCACGACTTTTACACTGACCAGGAAATTTTCTCTTTTGCATAAGAATCCCATTAAGTCTGTGTAATATTATGCAGGGGGTCTGGAAAAAGTGAGAATCCAAAGTGTAACGTTGCTTTTTATATAGAGATATAAAACCTTTCCCTCTAAAAGGAAGTGATGAGTTAAAGGGGAAAGTCAAATGCAAACTAGTAGAAAACGAATCCTTGCTCTGCCTGTTTAAAAAATAAACTTAGCAGGGGTGACTGTTTAGAATAAGTTTCTTTTTTATGTGTTGTTATATTGTTGTTATTGTTATGTTTATAAGTATTGTGAACCAAGAAAACTACTTAAGCATTCTGTTTCCACAAAAAACTCCAAACCCCCACAAAAACAAAGAAACCCCAACACCTCCCAAGCAAACAAATGGAAAAAAGATGTAAATGCTCCAGAACTGAGTTAACTCATAATTTTTTGTTTTCATACCTCATAACCTGAGGGCAACAGAAGTAGAGAAAGATTAACACTTGGTAAAACAAACATATAAAGAAACCAAGAATCAATCAGCATTTCTACAGGTTCACAGTTCATCTGAACAACCACCTTTTCTGTAGCAAAATACTGAAGAAAAACCTTTTGATATTTACCCAAATACTGCACAGAGTCCTTTTAATGTGTGCAAGTACTTAATGATTATGTTCCATTTTGAATTAGTATGATTTTTTTTGAAAGAGGAAACAAAATCTATGAAAATGGAGCTTTTATCCAGAGGAATAAATGCAGGACTGAAGCAAGGATTTCAGCTGTACACTAAGAATATAATCTGAATATAATTTTTTTTTTGTGAGATGGAGTGAGAAATTATATGACAGACTGGATCATCTGCATTTACTAAAAATAGACAGCCATTTCTCCAAAATAGTGTCTTTACTTAAGTAATTCTAAAAGCTGTTTATGCTTTTCGAATTACTTAAGTAAAGACACTATCCACTATTTTCCAGGGTATGTTTCAGTAGAATTGTTTGGTTGGGTAGTATAATCTTATGAATTTTTTCAATAATGTAGTTGGAATTTTGTTCAATGTCTCTATTTTGTTATTGTATTGATGGGGCACTCTGCATACTTGTTGACTGTTTTCACAAAGAGAGGAATTTTGACTGGGTACTGTTAGAATAATTGTAAAGCATGGCTCTAATAATTAGTTTTTTGTCACCTGTGGGGAAATTGTATTTCATTCACCTACAGTGTAGTGTCTGACACAGCAATGGAACAGCACATTAACAGCTTATGGAAACTGATTATTTGCAGCGTCTGAGTGAACCGTGTAAGTCACTCAAGGGCAAGAACAAATCTTAGAAGTCTCGACTTTGTGTTGAAGACTACGTGTTGGTATAACGTAAGGCTGAAAATATGCATCCTGATTTGATATTCAAGGGCTTCACAGCCTAGATGATGCCGAGATTCCTTCTTATAGAAGTATAGGATGGAAAGAAGACTTCTAGGTCAGTGTCACACTAGGCTATGTGGAAAAATAGGCAAAACCACCCACCAGTCTTTGTTTGTGCTTTGACACCTGGTATCTCTGAATTGCTGTTATTACTAAAAATGAGTATATTTTATTACTTATAGTGATAGAAATTCTCTCCTTCATTTGGCCTGTTGTGAAAAAAAGGTTCAAAATGCCTTTGATTTTGAACAACTGCAATTTGCTACCTTGCACAGTAGAGCGTTTGAATATAACTTATCTAGTTTCATGGTAAGAAACAAAGGAATGATTCATAGTGTTGCAGAGATTGTCTCTGTGTTTTCAAAATGGAAAAAGAAGCATAAATTATTAATACAGCTGTCAGATACCTTGACAATACTTTATCTCTTGTAACTCTTAAATAAAACAGCCATTTTCTCGCATTGAATAATTTCTCTACTTTGTAACAGTAAACAAACAAAATTTTGTGAGATATAAGAATTTTTAAAAGATTGGAGTTTACTTACTGCAAGGATATTGACAAAAACAGTCTTTTCTTTTTTTTTTATGAAGACAAATACAGGTAAAATCTAGAGTATGATCTTCCACAGAAATGAAACTGTTAGAGAATTGTTTCACAGTGCACTATTCAGTACCTAGCTAAGCTTTGCATCTTACAAAAATAATATCTTTGGAGAAATAAATCTCATGCAGCATTACAATGGTGATTGTCTTAAAATGCTGTTTCACTTCAGCCAGGCAAAACCTATCAAATCAGGTTGGGGCTCTTTTTCAGCTCGAAGAACAGAGTTACAGAAGAATTTGGATGCCAAAAGATGCATAAAAGAGGAAAATCCATGGATTTTTTCCAATACTGATGGTTATATCACCCAGCTCAATGAAATTAGTTCTGGCTTCAGAACTGCATTCATTAAATATGATGGTGAAAGTACAACAGTGACACTTTCTTTTGCCATCAGTGATCTCTTTGGTTGCAGTCGGAGCAGGATGTTTTGCTACCAGCAGGATCAAAAACTCAGAGTGATTTTGGATCTGGATCTGTGGTTTGCTTTCTTTCTTAAGAATAATAAGCAGCAGTGAAGGCTAAAATCTACTCAGAATCTCTGAACTGTTTAGGAAGTATGGTTGAAGTAGATTGACAAAGGAGAAAATTGTCAGTCCTGACTGCTTAAGCAGGGACTGTAATTCTGTATAGACAGTGTGAACAACTGCAGTCAGAAGGAGTGAAAAAGTTCTACAGGCACTAAGCATTACTCAAGACAGTAAGAAACTCCTGAATCAGAAACATGGATATTGCACAAACCACTTGTGTGATTTTTCTAAAGGTGGCACTACTATAAAATGTCGTTTGCTCATATCTCCATTATTAACTTTATTTATTCAATTAAAACAAAACACCTCTACTTAAATATAGATGCAACAAGTGCATAGTTTTTGCTCTCCACTTTTTTCAGAGTTAAACATCTGAAGAGAGGAAATATTTTAATGAAATTTATGTTTAAATTTATGGGGAAATTACAATACCTTAAATACACTGTACTTCCTTCAGAGATTTGTCTTGGACAGTTGATGATAGGAAAAAACCCTGACAAGTAAACTGAACAACTAATTACTCTTCATCTTTTATAGAACCAGTTCATTGGACCACGTGGGTTTTTTTTCAAAGTTACTTCATGTTTAATCATGATAAACTTTTGTTTGCTGACACCCTAGTTAACAGCCAAGGGC
Organism: Pyrgilauda ruficollis; assembly: GCF_017590135.1. Classification (NCBI taxonomy): domain Eukaryota; kingdom Metazoa; phylum Chordata; class Aves; order Passeriformes; family Passeridae; genus Pyrgilauda; species Pyrgilauda ruficollis. The sequence continues at coordinate 7,424,023 of NW_024524155.1, read as the reverse complement.
AATTTAAGAGCTTTCTTTATTGAATAATTTAGAAGACCCAAAAAGTTTTATTTTATGTTGAATGAAGTATTATCTTCATCCCCCAGTGAGAGCTGTCATTTGGATTTCAGCACATTTTTTCTGGTATAGATTTCCTTGTGGGTTTTCTTGATTACTAAGTTGAAAGAAATGTTAGAAGTGTTGCTCAAACTGAAACATAGAAAATAATCAACAATCTAGGACAATATTTTGTTGTCTTAATTTTGTTTTCTCCATTTCAGCTATTTGATAAAATTCAGAAAAAATGAGCAAAACATGTTGATGGTTCTGAGTTTTTTTGATAAAATAAGCTATTTGAACCAGAATCTTCCACCCAGGGTCTCTGTTACTTCTGTAGATTAGTCAAGCAAATGTGCCTTTGAATAATGGTTTTCTTTTACTTTCCCTTTGTGTTTTTAACAAAAAAATGAGTTGTGGTTCATCACAACTCAACACAAAAGTTTTTTGTTTGACTTTTGTGTAACTGCTTTCAGGCCAAGAAACGGACCCTTGGGCAGCAGAGTTTGGACAGTATCTGTGGGAGGAAGGCAGAGGTAAAGATGCTCTTTTGAAAATCAGAAAGTATATTCAATTAGTTGTTGCTTCACCTCAGTTTTACTTCCTTGCTCCTTGCTTTGTTTGCGAAGGCTGGAAGAGGAGAGAGGAAGGAAAAGTCAATCATTTATGAATATTATTGCCTGTTAATAGTTCAGGCTAAATAATGCATAGCAATGGCTGACAAACTTATAAACATGGAGGATTAAAGTGAGAAAAAAAACCAAAAAAACAAAAACCACAGCATCAGTGGCAGCAGCTTATGACAAACTTTGAAATGTCTAATAAGCTGCTATCAAATCAGAAAGTCAAAGCAAGCAATTGCCTGTGCACAAAAAGCATCTGTGAAAGAGAAGAGGATTAGTGTGGGTGTTTCAGAGATAACAAAAAAACCAAAACAGGAAAATAGAAGATTTCAAAAGAGGAAAATAAAAGGTTCCCTTTGAAAAAGAGGAAGACTAGCCACCTTTAAAGAGGAAGATACATGAGAAACAGTTTTTGCCTTCTCCTCTCATCTGTCCTTATACCCCTACCACAACCAAACTGATGGATGTTGGCCATACAGGTCCTCCACAAAGCTGATAAGTTTTTTCAAAACTACTTGAGTTGTGTAATTCACATTTGCAGTGATGTCTTGCCCAGCTTTTCTGAGGGCTGTGCAGATGAGTCAACCAGAAAGCTGAGGCAAAACTTCCTGACAGCAAATGGAGCTTTTTTGTTGTCTTTAGATTAATCATCTAAATAAGCTCCTGGAGAGGGAAATCCAGTACAGGCTTTAAGAGGTTTGGCTGTAAAATGATTCATTTGCCTAATTTGCCTAAACATCTTTGTGGCTCAATTCACATGGCTCTTGCTTCAGCCATGGAAAAGTTTGGCTTTGGCTGATCTTGGAGGTTTTCCTTGAGCCACATTCACAGAGCACAAGTTCCTGACTTCCTGTGTAGCTTGTTCCTGTTCCTGTGCAGCCCGCATGAAGGAGACTGTACTTTCATCTGTTAAAAACAATTTAGAAAATGATAATGGGAAATATTGCCAATCACAGAGTGGCTGAGATTGGGAGGGACTTCTGACGGTTGTCCTGGTACAAGATGTTCCTGCTCTAGCAAGGCCTCCTAGACTCCATTGCTAGGGAAAATGCCCAGGTGGCTTTTAAATATCCCCAAGGAGCTAGACTCCACAACATCTCTAGGTGACCCGTGCTGGTGCTCGGTCATCTGCTCGGTATAAAAGTGTCACATCTTCTTTTCCATGGAGAAGAACTGCTACAAGTGACTGTGTGTGGCATTGGAAGTATTGTAATGTGCAGAGAAATCCATGATAAAATACCAGCTGTTTACTGAGAAAAAGTCTTAGGTATTAGTATTGCTGAAAAAGAACATCTGCTATTGAAAGAGTGAGGACTGAAAAGCCCAATTTGATTCTCGTGAGTGACAGTAACTGAACACTGCAGTGCTGCAGCTGCTGATGTGCCTCTACTGTGGGGTTTTTATCACATTGTGTTTTATATCATGTGTTTTTTATCATGTTTTGAGTAAGCTGAATCACCAGTAAGTGTCCTCACATTTGAAAGCATCACTAAGAGTGAAAAAATGAATAAAGCACTTACTCTGCTTACTTCTCCTGCACTTACTTCTCCTGGAAGTTAGAGTGAAAACAAAGACATGTATCAAAACACTCATTTGTCAGCAAAATTACTTTCTGCTAAAAATGGTAGATAGGTGACAGTAAAGACCAGTAAAAAACATTATTTTTCCTCAGAAAGTTCAGGATTTAATGAGAGAAGGCAAAAAGGATTCATGCACAGGGAAAGGTTTAATGCTGCCATTTCTGGTAGGATTAAAATAGATGCTGCAAATCTACTAATTTTCTGTGATGTAGTATGGTGCAAGTTTCTAAGTGGAGCAGGATTCTCAGGCTTATGTAGGCCCTAGTCTCCCTGAGTCTTGGGCTATTTGGAGATAAATGATAGCCCAATTGTTTTTAAAGAATATCAGAGCATAAAAGAATCAAGATTTTTAAGGAAAAAAAAAAGATAAATATTTTGATGGATTCAAATACGTTAAATTGAAATTCCATCACAAGGAAATAAAAAAAAATAAACTCTATTGTTCTCATCATTGAGTGGAAATTACTTTTTAACAGGGTTATTAACAAAAGACTATCTCTAATCCTGAAATATCTATTTTTAATAAATAGTTTACAGTAATAAATAGTAGCTTTTTTTTCAGTATTTAATAAAGACCATCAACTACTTACAACTTTCAATAAGAGACTGTTTTGACTCAAGGAAACTAGAATTACAAAAGAAGCCATTGAATCATCTTCATACAAAAAGAGACTCTGGAAGGTAGCGTGGTCGTGTTTTATGACCCTAATCTTTCAATTACATCTGCATGGATTGGGGTCTAGGCCTACTGGATTAAATTTTTAATGTGTGCAGTTCTATCTGCAGCCATTTTTATCCACCAAAAAGCTGGTTTTAATTTAAAGAAAGATGATTGATAGCTAGATATATGTGAAGAGAGCTTTGTTCACAGGCAAGTACAATTCATGGTTCACTTCACATGCTAGGAGAGACCTCGAATGAAATTCTCAGTATGTATGAAGTTGAAAGCAATGTAGGAACCACATCAGTGTGTGGAATTTGAATAGCCTGTGGTGGTTTGGTTCTTATATACTCCTTTTTGGGACAGTAGCAGATGCTGAGATACAGGCAGCAAAAACCAACCCCCCATTCTAGCTTGTCATTATGCTTAACTTGTGGAAGAAACCCCTTACAAATAATTATCTCCACAGACTTTCTGTATACCTTTGTTATCTTTAGAACAGAGAAGAAAGGGCTTCCACACTGAATGCTCTCTGAAAAAGACTCTCCATGGCTCAAGTCAACAGCTGTCTGTCTATCTATCTATCTATCTATCTATCTATCTATCTATCTATTTGTCCATGTTTTACATCTTTCAGTGGTGATTTCTCCTATTTGATGTTATTAATGAAATGGCAAGTCTACAGTTCTGAGTTGACTTGCAGCCACAAGGGTTTTGCTGTTGCACAAGGATAGATGCATGCTTACAGCTCAGGGTTTGACAGCTTCCAAATGTATGTCTGCTCTGGTTTCAGCTGGGAGAGGGCTCATTTTCTCCTTAGCAGCAGGTCCAGAGCTGTGTTTTGGATCTGGCATGAGAATAATGTTGATAACATTCTGATGTTTTGGTTGTGACCAAGTAGAGCCACAACCAAAGTCCTTACCTTAAGTCAAGGACTTTTCAGGATCTCAGGTTCTGCCAGTGAAGAGGTGCACGAGAAGCTGGGGGGAACAAGGTGATCTGAACTGGCCAAGGGATATTCAATACCATAGATTGTCATGTTCAGTATATAAGGTGGAGGGAATTGGCTGGGAGGGTCCAATTGCTGCTGTGGGACAGGCTGGGCATTGGTCAGTGCTAGTGAGCAATGGTATTTTCAGATAATATTCTGGGAGGAATTCTTTCATCTCTCCTGCCATTGTCCACAGAGTACAAATAGCAGCAAAGCACGATGGCACAGAGGCAGCAAGCACAGTGCTGTCACATGTGCCCCTCTCAGGAGCTCAGTCCCTTCCTTCCATATTCCTAAACAAACATCTCAAGTAAATGCCAAATCTTGTTGGTTGCCCCTTTATCCAGGGCTGGCCTGCCTCAGGCAATTCAAAACACTCTCACAAGGCCTCCAACTGTATCCTTGAAATGTTGCTTCCTACAAATAAAGTGAGGACAAATATTTCAGAAGTTTCTGTTAAAACATATTTGCTCAGGTGAACTTAATCTCAAAATGAAACCATAGTAATAATAATTGGTAATAACAATTTTTTCCATAAACATAAAAGAATGGACATTTTCTCTTATCTAATGATGTAATTTGAGCCATTCCAGTAACTTTATGATTTCATTAGCATTTAGTTTCCGAGAGAACATTGAAATGTTAAATATTTATACATATAAGTCCATGGCTAATGTAGTTTTCATTCAAACATTGCATATTGTATGATGTTGGAAAAGTATATACTCAAAACCATAAAGAACTGGAGAACAGGATCTAGTTTGAAAATCATTCTTTCACATTTTTAATGTGATTCTTTCCTTAACTGGCTGCAATGAGCAACTTGCTTTGTCTGTATGCGAACAAAACCCAATCTGGTTTATTGCTCAGTTTAGAGGTCAAGTTGCATTTTTTGCCTCAGAACCTTAAGCACATGAAATTCTGTCCAAGTGTCTAAACCTTAAAATGTGCTAAATTTCCATGAGGACAAAAAAAGAGGTTTCAGAATACTATTCATACAATATCTGTTGCCTGCCTGAAATATTTCTGAGCTAGAAGCTTCTGGTAATGGCTTGATAGTTCCATAGCTATTGTTCAATTCTTGCAAGGTAACATGTAATGTAATAAATTATCGCTCTCCTCTTCACAAGAGAAAGCAAAAACGCAACTAAATAAACTCCCTGAAACAGGGGAAAAATGTAGTTTGTGTCAGACAGGAAAGGAATTTATTAACTTCTCCCAATTTAAATTCCTGAGTCATTGAAGCTTCTGAATCTCATCACTTTTAAGAAATTTAAGAAAATATCTTTTCCATGCTAAAAATGTCTTGCTGGGGAAAAAGGCATAATTCTCTATGTCTGTTGCCTCCCTGGGAGTAAGAAAGCATTTAGTGTGAGTTATTATAACTCTACATCAGGAAATGGCTCCCCAGCTGCAGTCTTAGGCAAGAGACTCTTCTTAAAATGAAATAATTTGGGATTCATGAACTACCTCAACCCTATCAGACCAGCCACAGAGCAACTCAAGCTTCTTTTTTCCCATTCTATCTAATTCTCACAATGGTCAAGACTCCATGAGATGATCCCTGTGTGTGTAGGCAGCTCTGAAGGGCTGGACCATACCTGTGCTGCCAGGTTAAGGACATATCGTGGTCCCTGGCTGTAGAAGACATTAAACACTATTTATTTAAAACTAGCCTGGTTATACTATAGGGAAAATGTGAGCTCAGGATGTCTGCTGTAGGCAGGATTTCACCGTAGTTGGTTTTGCTCATGCATGGCGTTCCCCAGGCGTGACACTCTTGCGGTGCCAAGTGTGAATGGGCCCTTTCTTTTTGACAGAATTTCAGAATCTAATTAAAAACACTTATCAAACACACAGGTGTCTTGTAGGCAGTCTAAGCAGTCTGCCCTGTATAGTAATTTGGGAGCAGGATTCAAGAGTGGGGATTTCTTTGTATTCTTCAGGGCATGTTTCAGCTATTTTTACCTTCAGTTTGCCAGCAGGAGCATTATCACTGCTCTTAGCAGGCAACCCTGTGTGACAAGATGGAGAAAGAGGGAGATTTGCCATTTTGTGGAGGCAGGGGGGAAACTGGCTATAGGGAAGAGATCCTCAACACAGAGAAAGACTTAGTCTTAAAAACAGATTCCCAAATTCTTGTTTGGATTGCTGATAAATAAGGCCACAGTGCGTGGTCTGCAGCCTGAGTATTTTGCAGCAAGGATTGCTTTCGGTCATTTACTTTGCAGTTCAAGATACACAACAGGCCACAGGAGTGGTGAAATCTGAGAGGAGTCTTTTTTTCAAAAGTAAAAAAGAATGAATGCACCATATAATTCACTGACATTAGTCTAGATAGAGTGCAAATATCTCTCCAGAGAAATACTTTTGTTTATAGCAGGATCTGATTTTGACTTCAACACAATATAAAGCTGGTGTGGATTGCATGTGTTTTGCGCACCCAATAAATGTCAAGGCACTAGATATTATACTGCTTTGTAGCCACTTGTAGCCACTTATCAATTTATTAATTTTCAGACCACCCTGCACTGCATATATTCCTGAGGGTTCTCATCCTTATGATGGGAACAAATCCTTACTAACCTACTGTACCTCACAGTGTGTTTCAATTCATTCATTAATGTTTGGAAAGACCACTGAGACCATTTAATAGGTGCGTAACAGAAGGAAAGAGCCTTAATTATTGTTAGATGGCTACAGGTTTAATTATCCTCACTCTACTACCTGAGAGGTCTAGAGTTAAACTATAGAGGCTCCAATAATTGTGGTGGGGTTGTGCCATCTATAGCTCAGTATAGTACAATTTTTCATGCAAAAAACTTCACTTTCTTCACTTTCTTCACTTTCAAATTCAAATCTAGCTTTCTTTAATTTAAATTTTGCTGAAAAGAACCATATTGCTACAAGCATAAATTATGGTAGATGAACATTAATTATGTCTGTTCACAGCTGTTCTTAAATAATTACCACTCACTCCCTATGATCAATATTTTAAATGCCTGAACTATTCAATTAGGAGCACAAAATATTTCCTTCTGTTATCACTATTAAAATCAAGTCTTAACTGACATACCTGTAACATTCATGTTATAGAAAAATATGTTCGAGGGTGTTGATTTATTAAGCAAATTGGTTTCTGTTTGATGAGAGATCTGAATATGTGTGGCATTGCAAATGCACTTAAAAACCCATTGAAATTAATGCTACATTAATTACTGATTTCATGAACACTCTAGCATATGCTGGTATTAATTGCATCCATTATCACAAAATAAACATCTCTTTATAAAAAACAAATGATGCTTCATCTTAATATTCTTGATTTTGATATCCTCCTTCACAGCTGCTGCTACTTCTGTTTTAGTGTTTTTGCTATAAAGAGCCACCTGTTAATTATAACAGATATTTTGAATATTTATATCCTTTGCAGAAAAAAAAAAATCTAAAGAAAAAAACCCCCAGAATCTTAACCCTCTGAATTATTTAATAAAATTTTATTCAGTTTCTTACAAGAATCTGCCCACTTAAAAACATGGATTTTCTTTCTCCTTTTATTTGTATAATAAATATATACAAATATAATAAAATGCAGTACACATTTTTAATGTTTTTTTTTCTACAATATTAACATCTGTGTTCAAGAAAATGTTTAGACAGCTACTAAAAGAAATATTTTCTTAAAGTAAGACTGCTGTTTCTATTCTGTGTACAAGAATACCCTTGATAAGAAGCCCCAAAAACTTGTTTCAAATGGGCTATATAAAAATCTGAGAAAGTAATTTTGGATTAAGTTTTGCTTTCACCTAATGAGCAATTTCTGCCTACCCTGTAAATCTGCCATTTCTTAGCCAGACATTTTCATGGTGAAAACCTTCAATCAGAGAGAAGAGCCTGGCTTTTAAAGTGCCAGTTTCCCTTTGAAAAGTGTCTCATTATAAATCACACTATAAGGTTATATTGATTTTGTTTCAGATTTATTATCTTGCAGTTTAGATCTTCTCAATTACAAGCAGAAAGTTTCTGCTGGGGGAGAGGGTGATTTTTAAAATTTTCATCTTTTCAAACTGAATCTGGGTGGTACAATTTTTTGTTTCTGTACTAGCTTTTATCTATCTGCATCAAACCTGGCTGTGAGTCCCTGTATTATTATTAACTCCTCTCCACAAACATTTTAATTAATGGTATTGGAGGGCAGGATTCCTGGTAATGAGAATGTAATTACCAATTACTGTAGTGCAGCAAGAGAGACTATCTCCTTGTCATATGGCCACTAGCTAGAGTGAGATTTCAGCATTAGTTGTAGTAAAGACCTTGGAATTAAGGCAGAAAGAAATGTTGCCTGTGATGTTCAATGGTGCTCTATTTTTAGCTGTTTCTCAGAGTGGCACCCACAGACCTGGGCTAAATCTCTAAACAGTAAAGTTTATGGGCTAAGGCAGGCCCTTCAGATGGGATCCATAGAGTTTACAGCTTTGGGTGAGCCACCCATGATATGCATTTTGAAATGTGAAGTACCAGCTTAGCTCTCTGATGGGACTACATGGCCTTTGTCTGAAATGGGGATCTAAGCTCAAAGGGACATCAAGACTTTCTCTCCTGGGCAGGACCACAACTGGAGTCAGCTCTCACTGGATTTTGGAAGCAGGATGACCTGCTCTGCCTGTACTATTTCCTTTGACATTGAATAAGGACAATGTATGCATTTCTTGCTGTAATCTTAATGTCTAGATCTTTATATTGACAGGGTTTTTTTTTGTTTGTTTGTTTGTTTTTTTTTTTTTGGGGATAGAGTCCTTTACTTCAGAAATTACAATAAAATTGATTGGCAAAAAAATAATTAAAATTTCCTGGCATTCTTAAAAAAAAGAAAATCACAGCTATTCTTATATAACCTAGTTTTTCTACCACCCTACGTATTAATACCTAAAGATTATGATACCTAAATGAAACACATAAATAAATGAAACACATAAATATTATTATAAAATAATATTTTAGGTTAGTTCAGTTAATCATCACTTGAAAAAAGTTTATTTTAAAAATATTTGCTAAGCTTTGTAGAAAAGCACTGAAATGATCATTATTGGAGAAATTTAAAATTGAGCTAGATGAAAATTTCAATATATATCTTGAGATAAATTTTGCATTAGTAGATGAAATAATATATCTTTTTCTTTCTCTGACACGTGAGATTCTGTGATTCAAGTATTTTCTGTACCAAGCTGACTAAATCAGAAAATATTATTATTATTATTATTAATAATAATAATAATAATAATAGTATTTGCTACTGCATGTGTCGAATGTAGCTTTTTAAGGCAGATCTAATAAGTCCTTCTGCTACATTATTAAATACATATTGGTTGCTGTACCACTAAGTGTGTGTTCACAGTAGGAATAGACAGCAAAGTGAGATGTTAAGTAATTAATTCAAAATAAGAGACCCCTACAAGTGCAGATATTTTTGGTGTCTGTCAATATGTTTTAGTGTAATAAAGAACATATAAATTTAATCAGGTATCAGTTACCTATGATAGTATGGTGTTGCTTTCTCACTATATTAATATCTACCTTTATACATCTAATTTGTTATATATAAATTAAGAGGTGAGTAGTCTCTTTTAGTGAAACCAGATTTCATCTATAGTAGAATGACCTTTGAATTATTGTGCTTCTGTTTTTTTTTCATCTGTTGCTATTTTATATAGAATATTGTTTAAAAACATGGTATTTCTTGAATTGCTGTCATGATTTGGGTCCTGACATCATCTATCCATACCAGGATACTTACTTCCATACCAATTTCCTAATAGTGAGTCAGTGCTTAACCTGAATGTCTATTTGGCAGATATGAGATCATATTATATCCCGTTCTGTTCAGGGTTGGCAAGTGAAAATAATTGATGGCAGAAAACATCATCCAGGACAGCTGAGAGGACTAGTAATAGCCTTCAGATATAGATTATGTATTAATAGAATCTGATCTTCCAACTAGCTATTCAATGCTCAAAGTTGCGTTCATTCATTTCTAGATTTAATAGCTGTATATATACACACTATATATGTATAAATATATATATATATCTTGCAGATATATACTTAAAACTATTGCTTTAATTAATGTACAACGTTGATGGTGGTTTGGTATTTTCTTTTAGGAATTTTTACATTTCTTTTACCATATTTCTACTGCAGTCATATTTAGTACTGCCTTTGTGTTTGGCCAAAAACTCAAAATCATTTAATTCTAACTTGAGAAACAGGTGAAAGAATTTTGTTTTCAGTGTTTTTCAGTGCTTGTGATATGTTTTTCCTTTGCTTTTCATAGACAAGCCCTTATTCCTGGTCAGGAGAACATGTTAATTCTTATTTCACTCTCCAATAATAATATCCAAGTTGTCCTTGAGACGAGCAATTATTTTTCATTTTATTGGCTTTAAAGACACTTTCAATTGTGCTTCAACATTATGCTCATATACACAAATCTGAGCACTTCAGAAAGAATAGAGTGACATCTAATTTTTTTAGATTTATATCCCTCTAAACTGATTACGAGCCAAAGTTTTATATCATCAACACTTAATTGAACATATAAGTAACAGTAATATATACACATCTTCTGTCAAGGCTTGGATTTCCTTCAATGCCACTGTTAAAAGATGAGGTGGTGATATGAGGGAATGTTAATACTACAGTTTCCAGAATAAAATAAAGGGAAATTAGCAGCATTTATTTTGCAATATTCCCATTCATTCATGAGTAAAGGGAGCAGGGACAGAGAGACAGTTGCCTTATGTCAGCCAAGAAGTCAGATGTGAGTTTGAGTTTGTTCACTGGAGATTGTGCACTCCCCAGTGGATCCTGATACTTTACTGAGCTCGTGCTGTCTGACAGCCTGAAAGCACTATGTGCCGGGATGTGACTGCACCTCATAACAACTAGAAGAATCTTGAACATCCAGAATGGATGGTGGAATGATTAATAAACATGCAACATTTATTATTGATTTGTTGATTACATCTTAAAAGATATCATTGTGACACTTGCTTGAAGGTCAGTTAACTCACAACATATGTCTTTCCAAGATTCAAGCACAATTCAGTGTAGTATTGAAGATACTTGTTCAACAAAGAGAGTTAAACTGATTCCTTTTTGCATTTTTTAATTTTCACAGGCACAAGGGGTGATCTCACACTATTTGTGTTACTCTAAAAATTCCACTTGTTCACCTTCTGTTAGACAGTTTCATCTGATACATTTTAGAATTTAAAATGTATTTGCTAATTTGTATTTGACTCAGTCACTTAAAGCTCTCACCAAGATTTTTGTGAAATTGAAATACTTGGTATTTGTTTATTCAAGGAAAGGCAAAGTCCGTGGAAGAAGGTAATGTCTATTATACAAACAGGCGCAGCTGTAGAAAGAACCCTTTCACTCCAAAACAAAAGCAGCAACATTTAAGGCAATATGAATTCAAAATCAGAAAAGTGCTTTCAGCATAAGTGGCACTTCTTTCTTGGGCTGCCAGATAAAGTATCACAGCAGGCTGCAGAATAGCTGCCTAGAGAGAGGTTGATGATGGGCCTGCTGGTATACCAATAAATAACAGCACGTTTTTTTTCTTAAAACAAGGTACTAGCACTGGTGCCTAGAAAGGTTAGTAGGATGAGTTTCTTGTTAGTAGTCTGAGTTGTTGGTGACTGATGGTCTGAGGAAATCAGCAGGCACTACTCTAAGATGGGAGCACACTAGAAGATCATGAAGAGGAGAGGTGGCACAAGTAGGGGGCCTGGGATGGGGAGGAAAAAGCACAACAGCAGACAGCCCCAACTGGGAGGTGGAAACTGTGATGTTAGTGCTCTCCAGGACACTGAGTAGGTCACAGGAGTA